>NW_026851932.1:0-349922 GCF_026571515.1 Ruditapes philippinarum | reverse complement strand
AAATACTATAGTAACATATTAATTAAAAAGTAACATCTGTTCCTACATGACCTTTCAAATGAAGGTTACAAATCAAACATATTTTAGCAATTAAAAACATACCAATAAATTCATCTTTAATATAAAAAGACTGCTAACAATATTTTTAATTTTTGAGATGTTTTTGCTTTTAAATGAAAATGTAAATTATAGTAACTTTCATAGAAAAGGATGCCTTGGATACAGATATTGATCTCAAACAGTGTAAAAGAAGACCAACACCAAACTTAGTTCTTACCAACAACAAATACTAGTTTATTAAAATGTGAATAGGGGAAAACTACAAAATATGAGGATTGATCAAAAAGGATACAGAAATAGCCATTTTCATTGAACATATTTTGTACAAACCCATGATTACAATTTCTCAGACTAAACTCATTAAAATGTTTTGGATTATGAATCACCACGGTAGTAAATGATGTCATAAAAAGATGATGTCACAAAAATAAGTATGATGTCAAAAAGGTTTTGCGTGAATTGATTTTTGACTTAGATTGGTGATTACATAAAGAGAAAACTCTCAAAGGTATACACTATTTCCGCTTTCTTTCTGACCAACCCTCATGTACATTAGCAAATAAAAAAATATAATTTTTGTTAGCTGTAAAAAAGCAAAGTTTAATACAAAACAAAATTTGTATGAAATGAAATACATAACATGCAAATGATACAAAAGAAACATTAATTCTACTTCATAAAACCACAGCAATTAAAACATTCTACTGATTCTAATATGAAATGGTATCTGCCAGCCTTTTATTCAATTTGTCATTTGGACATGAAATATTTTGAAATCAAATTAAAAGTAAGCCCTGCATACCTTATAAATTTCAAATTTTTAAATTAAATATTCTGATAAGGGAAAATACCTTTACAGCAATGAAAAGAAAAAAGAAAGTTGCAAATTGTAGTCTTAATTTAATCAAGTCAGTTCATAACGATATATCATTGTACAACATCTCTCAGCCCAAAGCAATATTCCATCTTGAACACTCTAAGTGTTAGAATCAATGATCCTGATATATCAGAAAATAAAACAACACTGTGACAAAGTATGGGACAGCTGGTGCACAACATTTTACACCTGCTGTAGTTAACAATATTACACATCCTTGTTTTTCTTAAGGTAAAACAAAATAAAGACGACAAAAAACCATATTCCACAGAGTTTACTAGTCTACAATATAAAGAACACTCTTAGATTATAAAACTTACCATGCATAAGTAACATAGCTCCTGCTGTTTCAACATAATCCTGTAACTGTTCCATGAATACCATTGTCTGTAATTACACATTATAAAACTTCAAGTTTAATATGAGCCGTGTCACAACAAAACCAACATAATACATTTGCAACCAGCATGGATCCAACCCAGCCTGTGTGTCCGCGCAGTCTGATCAGAATCCAAGCTGTTCACTTACCAACCCTATAACAAGTAGCAAAACTGATAGCGAACAGCATGGATCCTGATCAGACTGCACGGACGCGCAGGCTGGTCTGGATCCATGCAGGTCGCAAACGCATTATGTTGGTATTGTTATGACTTGGCTCATATATTTAACATAAACTGAACGGTCATCTTGATGAACACAGTAGAAGTCATATGGCAACTTTTTGAACTTTACTGGTGATGGAAGACCACAGGTGCCACCCTTCAGTATTTCAGGCACAAGTGGGCACCTAAGTAGAACCACAGACATTCCCTAACGTAGCTTGATAGCACTGTTATTATAGGATAGGGTATTATACTACGGATAATAATGTACAACACGTTGTGTCTGCTTTATACGACTATTCAGACTAATATAACGTTTTTACAACAAAACATAGGAAGTGACGTATTCTAACATCATGCATAAGTTGGCGCCATTTAACGGCACAAGTACAGTAGAACTTCGGTAAGTCGAAGTTGAAGGGACTTGCGTAAAAACTTCGACACATCGGGACTTCGACTCATGAATCGCTCTCAATTCCATGACAAAATTTCGACCCGTGACTAGTCTATAACGAAACCTATTTCATGTTTTTTCCATCATTAATCTGATATTCACATTTTACAATGATAAATATAGCTGTTAAATAACGTTTTTCACGGCTAATTATGTGGACAACCCGTTGACGTATACAATAGAGTTACAAAAGGCGTAACAATACGAAAGGGCGATAACATAACCAACTTTTAGTATATATTTCGCGTGTTATTCTCACGCGACACCGGGTCAAGGATGTAATCAAATGAAAGTAGTTCTTACTGTTTACTTTCAAATACCACTACGGCAATTAAAATAGTAACGATTAAAGCATGTTATCACACATATATCGCAAACAAAGGCTGTTTAAACACACGGCTGTGTAATTAACACCTGTCACACAAACTGATTGGAAATCGTCTTCGCAGCCAGATAAGGTGTGAAAATGTCTCGAGCTAGACGGTGTCAAAATAATCGAACAACTTCGACTTATTTGTGGTAAATTGCACTTGATTTACTTAACACGGACCACGAAAAAACCTCGACACATCGAAAAATTCGACACATAAAATCTCGACTCATAAATAGGTTTTTATAAGGAATATATAGGGGGAAAAGTCGGGACTTTAATTTTTCTTCGACACATCGAGAAAATCGACTAATCGAAGTTCGACTCATAGAAGTTCTACTGTATATGAGCGCAATTCCCAACAGTTATATTCAAATTTGTACTAATTTCTAAGTAGGTTAATCAAAGAGTAACATGTCTGATAAAGTCATGTATAGTGCCAGCTCTAGGCACATTATTTATAAACTTACATGATTGGTGAGTTCATGTACAGTGCCATCTCTGGGCATATTAGATGCCTTGTCTGGATCATTCTTTATGTTGTCTATGAACTCCTCCAATGCTTTCGCACCCTACAATATCAAGAAAAGCTTGGTTAACCAGATATAAGTAAATAAAGGCACAATAATTTTTCTAATAGGATTCATTCATTAACAATGAAGAAAGAAATTTAGTTCAGTCTTTTTTGTTGCCATGAACAACAAGAGCTGTCACAGGAGACAGCGAAGCTCGACTAATGAAATACTGGACGCAGTAAGGAGGACAAAACTATGAAAGAAAAATCAATTATGTATAATTATGTATTAAGTTACAGTAAAAAATAACATTTGTTAACATAAATTCCAAGATCAAGGGGAATAATTCTAGAAATAGTCATGCTAGAGTTATGGACCTTGCCACACAATATTTGTGTAATGATAAGAAATATATATTCGAAGTTTGAAGTAGATACCTTAAAAAATAAAGAAGTTATTATATTTCTTAAAGAAAATCCTAAGTTCAAAGAGAGATAAATCTGTAAATATTGCTTCAAGAGTTATGAACATTGTCACATAAAATGTAATTGATGATAAGGAATAAGTATTTGAAGTTTGAGGTAGATACCTTTAAAAATAAAAAAGTTAAAATAAAAAATAACATTTTCCTAGTAAATAAATCTAAGTTCATGGGGAGATAATTCTTGCAATATTGGTGCTAGAGTTATGAACCTTGTCACATAAGATGTGGATGATGATATAGTAAATATAATTGAAGTATGAAGTTGATCCCTTCAGAAATAAATAAGTTACAGTAAAAAATAATATTTTTTATGGAAAATTCTAAGTTCAAAGGGAGATAAATCTGAAAATATTGGTGCTAGATTTATGAACCTTGTCACATAAGATGGGGATGGTGATAATGTAAATATATTTGAAGTATGAGATTGATCCCTTAAGAAATAAAGAAGAAACAGTAAGAAATAGTATTTTTTGAGGAAAATTCTAAGTTCAAGGGGAGATAAATCTGAAAATATTTGTGCTAGAGTTATGAACCTTGTCACATAAGATGGGGATGATGATAAGGTACATATATTTGAAGTATGAGGTTGATCCCTTAAGAAATAAAGAAGTATCAGTAAAAAATAGTATTTTTTAAGGAAAATTCTAAGTTCAAGGGGAGATAAATCTGAAAATATTGGTGCTAGAGTTATGAACCTTGTCACATAAGATGTGGTTGATGATAAGGAACATATATTTGAAGTTTGAAGTTGATACCTTAAGAAATGACAAAGTTATAGTGAAAAATATTTTACTGCACCAAAACTTTAATCTAAAATCTGGACGCGGACGCGGACGCCGACGCCGGGGCGAGTAGGACAGCTCTCCATATACTTCGTATAGTCGAGCTAAAAATTATCTGACCGCTGATCCTTATAACAAGGATATTATAGTCTAAACATAAACTTTGACATTAATTGGTTTAAAAACAACAATATTTCTATTACTTTTAAATGTTTTCAGTCTCACAAACACTGTAAAGGTCATATGGCAACTTTTTAGCTATACTTGTAGAGAAATACCTCAGATACCGTTCCATGCATAATTTCAGCATTATCAGGCACCTTTGAAGAACCACCAACCTTCCGTAAAATAGTTTGGTAGCTTCCTCACATGAAAAAAATTCAGTTCCTTTAATTCCATAAAGATGAACAATATCAAGTCAACTACTTTGACCAATCGTCTATAGAGGTCCCCTTAATGAAAACAATACTCACTGTACTGCCTAAAGTAGATAACAGAGAGGCAAGTTTCGCTCTTGTTGGTGCTTGACAACCCTACAATATAATCACATACAATTATCAGAGGAACATACTAAATATACAGTGTTTTCATATCATATTTCATTGCATTTATATACTACATATACATACATGTATAATTATCTTCTCATGCTTCAGTCATGTAGGAGAAATGAGAGCATCTTTTTAATAATTTTACACTTTCCTTGTTAAAAATTAAGATGACTTTAATCCTGGATGTATCTCTTCAATTACAAAAGTATCTATTCATACAGCAGGAAAAAATTCTTGAACTTGGTAAACTTGAATCTTATAGCTCATCTGAGATTTAAGGTAATATTTCAAACATCAAAGCACCTACCTATCAAGATGGCTACTTTATTCTAATATATGTGTGTTTGTTTGTTTGGGTTTAACGTCACACCGACACAGTATAGGTCATATGGCGACGTTCCAGCTTTACTGGTGGAGGAAGACCTCAGGTGCCCTTCTGTGTATCATTTCAGGCACCTGAGTAGAACCGCCGCATTCCGTAAGCTAGCTGGATAGCTTCCTCACATGAACGAATCCAAAGTCCCTGTCGGGATTCAAACCCACAGCGGTGAGGGGCAAGTGGTTTGAAGTCAATGACCTTAACCACTTGGCCACAGACACCCCTTATTCTGGTATATTTTGATGTTTAAATCTCTTAACAACCTAACAATGGATATTTCCAAAATCAATGCAGGGAAGGTTCACAGCACTTATTTAAGGGAGTAAAAATTCATAAATATTTTCCATTATATAACATAGGTTTACCTCCAGATTTCGATCAAATTCAGGTTTGATGGATCTGAGATGTTTGACTACAGGGAATATAGACAGAACAGAACTGAACTCATGTCGACCAATACTCTTTCTGGAATAAGCTGCTAAAGTCTGTAATAGAAATGTTGTAGCATCAATATATACAGTATATCAACAGCCATAATCTTTAACTTGATAAATTAGATAAATATAAATACTTATTTTCATATTATATCCATGTGTCCAAGCCATATTACTTAAATGTCTATTTTCAGATACTGAAAAGTGCATTAATTATGTTATCAATAATATCTTTGATTTGAACCGTGATAGCTACATAACAATGAGGTGGAGGAGTCACAATATGCCAATTTTTAAGGTAAAAGTATAATATAAAAAAAATAACATGTTCATGTTTCATCAATTCAGATATTACAGGAGACTAAAAACTAGAATAAATACCTCTCCTTCATTGACAACTGAGTCTAGACCAGGTTGTACAATATTATCATACACTGATCTCTGAAATTTCTCCGGCACTATTTGTACTAGAAGTTGTAATTCACTCTGTAAAAATCATATGACAATTTATAAAGATAATATGATCAATCCATTCTAACCTCATAATCATGTAAAATGGGGTAATTTCTTAGAAATTGCATGTAATACATTATAATTGTGTTATTGTTGACCAAGTTTCAGGATTTATATTCTGCATAGGGTTGATATGCTTGGTCAGGATGGCACTTGGCAAGTAAGCACCAATTGGCAGCCTAGCAAACACTATGAAAGTCCAGTACAAGTCCTAAATCAAGGTACTCTTATAGTGACCATTTTGTCATACACCTCCTTATTGTTCTAATACATATAAAATCCTAAAATTATGAAATTAGTTCTGGCAACACTATTTCTACAAACACTCATGTCTTTAAAAATTTCCAGGTAAAATATTGTGTAACTTACCTGCATGAGTTTAAGCAGAGCTGTCAACTCGGTGATATAAACATCTATATCTACATCACACTGTTCCTCCTTGATCATCTCAGCTGCTGAACCCGTCCTACGATGACCTAGATAATGGACAACATTCATTGTACCAAAACATCAACCTTTTCATGCTACAATATCATATAATCAGCATTGATATACTAAATCTGTCTGTATCAATGATCAGTTTACATAGCTATTCAAGACCTCGGTTCATTCAATAACATTTAACTTTTTTTCCAAATCTCAAGACTTGCCAAAACTTAGCAGTTTTCATGCTTGATATTAGTTCAAATTTTTCTCTAGTGATTTCAATTGACCTGATAAAGAAATTCAAATTTTATGTTTCTAAGCTTTTGGACCTCAGTGGAGTACCTTTAAATAGCTAAAATCAATATTAAATAGCTTTCACAATCGGTGGTCTACCTGCACATCAGGCTATATGCTTAATTTTTGTAGTTTGTATTTAACAATTATTTTATTTTTTGTATTACTCCCTTAAAATTCAAATGGAAAGTTCAAAGTTGAATTCAATATTGAAGTTATTATTTTTATTTCGCAGTTTATGGGTTAAAATTATAAAGATATCAAACATTACCTGCTTCAAATGGTGATTTCAGCAGGGCTGTTGAGGCTTTCTTCGAGAAGTGCCTGAAAATGAAAATAATAAACATTCTACAAAAGAGCTTGTATGAATTTTCTAGTGTTTTTTTTTTTACAAATGTTTTTTTCTAACCTTGTCCAAACTAGGTCTGTAAATATTTATTAAAAAAGTCCATGTCATATCAGTTTCACATATCCATTCAAGAATACATCACAGTTATAATTTGTAACAATGAATGATTTTATTTTTGCATAATTATTGTATTATATAAAAAACAATGCCGCTATTTTTCTTACTTAATTACTCCCATTCAAATACTTCTTTAAAAAGACAAGACAATTACATAAATTTATTACATGCTTTTCGGTGGTTTATAGAAATATATCAGTGAAATAAAAATTGATAATTTCACTGTTTTAAACAGTGAAATTACCAATTTGATAATTTCACTGTTATGAATATTTGAGCCCGTTAGGTTGTTTCAGTGAATTACAAGCGTTCACAGTATTGGAAACCAACTTAATGACGTGACGTCGTAAATGACGTCATGTTGTATTATTATTTGGCGCCCTTTTCTTTTATTTCTAAGTTAAAATGTCTTTTTAAACGTTTCTTTGCATATAATAAAAAGAAAATTTGTTTAGTTTAATGTAAGATCGAAATATATTTCACCTCGTGAACACCAAAAGTTCATATTTCACTCGTGGCTGCGCCACTCATGAAATATACCTTTTGGTGCTCACTCGGTGAAATATATTCCAATCTTACACTGAACTAAACAAATATCCTCTATATATTACATAAAACAATTGTTACCAGTTTTGCATTACTGATTTAATTTTTACTAATTCTGCCTCTGACATACATGTATATTGTAGTATATTGAAAAATACTTGAAGAACCACTAATTTAATTATAGAAAAAATGTACAGATAAAAATGATGCGCATAAAAAAAATCAATTAACATAAAATAATTTTGTTTAAACAAGTAAAATTGAAACAAATTTTTAGATAGTAATTTGAATACAGGAAAACAAAACATGACAAATTGAAGGGTGTATAGACTCCAAATTACAATCTGAGTATGCTGCAGGACTTCCCCTATAACCAAGGATAATGTTGTGTGGGTACGGTAAAATACTGAATATATTTTTTCTGGTGGAACAAATCTAAAACCAAAATTACAGGCATTGTGTAACAAAACAGGAAAAGGTTCGGGAGTATTCAGAGTACAGATATCGTACCTTTGTATACTGTTTGACCTACTGTTAGTTCTCCTACAATAATAATCACATAAAACAAGAATATGTTTATCTGCAATACAAAGTACAAATGTACCATGAATGTAAGCATTTATCAGCATCCCTTTTTATTATACATTCAATGATTTTAGGAATTTATCTGTACTACGTGCTTTTCTGCAGTACAATGATTTCATGTGTTTCTCTGCAGTACAATGACTATATGTTTACCTGCAGTAAAAAAAAGACTCCATGTGTTTATCTGCAGTACAATGACTTTATGTGTATATCTGCAGTACAATGATTTCATGTTTTTACCTGCAGTACAATGACTATATGTTTAGCTGCAGTAAAAAAAAGACTCCATGTGTTTATCTGCAGTACAATGACTTTATGTGTTTAATTGTGGTACAATGACTTTATGTGTTTATCTGCAGTACAATGAATGTGTGTTAATTTGAAGTACAATGAATTTGTGTTTATCTGCAGTACAATGACTTCATGTGTTTATCTGCAGTACAATGACTTTAATTGTTTATCTGCAGTACATTTATTTTATGCATTTATCTGTAGGACACAGACATTGTGTTAATCTGCAGTACAATGACTTCATGTGTTTATCTGCAGTACAATAACTTCATGTGTTTATCTGCAGAACACAGACATTGAGTTAATCTGCAGTACAATGACTTCATGTGTTTATCTGCAATACAATAACTTCATGTGTCTATCTGCAGAACACAGACATTGAGTTAATCTGCAGTACAATGACTTGCTGTGTTTATCTGCAGTATAATAACTTCATGTGTTTATTTGCAGTACCATGACTTCATGTGTTTATTTGCAGTACCATGACTTCATGTGTTTATCTGCAGTACCATGACTTCATGTGTTTATCTGCAGTACAATGACTTGCTGTGTTTATCTGCAGTATAATAACTTCATGTGTTTATTTGCAGTACCATGACTTCATGTGTTTATCTGCAGTACCATGACTTCATGTGTTTATCTGCAGTACAATGACTTGCTGTGTTTATCTGCAGTATAATAACTTCATGTGTTTATCTGCAGTACCATGACTTCATGTGTTTATCTGCAATTCAATGACTTTATGTTTAACAAAGTTCTTCACCTGAACTTATTTAATGAATTCTAAATCAATAGATATCCTCATTTGATATCAACAAAGGATTAACTTCAGTTAGTTAGTTTAATTAGTAATGAATAGTTTGATTCCTGTAATGTAATAAAAGATACCTACGCAAACTTTTTAATACTTTTTCTTCCAGGAGTATCTTTATTCCTATTGAATTTTTGACCCTGTAAATTAAAGAATAACAATGTAAGTATTATTTCCTGGCATATCTTTATTGTTCAATTCAAAACCAAACAAACAATAAAACACCATTTGATTTCATTATGCATTTAACATTAGTTCTGTCATTTTTTATTAGAAATGAACATTACCACAATTTGTTCTTTCATATTTTTAATATAGAATAATGTATATACTAACCAGAGCAGGTGATGAATGAGGGGCAGTTAGAGTCACACTTGTACCACTGGCTGATTTTAAATGTTCTTTCAACCTGAAAATATGTTACACATAACTTTTGATTCTTACCCTCTTAACTCCTACAATATCAAACACATGTGACAGCAGTATAGCACCAGGCCAGTCTGTCTGTCTGTCCATGAAGTCTGACCAGATTCCTTATTTTAGGATGCTCAAAATTGGTTGTTTTAATATCAGTGTTCCTAAAACAACTACATCACAAAAGAAAAGGTCCATATTGATTATTCAAAACAGGACAAGTGCATTGATAAAACCAGCAACAATAGAAGGGTATATCAATGATGTTATCTAAGTATCAGAAAAAGTAAATTAATGTACTACTTCAGGTAATGGCTATGAATCAGGCACCTAGATTAAACAACTGACCTATCAGGTCAAGATGTACTGAACTTTTATAGTTCAAAAGTAAACAACACCACTTAACCATTACCCTGTTATTGTATTTTTATACCATTTTTATTTTTCTCCAAATTTAAGGGAAAGGCTCCTTCCCCTTCCAGTGAAAAATGGCCATGCCATCAGACTATCCCCATATGGGTTAAATCTTTAGTAAAGACACAGATTTGTAAATTTACTTGGCAAATAACAACATCAATGAAATATAAAATAACTTGGCCAACCTAAAGCCAACTTAAAAGTTTCTATACATGTCTGATGTACATTATTCATTACAATTAAAATGCAAGACAATGACTTACCCATTCAATGACTTGATAAGCATACTAGATCTCATTGTAATGTAGTTCTTTAGGAAGTCAGTAGTGTTGCCATTGGTAATCAACCATTTACTGATATCACTTAGATCTTCTATAACTTTCTCTGGTAGATGTTCCATTTGTGTTTCAGATGTGTCACCTTGTAGTTCTGAAAATAGATAAGAAAACATGAAATACAGAGGAAAAATATTGCATTGTAGCTATGAAATACATGCAACAGGAAAATGTAAGTAGGAAATATAGGGAATACAGAAACGAGCTCTGAAAATACAGTTATTAAGAAATAACTTTGACCACAGGGCCATGATGGCCTAAAATTAATTATTTAAGGTTTAAAACCGTCATTTAAAAAACTTATTTTGAAATTGAGCCAGTGGCCTGAAAATTTGTTTAATAAAAGTTATTTTCCTTTATCTGTTACATATGATTAGCATTACTATTTTCCTTTATCTGTTACATATGATTAGCATTACTAACACTTTGAAAGTAAAAAAAATATAGCTTTATTGCAGAAATATTGAGCAAACCATGTTGAATATTGGTCAATGCAATGTATCAACATACAAAAATATCTACAATATTGGTCAATAAATAAACTATAAATTAAGTCTCTATGGTGAAAAGTAGTTGGTCAATGTAAATTATGAACATCTTCACATGAACTTATGGATGTATAATCATATTTAATTTAACTTCATTCAATCAAATTTACTCAAAGGTCAGATATCTTTTCAAATGAAATAAAATACAAGATTATGCAATTCTTTCATAAGAATATAATATTATCGTAATAACTGAAGTATTAATATTATTGATTACCTTCATCACTACCAATAAGATCTAGAATACAGACTGGAGGTACTGGACGACCATGTCGAGCTAACAATGTCTGAAACTCTGCATGTAAACAGTCCTTCCCTTGCTCAAACAAAGCAGCCTAGAATTAAAAAGCTATGCATAAAACAGTTGTATCTCTAAAACATATAAAGTATCAAATTTTAATAATTTTTCTACAAAACATATTTTACTTGTAATTGTTTCTAAGTGATATTCATCAAAGATGGAGGTAGTAATTTAAATAGTGATCATTTTAACAAATGTCAAATAAACTGTAAACTGTGTCAGTCCAATTCCTAAGATGTCCACAAAGATGTCTTTGTTTCAGTCTAACGTAAGAGTCTGTTTGAAATAATATGTTGAAGAGATCGCTTACCACGTCTCTCAATTCCACAGTATTTTGATTGTGTTTCTTGAAATAATTCAGAGCTTCTAGTATCTTGTCCATCTGTTGAAGATACCTGTCTAAACCATGCATCTCTGGTCTGAAATCAATATATCATCATCATTAATATTATCCAATTGTCCTTCTTTCTTATGTTACAAACTGTTTTACAAATATTAATTTATACATTATTTATTTTACTGTGTAGGGAGATAGAAGTTTAAATACACACTTTCAAAATCAATTTTTAAACCTAACCAGTACTAAGCAATGAATGTCAAATTTTATGCTTAACAAATGAAATTCAAATTTAACAAATATTGACAATTTCTTCCAAATTTAGTGATTAAATAGTACATCTGTGATTATTATGTTACCAGTCAATGTGTAAAGGTGGCAAGGATTGAACACAACCTAAATACTTAACAATGAAAAATTGTTATGATCTATCTCTCTGGGTACTTGTGCAAAGGAAAAAACAGCCCTTTGTCTGTGCAGTCTGACTATGTAGTTACTAAATAATACTAAAATAGTATTTCGATGTTGAAAGTCCTTAATGTAGCAATGGACAGTTCCAGCATCAAGACAGGACAAGTCCATTACAGAATTGCTGGGTTAATTAATTAATAAAACATTCTACAGGAAAAGGTATTACCCATCCTTGATCATCATCTCAGCTTCTTGTGATATATGGTAATATCCTAAGACATGATCTAATGTTGTCATTGTTTTATCTATATCTGTATTCAAGTTAAGTGAATAATTATAATGAATATATATGCAAATTAATAAAACCAATTTTATGCATAAATATTTATGTTATGAAAGGCCAATGATGGTCACTTGAATCAAATCTGAAATTACTGCTATCTTAGTCCTATTCTTATAAAAAAAGTAAAATCATGTTGGTCCCTGTGACATTGACTTTGAAGGTAAAACAAATGATAGATTTATGAGTACATTTATCAGAAAGTATAATCCAAAAGAAATTTCAAAATTTCAAGCTTTTATTTGTAAATGAGTTACAAAGAAGTAAATAAATCTGTAAACAAGTGTGACAAAGAAGTGGTTGCAAGAGTGAGTAGGATAACCCAACTAGTCAAGTTATTTTACTTATCTGTCATTGACATTATCAATGATTTCTTTTTTCATTAAAAAAGATACTCTCTTGTCTCCGCCTCAAGTTTTCTGTTTCATTGTAAACAGGTACAATAGTTTGCTCAAGTCTACGTAGACGTCCTTCAAAACTTGTGAGAATGCCCAGCATATTCTCTGTGTTGGTGTTGCTTTTCTTTAGAGCATCTCTCAACAATGATAGGTTACTCATTTCCTATTCAAAATAAAATGAATAACATTTTATTATATGCATATGGTAATCAAGTTAAACAAAATTAACTGAACTCATATAATTATAAACTATAATTATGTGTTAAAGAAATCAATGAACCCACCACCATACCAACCAAAGGAGAATAGCATGGACTGTGACATTATTAAATTTTCAACCCCCTGCTAAAGACCTGCCCTTTTGAAACAGTCCAATACATGGAAATCCTGCACAGCCATAATTTTTAATGATGTGATTTATCATGTAGTGTACTTAATGATTGCCTTTTTTAATAATTTAATTTGGGTTTCATTTACTGAGCACAGGAAAGTTTGGTTTAGTATTTTTTGTATCTCTTCTGCTAAAATCAATTTAATCGCAATAATAAAAATATTGGGACGAATCGTCTGTAAAGTTGGTCGAGGGGCGACTTATGAAGGGGGCGAATCGTTTAATTATAAATCATCTGTTAATCGGTGTTCATTACAGTTGGAATAAATGCTAAAAGTGTGAACCTTTTCTAGCTTTGAATTTATTTCTGTTTTACGAAGTGCAATGTCTTCCATGTTTGACAAATCTGCCATAATGACGAAAAAATTGACTTAAAAAATAAAAATCTTCCCAACTTCCTGTTTATCGTAAATCGTTCATATGATGTAAAAGTTATTGTGAAAATAATAGCATAGCAGTTTGATTTATTTTTTATTTTATTGAACTTTAAACAAAATTATTCAGATTTAGTGGATATATTTGACAATACTTTAAAATGTATTAATGTCGTAAAATAATTATTTTTCATAATCATAAGCGGCCTTACAGACAACATGGACAAATTCAATTGTTTTTCTACATTATTTAGAATTTGAAATACATCCTAAATTCGAAAGTTTTATGTCATTCTGCTGATGCAAACACTTTAAGTTTTTACCATTTTGTGAAATATACCAATCAAAACATGGGTCGTCGGTCAATAAATACCACCAAGAGTGGGAAGTACATGAATCCAACAGATCAGGCCAGTATGTAGATCTATATTCTTCAGTTGTAGTACATTGTATACCTATGTGTAATATTCTATTCAAAATATTGTTTTGATTTTTATTGTCTGTTTGCACTTAAAACAATAAAGATGACAAAGAGCTGCAACATCAACAGACCCTAAGGGTGTAATCAATACAATCGACATCGATGTATCAATGATCTTTATTTTCAGATTCAATATCGATTCCATTTTTGTGTCGCCTTGAAAAGGCGACATACAGGGGTTACTTTTGTCATCGGCCTCGGCGGCGATGTCCCCTAAAGCTTGTCCGGAGCATAACTCAATCACTATAAGTCGGATTGACTCCAAACTTGGTATGCATGCTTCTTTCAATGACCCGAAGTACAGTGCACAAGAAGCATTACTCTGTGCTTCTTAATATTTGAGTTATTGCCCTCTTTAAAATATTGGATATCGAATACACACATAATTCTAGCTAAAGAGACTTTAGAGAACAGGTTTTATAGTACTGATAGCATTTTGCAAAACATCAAAAAAGCAACATATTAAGTAGCCAGAACTAACACAAACTGGTTAATGAAAGCGGAAATCAACAACAAAGTTACCTCCCAGTGTCTCTAACGAATGCGGCTGAAATTCGTTCTAATCTTGCAGGTTTAATAAGTGGGTGTCAAGATCCCCCAATTTAGATTTTAAAAAGGGAAAATGCCAAGAAAATTTTCGTCAGAGTTTCTTTGTAAAAATGATCATTACAAAATGTTAAACTTTAATAATTATTCAGGTTCTAAACACTATAATTCGCCAATTAAACCCCAGCTTACTTGGAATGGCAAGGATGGGATTTAACATAGTCTGTAACTTCGTAAAAGCAACAACAACAAAATTAAAATGGAAAAAGATTTAAACTTTATAGTTACTAGTCATTTGTTATCATTTATAGTTATATGATAAGAAACAAATTGTTCAGTTTTCATAGTTTATTTATCTTTTTGCATGTGTTTTAAATATAACTGCATAGTCAGTGTCCTTAGAAAACATTAAAATGACTTGAAAGCTAAAATTTTGCCTGGCAATCGATATACTGCTGCATCGCCGATAATTCATTACCAATATATAGATACAAAAATCCTAACACCTCTAAGTCTGACCAAAGATTAGAAAGACAACGTAAACTGGCCATGGGAATACAATATCATATATAAATACATAATGTTGAGTACCCTTAATTTGTCCCGGTCCTACAGTCAACACCATTACTGTGTATGCCATAAAGTCTCAACAAATGTTCCCTAAGAATGAAAAAAGTTAGATATTTTTAAACATTAACAGTAAATTAAAGCTGCCAAATTTCTTCCAATGTAGAATACTTGGAGCATTAGAAAATACAGTGTGTCAATCTAGCTCTGTGAGGGTAAGGAATCATGGCCATCCATGCATACCTGTATAATCTTAATATATGGTTCAGGGCATTTATTGTCAAAATTGTGAAAGGGCCTGGGCCTGTTCATGTTGTGAAAAAAGCGCGATAAAATTTTGAAAAAAAAAGGACAAATTATTTGGCATTCTGCAACATTTTGAAACCGGAAACAGTTTGCTATAAACGCTTGATTATAATTTCTGACCTGTGTAAATACTGCTTCAAGTTGGTACTTTAACCCGGCTTAAGTGCAAAAAACCCATTTGACTTGATTAAAACTATTTCCATGTTATTGCAATTGGCATAAATCAATTTTTACCAGAAGGTAAACAATGTATTTCGAAGACAAAGTCCCAATATTGTATGAAATCTCTTTGGAAAATGTGATTTTTTTTCGCCGCTTTGTGAAAAAAGGTGCAAATTTGAATCGTGAAGGAGCCTTATATCGGCCCCTGTTATAGAAGAAAAAAAATCTGTATAGTTCACACTAACCTTATACTGCTAAAGCCATATTGACAAGATCATTTTAATACAAAAATACAGGAAATTAAAGTCAAAGGTCATGTTCCTTTACTGGTCACAGTCTGTTTCCACTGACAGAGATTCTTAAGATGTAAATTTCTTTTGAGTTTAAGTCATCACTTTGGGAATGACAATATGCATACAGTGTAGTTTACAGCTTTCATTAATATACAATTATTTAGGAAAAAGGAATTTTTTTTAGATTTGTGAGCTCTGTATACATCGGAATGCTTGGATTTTTGAGATTTTCAATCTCAAATATAACTTTTTTAACAAACAAATAGTCCTCATTTTGTAAAATGATGAATTTGAAAATATAAGATATAAGCTGGCATTTATAATTTAAAGAAGCTGTGTCACAGCAGGGTCTGATGACACCTGTTTGTTTAAAGTTAAATTCATAGTTTTTAAAATTTGTTGTTGTTTTTCTCTCCAGGAAAAGAAGCAAGAAAAAGAGAGTTGAAAAAGGTACTGTTGCTTTCTTTGGTATCTCATCATGTCTAATATTTCTATTTACAGTTATATTTTTGTTAGATTTGTACTTATCTCTTTAGCGGTTTTACTCTCTTCAGGGTGTCCATTTGACCCTTGAAATGACTCTTTGACCCGTCAAATTTCCAAAAGGCCTAATCTGACCCTCAGGATTTTAACTGGAGGATCAAATTTTGTTAAAATCATGGGGATTTGACCATGTAGTTGGTAAAACTTAGTCAAAATGACCCTCAGGATTTCATGGCTAGTGAACGCCCTGCTCTCTTTCTGGAATACATCAAGGTCTGTCTAATTGGGGGAAAGTTTAAGAAAGTTTTAATTACAGATGTCATGATATTAAATTATTAGATGCAAAATTGTGGATTCGAAATACGAATTTTATTAGTTTCATATGGGTCCCTTTACAGGGCACATTTGAAACATAGACTGAAAAATAAACTGTGTTCTGCCTGTGATGATCACTTGAGAAGTCAGTTTTCTATCAAGTTGTTTTAATCATTACAGAATAAAAAGCAGCGTATGCTAGTCCGTACAGCAGTATTGAAAGGCAAAGATCCACTTAAACTTCTAGAAGAGATGGAAATTATAGATCAGATGGGTAAGCTAAGCTTTTATACATTATTCTTTGACTATCATGTGCCTCAGTTGTTCACCAGTTCTGGTCAAACTAAAACCTTCTAAATTATAAGGGACAACATTTTATTTATTAAATCCTGCTCTTGTCTGTCTTGAAGATCTTAAAAGTCAAGTGTCTTGAATATTTTAAAGTAAAGTTCGAATAAAGGCCGTCTGGTTTGAAAAAGTAGGTCATCAGGTGAACCTAACAACAACTAGAAATGTTTTAATTGGGATGTTCATAAGATTTTGTAAGACCTTCATTTCTTGGTCATATTTGATTTAGGGCTCACGAAGATGTTAATGCGTAAAAAAGATGTGCATTGCACAAGCAAAAACAGTGCATGGTCTCAAAAATCTCTGTATAAATGCATGTCTTCTTCTCCATTAATGTATGTGTGTGCAGATTTTATGCAAGAATATTTGTTCTTATGGATTTAAAACTTAGCCAAAGTCATAAATAAAAGAAAAACCTTTATAACCTTTGTCATATATTCTCTTTTTTTAAATGCAAGATTATGAAATAAATGTTAGTTCCTGTTTTCATTAAGGAGAGCAATTAAAGGCCCATCACTTTTGAAATGGAAAAGGGATAATTTCTTTCTTTCTTTTTAGCTCAAAAGTTAAATGTATTGAACATCAATACAATTTTAGTATTCATAGCCATTTTTGTTCAGATTTTAACTTATGTTATGATGTGTCTTCTACTTTCAGAGTTTAATCCAATGGAAGCTCCAAAGCTTAATGAGAAAGTGTTAAAAGATAAAAGAAAGAAACTTAAAGAAACTTTCCTTAGAGTTATGAGACTTTATGTAAGTTTATATATATTCTATTTAAGTAGTAACAATGTAAGTACAATGTAGTTCTGATTTGAAATGTTATTCCCTGTAGTACTCAAACAATTTTATACCTATTTAATCTAGCATTTATTTTTGTGTTGCCTGCTAGGCAACAAATTGGGATCACTTCTCCTTTGTCTGCCCATCTGTAACAGTTAACAGATTATTTTCATACAATGCATCCTAATAAATTCTAGGTGCAGTAGATGAGAAAACTTCCTTTTAGTGCATTCATCATTTAAATATTATAAGTTATTGCATTACAAGAGTTAGTTTAACAGTTGAACTTATGAAGGAGAATATATTTAAATTATCATTTGTATTATTGCAATGGTTTTTTAACAGGAAAAAGAAAATCTTGACTATGCTAAAGAATTGAGGAAAGCCGAAATTGAATATGAGAAAAAGAGAGAAAGACTTCAACTACATTACGGTAAGTTTGTACTCGCACCTTGAAAGCTTTGTCCCTTCTTTATTTATAGCAAAAACAGTGTTACTCTGATGTTCCCTAAATATATTGATATTTTTTTTATTAAAGTCAAAATAACTTGAGATTTTGCAACGATTGCTTTTAGATATTTTGGCTTTTTCATGTGTAGAATTAAAAACCTATGTGGCACAAAAAGAATTCTATATATATCCTTCAGAATGTAAAGTGAATGGTCAATTGATAAAAAGAGTGGGCCATTATTATTATATTTTAGGCAGTTGTTATATTTTATTATTTTTCTTTATCAATTATTGGTCAGTGACCATTATAATAGTCAATCTTTTTAAATGTAGACAATTCAGCTCAACTAGACTAAAAAAAAGAGGATAATGTAACTTAAAACTTAATATGATGAATCAGTAGTTAGTAAATAACAAAAAATAGATAATTACAGATATAGTGATATTATTCTTAGGAACAGGTTAACTTCTTAAATTTCACTGTGAAATTTCTTAAATAGAATGCACAAGCATATTTCTCTCGATTTATGAACAAGAATGTATATGATAAATAGATCATTTTTTCACATTACAGATCAAGTGAAGATAGCTGAGAGAGTACAGTTAAATGAAATCCCTTTACCTGATATGCCGGCAGAACCTGGTAAGATTTTGACAACTTTTGAAATGAAATCATATATGAGCCATGTCATGACAAAACCAACGTAATGCATTTGCGACCAGCATGGATCCAGACAAGCCTGCGCATCTGCGCAGTCTGATCAGGATCCATGCTGTTCGCTTACAAACCCTATAACAAGTAGAGAAACTGATAGCGAACAGCATGGATCCTGATCAGACTGAGCGGATGCCCAGGCTGGTCTGGATCCATGCTGGTCGCAAATGCACTATGTTGGTTTTGTCATGACAAGGCTCATATATGTTTTGTTTGATATGATTTAATGGTACATTAAAGAAAGTGACTATAGAAAATATGACAGACAGGCAGCGATGCTTTTGCAGACTAGTGATACATTAGATAGTTTGATGCTCAACTTTATTTTGATGAACACATCTAGTAAATTGGTGAGGTAAAGTTTAAAATTTATAGCAAAATAAGTCTTCATTGAAAGGGTTATCAGCATTTAAGAGCTAGAATTGTTATGATTATTAGCAGCAAAAAATGCCATGTTGGAAGCTGGCTAGCCTGAGTGAAACATCACTACAATCTACCAGACCTGGCAAGACCGAATACAGTTGGCAGGTTCATACTGAAATTCATAATGGACTGTTCCACATTAATAGCAGGGTAGTGTAATTTTAAGTAACTGAAGTTTGTTAGTTATGCATTTTGAAAGTTACGTTTACATTTATTTCAGCACCTTCTGCTATTCCATTGCCAAGTGATATACCTCTTCCACAGAAAGGAATTCTGAAGAAACATTCAGCATACAGGAAAGTATATAAGCTTACATGCCTTCTGTGGCATCTTATTTTCGCATCAAAATATCTCTCTTAAAGTTACAGTCAAGTGAACAGTTGATGAAAAAATATTTGTAAGGGGTGGGGGTGCAGCTTTCATGCCAATAGCTAATACATTCTTTATTTGATAGATTACTTTCTTGATAAAAGGTACCCTTTAAGGATGCAGTGTATTAGTGTGAAGTATAGAGCTGAAAAAAATTGTGTTTCTGTTTTACTGATAAATCATCAAACCTTCCAAGTGTCCAGTCTCATCAAACGTTCCAAGTGTCCAGTCTCATTAAACCTTCCAAGTGTCCAGTCTCATCAAACGTTCCAAGTGTCCAGATGAGACCCTATGCAATATATGTTTAACTCAAAATGGCACAGAACAATTTCAAAAGAGTAATGTACTATATAGTGCAATGAACAGGTGCAATAAACAATGACTGTTTAAGACTTTGCAGATTCAATAAAGATATCCAGCAACCTGCTTTTCTATTTGAATTTATGTAACTAGGAGGGCAATTTTCCAGTACAGGAATGCAAAAGCTAAGCTAATTTTTTTTAAATGTTTTATGATAGTAAATTGACAATTTAATACAAATATTCAGAAAATTGACAATTTCATAGAAATGTTCAAAATTCAGTTCATAGTAAAAAATAAGGCTTTTGCTTTCCTGTTCTGGAATCAACTAACGTATGTTTTACCTGAGTTTTTGTTTTTATAGAGACCCACATTCAACAAGTCTGACCGAGAGGCGGAAAAAGAGACCTGGTCCCCCTCCAGGGCCACCACCAGAGCTCAGTGACAGTGAACCTGAAGAAGAAGAGTATGATCCTGCTACAGGTAATCTTTGTCCTTCCTCACTGTTTTACATTGTTTTTACGTCTATATTATTAAGGTCAAGGTCACACTTATATTTTGAAGGTTCACATTTTCACAATTAGAGATGATAGGTACACACATTCTTGTCCGGACTATAACTTTGTCATGCATTGAAAAGTTTTAAAATAACTTGCTACAAATGTCTACCAAAATGATGTGTTCTGTGTAAGACCCATGTACCTACCTCCAAGGTCACTCTAATAGTTTGAAAGTACTTATGCCCATAAGAAGAGTTTGAAGTCCAAACTGTAGCATTGACATGCATCGAAGGATTTTAAAATAACTTGGCATAAATGTCTACCACATCAAGATGATGTGTCACATCCAAGACCCTTGTCCCAAGGTGTTAAGTATGCTATAAATAGCACTTCATTTCACAAGAACAATATTAAGCAATCAGTTTGGATTCAAGGAATTATATCAGGAGGGCATAGCCAGAGTGAGTGATGTATTTCTGCACATTCGTTCAAAGATTTAGCTGATATCAGGTATTGCAGCATTTATTTGCAGCTGTCATGTTAGAATCGAGATAATATATCAAGCAGTGATTTAATCACTTAAATAAGATCACTGTATTTTATCATATGACCGGTATTGAGGAGGTTTTGTAAGACTGTATTTTATCATATGACAGGTATTGAGGAGGTTTTGGGAACAGTGGAGGTAGAGCATCATCTTGAAGAGATGGAATCAGAACCACCATTACCTGAATTCACAGGTAAACATTTTTATTGTTGAAGTTTGAATTAGTTCAAGAAAAGTTGGCATGAAAAAGATTGTATAGCTTAACAGTAATAGCTTAACAAAATCAGAATTTTTTCAGGTAGTTGAACATGTTTCTTTAATAATTTTTTAAGATGGTAAATTCAAATTAATTAACTAAAATGTGGCATGAAAAAGGCCAATAACTGAATTGGGCTTATCTTTGATGGGTTGCTAAACCACAGGAAATTGATGTTTAATCAATGCATCATAAAATATTTGTATATTAATGATATGGCCCCTATCTCTAAAAAGATATATCAAGTTCCTGTGGTTGAAAAAGTTGTATACAATTCATTGTATTTGCTTAAGACAATATCTCACCCTAAGACCAATATCTGTAGGTTATATAATACAAAAAAGTAAAAAAACAAAATACAAGCGCTTGGCCATTAATATTATTCTTTAAAGAAATTAGAAAAAATGTCCATTTGCATTTTGCTGTAGAAAAAGAGAAGAAGAAGAAAATAAGATTTATTGATGACGACACTAGAGACCCGTCATTAGAAGAGAAAGACACACGACTGAAATTTGGTCTACCTAAAAAGCCAGCCGTGACATCATTACAAAAGAGGATGTTGGAAATGGCAGGACAGGATGTGCCGAAGGAAGACAGTGATAAAGAAGGTCGGGACAGCTCGTCAAGTTCTGACTCCAGTGATGATGATGATGATTATAAACAGAGGAGAGATCGAAGAGATAGAAGAAGGGTATAAAAATTTTATGAAACATTTAAAGTTCATAGATGTTAAAAGTTAAGGAAAATCTTTCAATATGAGTTGAGAGTTCTATTTTCATTCTATGAATATGTATAATAATTAAGGTGTTTGGTAATAATTTTTGTATTTCTTCAATTTTAATCTGTAGACTGTTATATTTACAAAATATATACAAAAAAATACCATTAAATGCTTATGTCATGTGCATAATATCAATTACCAGATGTAGGCCTTTTTCCAATTTCCAATTTACTGGTGAAAAATCTCAAAAAGGTATGCATATTTGGTAAGCAACTCAACTTTCTTGTCATAATTGGCTTATTAAGAAATTTACTGGGAAAAAAGGAATGTTTTAATATGTTCATTAACTTTTATTTAATATTAAAAGACATTGTAATAAAAAGTAAATTAAAAATCACTTTATGTATGTAGGACAGTGATTCTAGCAGTGAGAGCGAGGAGGAAACATTTGCGTCGCACCGTGACCACAGTGATGATGAGGACGACAATGATAATAAGAAAATTAGTGAACCTGTAGAGAAGATTGAAGATGTACCCATACCTATACCAATACCAATGAAACCTGCAGCCCCTCCAGGACCCCCACCAGGGGCTCCAGCAGGAATGCCCCCAGGACTTCCTCCAGGTAAGTAAATCCGACATATTTGAAAAAAATCAATAAGGTATATTGAATGGTACCAAATGGGTCATATTAATGAAAAAAACAGATTTGCACATTAGCTATTATACAAACACCTAAGTATTCTTCTTTTTAGTTTAGTATATGGTATTTTCACCATCTATTAATAATGCTGACTTGGGTTAAAATCTTAAGTCATTACCGCTTTTCAGGGCAGAAAAACAATATTAATTTCAACTGAATTATTTTATGATTATATAGTATACACATTCATCTCTTTCTAGGTTTAGTATATGGTTGAAAACTAAATGAGTTTGATGTTTTAATTAGATAAAACATAATAACAATATGTTTTCTAGGTCCACCTCCTGGAGCACCTCCTATGATGATGAGGCCACCACCCCTTCGTGGTGCCCCTCCTGGGCCTCCAGGTGGCCCTCCAAGAATGATGCGCCCTGGACCACCTCCTGGACGTCCACAGGGCATGCCACCAGGGCCACCACCTGGCCTTCCTCCAAACATCAGATTACCTCCAAGATTACCACCAGGAGGCCCTCCAGGTATGAAATCTACAATGTATAGTGAATCAGATATTTTCGTTTGTAGTGCCTACTCACTTTGACATGTAGATGGGAAGTGGCATTTAATTTTTAGTCCTTTGACCTGAACTGACTTTGACTTTCTTTGTAATTTAGTATTAATTACCATAAATGACCTTGACTAACTATATAACTTAGTAACAATTAATACAACACAGACACTTCTGATATGCAGAAATGATATGTTTTATTGAAATCAAAATCTTTGTTAGGGCAAAAAATGAAATCAAGTAAAATAACAGGAACTCAATTTTCTTTTGTTTGTAGGAATGCCACCTCCAAGAATGTTACGGCCTCCAGGTGGACCACCAGGTATGGGTCCTGCCTCCTTGCCACTCCCACCAGGAGTTGCTCCTCCTCAACAGAACCCGAACGTTCTCAGTGCTCCTCCAAGCATCATGAAGCTGCCACAAAAGGTACACATTTTTGTCAGATTTTCCAGCTTATATTTTTTATCTCTGTAGATTTACTGAATTTCTGAAACCCTTAGAGTGATCAGCACTTCTCTTGTCTATTCTACCAGTATAGAGTCACCATGTTCTTAACTGCTGGCTCTAGAGTGGTGGCCTAGTGTTAAATGTGTCTGCCTCTCAACCCAGGCATCATGGGTTTGAGCCCTAATTGGGTCAAGGCCATGTTTCTTGATTTGACACCAGTACTGCTTGATTCTAGGAAGCAGACTCCAAAGTGCTTAATATAAGTTGCAAGAACTTGTTTCATAATTGACCTTAAATAAAAATGTCTAATTTTATCAGTTTGATATTAAGATTCTTTACAAAAAGTAAAGACTATTCAAAATTCAAATTATCGCAATTTCATTCCATTCCACAAATTCAGCAAAGTAGAAGGTAAAGAATTTAAGTTTAAGCATTGTGACATTGCTGATTCACAAGCATACATGTGAACTATTTTAGATGATCAAGTGGGAGATTTTTCTTCAAAAAGAAGGAGATTTTAGAATTTGCAATAATGAAGAAAGTTCTGACATCAAAAAGAGGGAGATTTCTTAAATTTGTGAAAATACCCCTTATTTTAAGAAAAACCTTTGAAAATATGGCTGCAGAAAGTGGGAGTCTCCCGCTAAAAGTGGGAGAGTTCACATGTATGTCACAAGTTGTCACCTAAGTGCAATAACTGGTTAACTCCTAATAAATTAAGAAGAACTTAACCCGTTCCTGCACTAAAATAGAGAAAAACAGAATCCCTAAAGAAAATCCAACACAACAAAATTGAAAATGTTGCAGGCTCGGTTTGATTGAGCCTGTTCATGGACAAGTTACCGTCCACGCCCCCTAGCACCGGCTTAAGCAGAATTCAACATTTAATAAGAAAATGGTGAAATTTTGAATTTAGAAACATCCGCAGATGTGTTCATCAGGTGACGAAATTTAGTCTCTTATTCTTAAGGCAGTATTTATTTTTGTACATTATTTTTAGATTGCCCCAGAGGAAAAGAAAGATGCCGCTACTATATCAGCAAAGCCCCAGATCAAGAACCCTATCGGAGATGTTACAAGATTTATGCCCACATCTCTAAAGGTGAAAAGATCTGCCAAAGATACAAAGGTTAAGAAAGCAGGTAATTGGGAGAGTTACTTCCCTTTGTATATTATTGTACAATATTTTAATGGGTTTTCTTATAAGTGTAGTGTCTGAAGTGTTTAAAATAAAATGTTTTTATGTGCAAGATAGTTTCCACTTAGTTATTTACTAAATTTGGATGTTCACTTATGGGTTATAATAGATCAAAGAGCTTAGAAACTAGTTTTGTTTTTTTCTGTCGAACATTTTACATTCTAAGCAAAATTAATGATATATATTTGTTTTATGACTAGCTTCTTATTCTGTCAGTTATTTGTTTGTAGCATGACAAAAATTGTACCAAAAAACTGCTTAAATTGAGGGGATTGTGTGTTTGTTTTAAAGAAACATTTTATTTTGTTTCCTTATATAATTCATGTACAGTAAATAACAGAAATTCTGTTTGTTAAAACTTCTTGTATGACTATAAAAATGAGAAAAACACTGGGATTGTCCAATTATACAGTGTTTTTTTCCCCTTATATAACTGATACCGGAAAACGGCACCATTCCCAATAGAAAATAGACAACAAATTTCCCAATTCATGACTGATAAATTCCCAAAATAACACTGAAAATTTCCTCAAAAATCGGCAAATTTAAAGGTAAACAAAAACAGAAATGCCATTGATAAGTGATATGCGATAAAAACCAAGTATAACCACATGAGTGATATTCGTACCCAGTTAATTTCATACTTTTAGCGTTTCACACCTTAACATTATTTATGTACAATTGTTATGATTATCAATTTTTTTTCAACCTCAAGTAGCAAAAATAATCATTTAAGTTAATAATACATGGTTTTAAAGTGTATATTATGCATAATTTTCATGTCTCCCTGGATAAAAGAAATTCCCAAAGAATATTTTGCATCCTATGTAAAATTCCTAATTTGAGTCAAACCGATGGATTTTCCCCCTGTCCGTTACCGACACCATTCCCAAAGTAGGGGAAAAAACACTGTTATATAGTATTATATATTTTACCTGTTTCAGTTTTTACACTCTCATTAAATGATATTGTAGGTACTGAAGATGAGAGACATAATGTAGGTGTACCAGTTAAACAAACACCTGCCCTACAACAGCCTGGTAAAAAGAAGGATGATGCTTATGATCAGTTCATGAAAGAAATGGAAAACTTATTGTAGCAGAATGAAAAATAGGTAAATATATCAATAGATATAGTCTAGATAAATGTGTGCTCATGTCTGCTTTACCCATAACTTGCTGAATTTCTTGAATGGACTTGTCCAAATGCTGAATTCCCTAATAGGACTTGTTAGAATGCTTAATAGGACTTGTCCAAATGCTGAATTCCCTAATAGGACTTGTCCAAATGCTGAATTCCCTATTAGGACTTGTCCAAATGCTGAATTCCCTAATAGGACTTGTCCAAATGCTGAATTCCCTAATAGGACTTGTCCAAATGCTGAATTCCCTAATAGGACTTGTCCAAATGCTGAATTCCCTAATAGGACTTGTCAGAATGCTGAATTCCTTAATAGGACTTGTCCAATTTCCATTTTGAAACAGTCCTTTTCAATTTGAGGTACATGTCAATATGAAAATAAAATGTGAATTGGTAAGGCAACAATAAAGAGCCTGGTCAGACTGTATGGATGTGCAGACTGGCTTGGCATTATACTGGTGGCAAATGCCATGTGGTCTTGGTCTCAGAATTGCAAGGGTTACTTTCTTAGCTTTTATATGACTGCCTATTTTTTCATTCTATATCCTGTGTCAAATGTAAACATTGTTGTATTCAAATGACCTGTTCTTTGTAAACTTTGATATTTAAATGTATTCCATTCTTTTATAAACAATGTACGAAAATAAATATAATACATATTCAAAGATTTGTAAATGAACAACATGGTCTTTAAAGAGGAGCACATTGTTAATATTTATGTAGTCTTGACAACCTCAAACAAACAATTACTTTCTGCTTGTCCCTATGTTGCCAGTAGAAAGCTAAGCTACTTTTGGAACATATGCGCAATCTGACCAGACTTTATAGTGCTGTCTGCTCAATTTTGTTATTTTGATGGCAGCGTCTGTGGCAGATTGGCTAAGGTTGTTGACTGAAAACCACTTGCCCCTCACTAATGCAGATTCAAATACGAACAGGGATTTTTTATTCATTCATGTGAGGAGCTATCCAGCTAGCTTACAGTGATTCTTCACAGGTGCCTGTTGGTGCCTGAAGTAATGCATGAAAGGGTAAAAACAAAGAAAACATTTTGATGTTTAAATATTTCAAATTTTCAAAAATTCAAAGCTGGACATGACCATTAGGGAAATTCATCAGGGTAAAGGGTACCAGAAATCTAATTATAAACTAAGAATTGTTATGTTAAAGCATTAAAAAACTCTCCAGTTTGAGATAACACTCATTATTCCTATGTTTATCTTATGTTTGTCACACCATAGTTTCAATTATTAACTACAGTAATTCTCAAAGTTTGAGAAGTTATTTAATCTGAAACACAACATATCAGTTCAGCTGCATTTAAGTGATACATTTTGAAAATAACAGATCAGTTCAGCTGGAGATATTTTGAAACTCAACAGATCAGTTCAGCTGCATTAAGTGATACATTTTGAAGCACAACATATCAGTTCAGTTGCATTAAGTGATACATTTTGAAACAAACATGTCAGTTCAGTTTTAAAGATTGAAGATCTTTTAAAGAAATGAAATCGAAACACATTGTCAATCCCTAAAAATTGACATTCATGAATAGTGATATTGAAAAAAGTGTTATTGGAATCATACAGATGTTTACCAATGACAAACCTCATATTAGTACAAAACTCCTAGAGTGCTATCAGTGATAATGACTTTCTATACCACTAGCTGAGAATGAACATCTGTTTAGTGTGACCATGCTCGGTACTTTAACCTTTATCCTGCTTCGTATGAAGCATTTGGGAACAGTCCATTCAAAGTTGAAGGGATTTTAGTATGAAAATATAAAAAATGAGCCACTAACAGTATAGAGCTTGGTCAGACTGCATGGACAGGGTTTGAACACATGCCGTCAGCAATCCTCAATTACTAGTCTGACGTGTTAACCACTCAGCAAGCCACTTCTAATTGCTTTTAATAGATGTAGTCATATTAACAATGTCTTTGCAAGTCTTAGTCATCTAAAAGATACTGTTTAGGTGTGTTTCAAAGATTGTTGTGCTACAAGGGTCAAGGTAAGCATAGTTATTGCCTGGAATGTTTGACCTTTACCCTGCTGGAACAGAAAATGATAAGCTTTTGCCATCAGAAGCACAACTCTGCAGCCTGGCCAGGCTCTATAGTATTGGCTGAGTAAATTTCAATTTGTATCTTGATGTCCCTATAATTGCTAATGGACAGTTCCAAAAAGGCAAAAGAAACTGGACAAGTCCATTTAAGAAATTAAGCAGGTTAAGGAACAAATATATATGTCTGTTGTCAAAATACGGCTGTCATGGATTTGAATTATTTAACCTCAGACTTAGTATGTCCATAATTCTGATGATTTGGAAAATCAAATACCAAACTCATATAAATAAGTTTTGTTGGATGCAATTGAACTCTTTGAGTGCTTGCAAAATTCAGATTATGCCATTAAAGAAAGGACAAGCCTGGTCAGATCACATTAGGGCAATTATACCAGGCTATATACAGGCAGTCTATAAGTAATAGAATGAGCACCGAAACACGAGGCTATCTGATTTGTACGAGGGGGCGTAGCCCCCGAGTATTAATCAGATTGCCGAGTGTTTTGGTGTTCTTTCTCTTTTGTATCATAGTCAAACATAAAAGCACGTTCCCTGTTGTCACAATATGAAACCCCGGCAAAAATGAACCAATGAACGAACATCTGAATATAACATTTCTGTCGCTTTCCCTTTATCTGCCGTCACAATATGTAAACCCCAGCAAAAATGAGCCAATCAATGGGCATGCTCTGGAGTACGGGTAACTAATACCCGCACTCCAGTTAACGCACTGTGCATGTATATGTAAACGATTTAACCCTGACACATTTTCAACAGAAAGGTCTCCAAACTATGATACAACATTGTCAAAAACCCTTAACATAGTTAATGTGCAGTTCAAGATTTGATATATGACAAGATCATTACCTCACCAGGCATGGTAAGGGTTATAGAATAAGATGAATTGCATTGAATGTAGCAAATTAACTTATTTTAGTGTTATGTAATGAATAAATAAACACATTTATTGCAGTTTTCAACACCTTTAAATATTTAATGACATATTTTAAATCTCTTTCTTGCTCTTCTCTTCACATTTGAAATAAAATTGAATTTATCATTCTGTTCAATATAAAAATGTTCAAGTGCTGGATTAGGAAAAAAATTCCCTGTAAAATGACAATGCTGAAGAATTAAGATTTTAAATCCCGTCTTTAACTGGGTTGTCATTTAGAGGCAGCTGGAGGTCAAAATGACTGTCATAAGTACTTTTTGGACTGCCTTAAAACCTAGAAAATACTCTGTGTTGTATGTGATAAACCAAAAATTACAGCCTCAAATTCAAAATGGACCGTTTCAGAAAAATTCTTATGTCAATCCTGCTTTTAAAGAGGCATATTTGAGAATCGTCTGTGATTTAAAACGTAACATTCAAATACCAGTATAATCAGACATGACTGTACCATTGATTTACTCCTGTGGTTTTTCTCACTTTGACTCTGTCATTATAGAATGAAATTTAAGATAATCCAGTGGAGGGGATTTATATTCTATTGTCTGATACTGGTAGATTCCCTTTGAACACTTTAATCCATTAATCTAAAGTGCTAATCTTATGTTAGCCTCTTATAGGTTGACCTTAATGGCCTGGCTAATATCAGTACTATATAGTTATTATAATAATGCCCCATGTTTTATTATGGAGATATGATAAATAAAGAAATTTTAAGCTTGTGTCCCTGTCATTTGCATAAAATAAACACTTGAGTGGGTGTTTTCAATGTTTAATGTTGTAAGGGTATAACTATTGATATTTAAGAGTTGTCATTTTCTTACATGATTTTCTAATGTTGAAAATTAAATGCGTGAAATACGTGATGCTTTATCACCTACCAAAAAGTTGATTGTTCTGAAATTATATGGCTTATGCAACTACCATAGGTTGTGTAATTAATTATTTTATGGTTCATAATTTATTTGAAAAAGCTGTTGAAAATTTGAAACTTTGAAACTAAAGTGTAGCCTTCTTTTTTGGAATAACAGTCATCTGTTGACAATGTTCTCTGTTATTCATTGAGAGTATAATCCTAATGTAAATGGTCACTAGCCTCGATAAACCTGAAAGTTGTGGTTTGTGGCCTTGTTATTCATTTTACTAAGGAAAATATTTTGACTGAAATCATTATATTGTTATTAACCACGATAAGTTCAGTACTAATTTTGGGTAAATAGCAGGACAACTTCTATAGAACTTGTTCTTTTTTCTAATCTATTAAGCATGTTTACAATTATTCATCCTGAACCTGTGTCACAGGGTGAGAAAAATTTACAGCCTGATTAGGACTTGAATCCGGAACCCTCTGAATACCATACCGCAGACCTACCAACTGAGCTACCAAGTCCAGGTCAGGCTGCTTATTTTCACCCTGTGACACCTGCTGAATCTGATGAATGTTCTTCCAGAGCTTCTGTGTTAGAACACAATCCATTATCAGATTAAGGTATGCCACAATGACATTAAAGGTTATGGTTAGACTGACAGCAAAAAAGTGCAAATCGGCATAGATATATGCCTTTATCAAAAACCCCTCATATTAAAAATGGATAGTTCCAAACTCGAAGTAGGACCAGTCCATTATATAAATTTACCAAGTAATGGGGCCAGTTCACAGAAATCGAAAATTTCACTCATCCTCCATTAAATACCAGTAGAATTTAAGAGGACTTGATGCAGGATGAGTTGCACACTGGATTTAGAAGCTACTTATCCTGCAGGACGAGTGACTCTGAAAATATTTTTTTGATGCCTGGTTTATACATTATGCCTTGATATTAATATATAACTAGCACCTAATGTGTCCTGTTTGCAACGTCCTACACAAGTGCTGCGTCAGAGTTTTTAGAGGAGACTTGATTCTGTATGTACTATAATATAAAAACACCCATTATACAAATATTGCAAAAGTTTATGTCAATAATGACTATAAGTTTAATTTTCATTTTCATGCAAAATTAAATACTTCTACATGTTATATATGGTGAAAAGTGTGTTATATTCTATTATATGAAATGATTTATGGTCGTCTCTTTATTTATTCCTTTATTCATCTTGTTTGATAAATTTGAATATCCATATCCGAAGGAGAATAGATAATTGCTGGTATTGAATCTGGGAACATTAGTTATTGATTATGATTATACATGGATTAATAAAAAGACCATTGGAAATCGGTTTTTGGAAAAGAAAAAAAAACTTCAGTTTCTTTAAACCAGTTTTAATCTATTGGACCATTTTCACCCTGTGAAAGTGTGGAATGTTTTTTTGTTTTTTTTTTCAAACTGATTTTTAAACCCTTGTATTGTTTAAAATGTACTTTTAACATGATATTGTAAATGAATATCTGCCAAAATTCCCTAGTCCTTGTTTCAAAAAGAAAAAAACTTAAAACAATCAATTACCACTAAATACATTTAATATGACAGGTCAGATGATATTTAAATTTAAATAAAATAAAAAAAAATATCTAGTACATATTTTTTTTTAAAAGTGTAAATATTGTATCATTGACTGCCATTGAATGTGATATGAAAGAATGTTTAATTGAATATTGTATGAATGCCAGCTGATTTAAAAGGGTATTCACTTCTATAAGAATAGATAGTGGCCCAATGTAAGATATTATATTTATGAATAAGCAGTTAACATGGAGAATATTAAATATTTATTTTGTATGGGTGTAAAGTTTAAACAATCTTTTTTTCTGTGTCATTACTGGCGTAAGTAACCCAACAATATATAATAATATTTGCAGTCATCACCCATCATAGTGAAGTGTCTCCCACCCTTTATTATTAACCCTTTATCCTGCTATATTTGCATAATGGTCATGCCCTGCTTTGAATTTTTATTTCAAGGGATTTCACAATTATAAAACTAAAATTTCAGCCAACAGTATAAAGCCTAGTCATGCTGCATGGACAGTTATTCTGGCCTAACATACTTCTTGGTCAGTCATTCTGGACTAACATACTCCTTGGTCAGTCATTCTGGCCTAACATACTCCTTGGTCAGTCATTCTGGTCTAACATACTCCTTGGTCAGTCATTCTGGTCTAACATACTCCTTGGTCAGTCATTCTGGTCTAACATACTCCTTGGTCAGTCATTCTGGCCTAACATATTCCTTGGTCGGTCATTCTGGCCTAACAAACTGTACTGACAGGCATTCTGGCCTAACAAATTGCACTGACAGTCATTCTGGCATGACAAACTGCATAGGCAGGCATTCTGGCCTCACAAACTGTATGGACAGGCATTCTGGTCAGAAAAATTGTATGGGCAGACCTTCTAGCCAAACAAACTATATGGACATTCATTCTGGCCTAACAAACTGTACTGACAAACATTCTGACTGACAGTTATTCTGGCATGACAAACTTCATGGACAGGCATTCTGGCCTCACAAATTGACTGACTGCCGTTCTGGTCTGACAAACTGCATGGACAGACTTTCTGGCCTCACAAACTGTATGGACAGGCATTCTGGCCTAACAAATTGCAGTGACAGTCATTCTGGCCTAACAAACTGCATGGACAGTCATTCTGGCTTAACAAACTGTACTGACAGACATTCTGGCCTAACAAATTGCACTGACAGTTATTTTGGCCTGACAAACTGCATGGAAGGGCATTCTGGCCTTTCAAACTGTATGGACAGGCATTCTGGCCTAATAAATTGCACTGACAGACATTCTTGCCTAACAAACTACGTTGACAGTAATTCAGGCCTAACATACTGTATGGATAGGCATTCTGGCCTTACAAACTGTATGGATATGATTCTGGCCCAACAAACTATGGACATGCATTTAAGCAGGACAAACTGTATAGATAGGCATTCTGGCCTGAATACGGACAGGAATTCTGACCTAACAAACTGCATTGACAGTCAGTCTGACCTGAAAAATTGTACGGACAGGAATTCTGGCCTAACTAACTGCATGGACAGGAATATGGTTATCTCACGGTTAATGTGTATGCATTTTGACCCAAAAAAGAATGGTTTGAGCCGTAACGAGGTCACAAACTTGTTTCCGCATTTGACACCAGTACTTTTTAGTTCCATGAAACTGTATCAATATTTTTATTATGCTCCCCGAAAAATTTCGGGGGAGCATATAGTCGGTGCCTTGTCCGTCTGTCCGTCCGTTGTCTTGTCCGGAGCATAACTTGAAAACCCTTGGAGATAATTTGTTTAAACTTCATACAGTGGTAGAGGGCATTGAGGGGGAGTGCAGTGTCAAAGAACCATAACTCTATTTTGCCCGGTTTTTGAATTAACTCCCCTTATAGAAAAATCTTGTCCGGGGCATAACTCTAAAATTATAAGAGATATCAACATGAAACTTTGTAGGTGAATAGATCTCAATGGGTAGATGAGCAGTGCAAAAGAACCATAACTCTGTTAAGCCTCATTTTTAGCTCGACTTTTCTATGAAAAGGGGAGCTATCCTACTCGCCCCGGCGTCGGCGTCGGCGTTGGCGTCACACCTTGGTTAAGTTTTTCGTACCACCCCACTTTATTTCAGAAGTATTACAAGTATGGCTTTGAAACTTACCATACTTGTTCACCATCATAACCTCCATCTACAGACAAGAGTACATAACTCTGTCAAGGTTTTTGACAGAATTATGGCCCTTTTTTGACTTAGAAAGTGTATTGAGCTTGGTTAAGTTTTTTGTACCACCTCACTTTATTTCAAAACCATTGGAGGTATTGCTTTGAAACTGACCATACTTGTTTACCATCACGACCTTCATCAACAGACAAGAGGACATAACTCTGTCAAGGTTTTTGACAGAATTATGCCCCTTTTTGACTTAGAAAATACATTGAATATGGGTAAAATCCACTTATTGCCTTAACCCTTTGAGATATTGCTTTGAAACTTTTAATGCTATTTCACATCATTACCCCCATCTGTACGCAAGAGAAGGTAACTCTGTCAAAGATTTGTTTTAAAAATTAAGGCCTTTTATCGACTTAGAATCTTGGTTAAGTTTTTAGTCACCCACAGCCTGTGTGAAAGAGATCCACTTGTGACCAACTGACAACATCTAAAAAAGCTTGATAAAATTTATCTATTACTAGTATTATAAGGTAACTATAATACTTTCACATACAAAGTCAAATCTATATATTATGCTGATTGTACAAAAATATACTGCTTCCTTGGCATAGATTTCTTGAAAAATTATGTTATTATGTCATTTACCAAGGTGTTCTGAGTGACGTAAAAATACCTTATTCTCTCAAAGTGGGTTTAATACTATTAAATTTATTTAAGGCTCAACTCAGTTTTTTTTTCTTTCTTACCAGCCCTCTTTTGACTTAAACATTTCAAACTTTGCTGCAGTGTTCAAGGGTATCACACAATTCAGTAAAATAATTCTTCACTAAATATCTTAATGCTCATGGCCATTGTTCACTTTAAAAATACAGAGATTCTTGTATTGCCTTTTACTGCAAAAACTTTTTTTATTGGCAAGCAATAAAAAAGTCGAGCGCGCTGTCTTACGGACAGCTCTTGTTGAATTTTCTCCCCTTTTAGAAAAATCTTGTACTGGACATAGCTGTAAAACTATAAGAGATAGCAACATGAAACTTTGTAGGTAGATAATTATATCTTAATGGGTAGATGTGCAGTGCACAAGAATCATAACTCTGCCTTGCCTAATTCTGGAGTTATTGCCCTTTGTTTATTTTTACTTTTTGAAGTTGTCCGGAACATAACTCGAAAACCATAAGAGATATCAACAAGAAACTTTGTAGGTTGATAGATCACAGTGATTAGAAGTGCAGTGCAAAAGAACAGTAACTCTGCCTTGCCCTATTTTGGAATTATTGCACTTTGAACTTTTTCCAGGGACATAACTCTGAAACTACAAGAGGTGTACTTTCCTGAGTCCAAAACCTATTCGGGGAGCATCACCCGGCTCAGACCGGGCTCTTGTTTAAAATAATTTACAAGTTTACATCACAATCAAGCCAATCAATCAATGTCTTATGCTGATTTAATTTTTGTCTTGACACTAAGTGTCGTAAAAATATATTTTATCCTCTCTTGATAGAAGGTGTTGAAGCTTTTATTTCAAGGGGGAAGCTACACAAATTGTAGTGTCAAGTGAGGTAAAATATTTTATTGGGGAGTTAATTTTTGCAAGGTATTAATAAAAAATATAATAAATTAGAATTAAGAATGTTTTTTGTAGGTTTTTTTAGAGGAAATTTGGCAAACATGAGGTCAAAATTAATTATGATTGATGTCAATAATGAAATGAAGTTTTGCCACCAGTGTAAGGCCAGGTCAGCCGGAACGTCGGGGCCCTTTGATGTTGGTACCGTCATTTAGCTAAACTTTTGATATTGAAATCTCTTAAACTTTGTATTTGTATATGAACTATTCCAAATTGAAAGCTGGGCAGATCCATTATACAAATTCGGGTTAAGAGCTTAATCTTTAAACTAATGGATCATTCTATGAAATATATCTAAATCTATATCACTGGTCTTTAAATTATGATGAAATTTGTAATCAAAGGATCAAGTTAACCAGTGCTTTCCATAATGCCCTGCAGTCAGCAAAATTGCTGGCTTCTTCAGAATTTACAACAAAACTTGATAAATAAAAATGCTTTATTAAAAATCACACCAGGAGTGCCAGGAGTGTTTTTCCACAGGTTTCTCTCCTATTTTTTATTGGCTTCTCTAGAATCTATGGAGAACACTGGTTAACGAACTAGAGTTTGACTAGGCTTTTCATTATTTGCTACTCTAATACTGAAATTCTACAAACTCACAACGGAAGGTTTCCAGTTTAAAGCAGGGGTTGTCCATGAAGTAACAATATTCAGCAAGTTAATCGTCTATAACCTTAAACATGTTTTACAACAAGTTAGCACTGGTTTTTAAATGATGAACTTCAGATTTGCAAAGGGTTGACTGACCACAGTTTGAATGTTTTAATTCTCTAATATAGTTCTGTTAAATATTGATCAAACATTGTTAAAAATTGTTGGACGACATGTTTGAGGTTAAATACTGTATATAACGCTGTCAGCTGTTCCCATCTGGAATGTATTGATCACACTGATTGATTTTATTGATTCGTATTTTAATTGAACATATTGATCATATCCGTTGAATGACATTAAAGTTTATATCAACCTTGTATAGGTCTGGCACGCAAGATTGTTCACCTCAATACAAACTGCAATTTTGTCATTATAAAAGATATAAATTGTGTATTAAAAAAAGGGCTAAAGAACAACATGTGTCATAGAAAAACTTGCTAGAATCTTCAATTATCGGTAAATTATACACTGAAGAACGTAAATGGTGCTTGATATCTGATATCAAGGTGAACATAGAATATTTTATGTCCGCTGTGATCATTTAAGATAAATATGATATTTCTCGGATAAAATTATATATATATTATATTGAAGTATGTTTTATGTTAAAACACTGGTTTATTTCATCTATATGGAAGCATACTTTTAATTCCACTTTTTTGAAGAAGAAAAGGAGTTTTCATGTTAATAATGGCATTAGTATTAACTCTACCCAGTGTCAAAAACTCTTGATATGCAGGTGTGCATTAACAGAAAAGAAACCATGGCTGCATCAACATATGGTATCAAGTCCTTAGATTTATTAAATCGCTCCCTCTGCAGTCGGGGTGGGGGGGGGGGGGGGCTTTGAATGCATCCTTGTGCTTCTGCAGATGTTAATGCACAAAAGCAGTTTGTGCCTGAAATAATGCACAGAGGTGCTCAAATAGTTCTTCCTCCACCATACAACCTTAAAAGGATTACCTATACTTACAGTGTTGGTGCAATGTCAAACCCAATAAAAAAACCTTAAAGACCACAAATTTCACAACTTTACTGTACATCAGGTCAGTCGTACCCTTACCCTGCTAGAACAGAAAATGATTTGTCGTAATTTGCCACTAGCATAGAGCCAGGTCAGACGTCACATCAGGACAGATTGACCAGACTCTATTCTGTGACTACTTAAACTTTGATATCCCCAAAATGGACTGTTCATAAAAAAAAAAAAAAAAAAAATGGAAGTGAAGGTTGAACAAAAAAATCAGCAGCTTAAGGGTAATCAAAATTTCATACTGATGACTGCTTATTTATAGTATTTTGATAATAAAACCCCTTAACAACTAAATAGACTATTCCAAATTTATAGCAGGACAATTCCATTATTCAAATTCAGCGAGTAAGTGTTAAAAGTTCCTTCAGATTACTTTTGTTTTTTTATTGCAAAATGTTTAAGAAATAACAACACTTTCAATAGTTAGTTAAAGAAACATAAAGTAACAAATACTGGGACAAAAAATTGTATTTATGTTAACCATAGTTTGAAAGCTTTTTTGTTCAGTTATAAAACAACAATGAATGAAGAGTATCATTTTCGCTATTCAATTTTACAATTGATTAAAAGTCACGGAAAAAGTTTTTAATGTATTAAACCTACTCATTACATTGAAAATAAAGGATACCATTTCTAATTAAATTCTCCAGTTACATTGATTTACAATTAAAATCTTGTTAACGGGTAAAGAATGATTGTGTTGTGGTGTACTAGTGTATCAAAACATGTTTTAACAGGGTACTTCCTTCACTGATTGATGGATTCAGTGATTTTCATGAATATCAAATGAGTTTATTTATAAAAATTATAATACATGTATATAGTTTTTTCATCATTTTTAATGTTTCGTATTGTCCCGCTGATTTTATTATTGTCACGCTGATTTCTTATTCATGGTATAACTTTCAGTTCAATGCACGAGGTATAGAGTTTTTTGTTCTCCGTTGGTAGGAAGGTGCTAATGAATAAATCATTTTTTAGGAGAGACTTGTTATTGTTTATATGTATTGAAGCTGTTTTGAATTGAGAATGGCCAATCCTGATATTGATGAGTTGAGGAGTTCTTGCTTAGAGGTTATTAAACTCTTTTTCCAAGTTGAAAAATCTCAAGATTTTAATTGGTCATTGTATATTTTGTGACAGTTTCTGAGAGAATTTTTATTTAAACCCAGACCCTGGTCACATGGTTATGTCTCTAGTTCTAAGATTTATTATGCTCCCCGAAAAAATTTCGGGGGAGCATATAGTCGCCGCCTTGTCCGTCCGTCCGTCCGGCCGTCTTTCCGTCCGTCCGTCCGTCCGTCCGTCCGTCCCCTTTTCTTGTCCGGGACATAACTTTGAAACAACAAGAGGTATCAACATGAAACTTTGTAGGTAGATAGATCTCATTAAGTAGGTGTGCAGTGCACAAGAACCGTAACTCTGCCTTGCCTAATTTTTGAATTATTCCCCTTTGTTTATTTTTACACTTTGAACTTTGTCCGGGACATAACTCTAAAAGTATAAGAGGTATCAACATGAAACTTTGTAGGTAGATAGATCTCATTGAGTAGAAGTGCAGTGCACAAGAACCGTAACTCTGCCTTGCCTAATTTTTGAATTATTCCCCTTTGTTTATTTTACACTTTGAACTTTGTCCGGGACATTACTCTAAAAGTATAAGAGGTATCAACATGAAACTTTGTAGGTAGATAGATCTCATTGAGTTAGAAGTGCAGTGCACAAGAACCGTAACTCTGCCTTGCCTAATTTTTGAATTACCCCCCTTTGTTTATTTTACACTTTGAAATTTGTCCGGGACATAACTCTAAAAGTATAAGAGGTATTAACATGAAACTTTGTAGGTAGATAGATCTCATTGAGTAGAAGTGCAGTGCACAAGAACCGTAACTCTGCCTTGCCTATTTTTTTAATTATCCCCCTTTGTTTATTTTACACTTTGAACTTTGTCCGGGACATAACTCTAAAAGTATAAGAGATATCAACATGAAACTTTGTAGGTAGATAGATCTCATTGAGTAGGTGTTGCAGTGCACAAGACCGTAACTCTGCCTGCCTAATTTTTGAATTATCCCCCTTTGTTTATTTTACACTTTGAAATTTGTCCGGGACATAACTCTAAAGTATAAGAGGTATCAACATGAAACTTTGTAGGTAGATAGATCTCATTGAGTAGGTGTGCAGTGCACAAGAACCGTAACTCTGCTTGTCTAATTTTGAATTATCCCCTTTGTTTATTTTACACTTTGAACTTTGTCCGGGACATAACTCTAAAAGTATAAGAGGTATCAACATGAAACTTTGTAGGTAGATAGATCTCATTGAGTAGGTGTGCAGTGAACAAGAACCTTAACTCTGCCTTGCCTAATTTTTGAATTATCCCCCTTTGTTTATTTTACACTTTGAACTTTGTCCGGGACATTATTTCTTTAATGTATAGAGATATCAACATGAAACTTTGTAGGTAGATAGATCTCATTGAGTAAGTTTGCAGTGCACAAGAACTGTAAAAAAATGTCTTGCCCTACTTTTGGAGTTATTGCCCTTTGTTCATTTTGACAGCTTTGAACTTTGTCTGGGGTTTGACATTACTCTAAATTATAAGAGATATTAACATGAAACTTTGTAGATAGATAGGTCTCATTGGTGGAAGTTGCAGTGCTTAAGAATCATTACTCTGCCTTGCTTATTTGAAGTAATTGCCCTTTGTTTATTTTTACTTTTTGACTTTTGTCCTGACATTACTTTAAAACTATTAGAGATATCAACATGAAACTTTGTAGGTAGCTAGATGTAATTGGATAGAACTGCAACGCTTCAAGAACCTAAACAAAGCCTGGTCTAATTTTGGAGTTATTGCCCTTTGTTCATTTTTTTATACTTTCCTGTGTCCAGAACCTTCTCGGGGAGCATCACCCGGTTCAACCGGTTCTTGTTTATTGTGTTACCCGGGCCTGGAATAAGGCATTATTAACATTAACCTTGCTTGAATTTAAAGCTGTACATTAAAGGGACCCACTGAGCATTTTTTTATATGACAGGACTAGAAAATACTCTTTTTTGAGATTTTTGTACCCTTTTGATAAAGGTTTGGAGCAATAAATTGTGTGAAAAATTTGAAATCATTAGCTCACTGTTTTTCCAGATTAATCATTTTTTGTTTTGCAAAATGTCCCGAAATGAAAAGCATTTAAATACTTTTAAATCGATCACACTAAAAATCAGTTTCCAAACTAATTCTGAGTATATTTCTTTCTTATCTCTGAGAAATGTTTCTGTTCTGTAATTATCAAGCAGTATAGAGTCTGGTTAGGCTACACTTGTTGTATGTCTTCAAACAGGAATTTGGGTACTTGTTTTCATAATTTATTTTATATCTGTTTACCTTCATTTAATACTTTCATCTTATTCTTTCTATTAAATTTTACAGTGAAAATGATGAAGTTGTTATTTTGTTAAAATTATGTCTTTTCATCATTTAACTGTATAAAGTTATCTCCGAGTCAGCAAAAATATTGTGTAAAACAAAATAAAAATTGTGAAACACATTATTATCCCTGATCAATCATTTTACTCCTTTCCCACTTTCCTAGTTCACCACTCTCTTTATGTTTATTACTGTCATGTTAAATGTGACTATCAAAGTTGAGAATGCAACTTTTGGTACAGAATAGTTTTTATGCCACCGCAGCATCTGCGATGCGGTGGCATATAGCGATTCACCTGTGTGTGTGTTTGTTTGTGTGTGTGTGTGTTATATAGATTATATAGTGAACTTAAAAAATCTTCTTGTGAAAAACCCACTTGTCCAATTTCAACCAAACTTGGCAGGATTGATCCTTGGGTGAAGGGCTTCCAAAGTTGTTCAAAGAATTTCATTCCATGCAGAAATCTGGTTGCCATGGCAACCAAAAGGAATTATAAGAATAAATTTAAAAAATCTTCTTGTAAAGACCCAAAAGGCCTAGAGCTTAGATATTTTGCATAAGGCATTGTCTGGTAGACCTCTACCGAGATTGTTCAAATTATAACCCTGGGGTCAAAATCGGCCCCGCCCAGGGGGTCATTGATTTTCACTATATGTACATATAGTAAAAACTTAAAATACCTTCTTGTAAAGACCCAAAAGGCTAAGAGCTTAGATATTTTGCATAAGGCATTGTCTGGTAGAGGTCTACCAAGATTAATCAAATTTTAACCCTGGGTCAAAATCGGCCCCGCCCCGGGGTCATTGATTTTTCACTATATGTACATGTAGTAAAAACTTAAAATAACTTCTTGTAAAGACCAAAGGCCTAGAGCTTAGATATTTTGCATAAGGCATTGTCTGATAGACCTTACCAAGATTGTTCAAATTATAGCCCTGGGGTCAAATCGGCCGCGCCCCGGGGGTCATTGATTTTCACTATATGTACATATAGTAAAAACTTAAAATACCCTTCTTGTAAGACCCAAAAGGCTGTGAGCTTAGATATTTTGCATTAAGGCATTGTCTGGTAGACCTCTACTTCAGATTGTTACAAAATATAGCCCTGGGGTCAAATCGGCCCTGCCCGGGGTCATTGGTTTTCTTATATGAATATATAAAAACTTTATAGTAAAATAATTTCTTCTAGCAAATGCTAGAGGTTAGATATTTTGCATGAAACATTGTGAAGTGAACTTCTAGCAAGATTGTTCAAATTATAGCCCTGGGTCAAAATTGCCCCTGCCCGGGGTCATTTGATTTTCAATATATACATAAAGTAAAATTAAAAAATCTTATTGTCTGAAGGTACAAGGCTTAGAGCTTGAATATTTGTTAAATGATATCATCTATAGGTACTCTACCAAAGTTGTTCAAATTTTGCTCAGATTGTGTCAAAATAAGACCCGCCCCATGGGCCATAGGTTTTCCTTATATGTTATATATAGTAAAAACTTAAAAAAATCATTCTTCTCTAAATTTACAAGGCTAGAGTTAAGATATTTTGCATGAAACATTATGTGAGTGAACCTGTAGCAAGATTGTAACACATTATAGCCCTGGGGTCAAAATTGGCCCCACCCCAGGAGTCATTGATTTTCACTATGTACATATAGTAAAAAAAAAAGAAATATTTTGTCTGAAGGTACAAGGCATAGAGCTTTTGATGTTTGCTCTATAATATATTCTATGGGTTCTCTACTAAAGTTGTTTTTAATTATGCCCCTAGTGTTAAAATTGGCCCTGCCCAGGGGCAGTGATTCTCATTATGTTCACATAGTAAAAACAGAAAATAAAACAAATCTTTTCTGAATAGGAGAAAGCTACAGCTTAGATATTTGACTTGAAATGTTGTTTTGGTGGACCTGTATCAAGATTGTTTTGAATTAAACCCTTGGGTCCAAAATTTTGCCTTGCCCAAGGGGACAGTGACCTACTTCTTGTCCTTTGATGTACAGCAATGAAATTTTGACCCATGTGCACAGTTTTAGTTGTAAAATTGAACTTTGATATCAGGTGAACTAGATTTTGATGATGTGACCTACTTTCTTGTCCTTTAAAGTACAGCTATGAAATTTGAACCATGTGTACAGATCTAAGATGTTAAGTGAACTTTGATTTCAGCTGACCTAGATTTTGACAAAGTGTCTACTATGTTGTCCTTTGATGTAGTCATGAAATTTAGGCTGTGTGAAATATGACCTTCAACACCAATTTCACTAGACTCAAGTGCATTGATATATTCCTACTCTGATCTTTTATTGAGTTAACAACAGATTTAACTATCTGATAATAAGAATTAGATAGGTCAGGGATCTATGCATTATGACAATCTTCAAATTGTATAGAAACAAAGAAAATCTGTTCCTACACTACTATTTAGTGTTGTATTAATGCGGGTGGCATAGCATTTTTCTCAAATGCAATCTTGTTTTCATCTAACTGGGGATAAGGTTTCAGAAACTTGTTAAAAAGTTGATTTCTATTAGTGAGGTTTTAATTTAAGCCGTGTTAAGATATTTTTACTTGCGGAGTTTTTATCGGATTATTGATGTTTTTAAAATACCCCCCGACTTGCTCTTATCTCAACACTGGCCTCCCTTTCTGTTGTTTAGGGTTTTTTGCGTTTTTTGACAGCATCTTTCACATTTCCCATTTTATGTACACGAAAATTTTTTTTAAAAGTTCGTCGCTTGGTTGGCTTGGGTTATTTTTATCAAAACCAGCAGCGTAGGGTTTGAAACAACCAGAGATTTTTAGAGCATTATATATGGAAGTTTTTTCGGCAGTGAGGGGCTAGAAATTAGTGGTTCTAGCAAGATCCCCCTTTTGCCCGAAAAATGCACAAGGGGCACCCCCAGTTTTTTTTTTTCTTTGTGTAAAATCTTTTGTCCATCCTTTTTTGTTTCAGTATGGTATTTCATACCCATTTAAAGGTTTTGATTAGAGTTTAATACTTCGTTGCTGCTCGCTATAATGCGATAATGGCCTGAAGATGTCCGTAATGGCCTTGAAATACCCTAAATTTTGTTACTATATAATAAATAATAATTACCAATGTTACAGGTACACCTCATGCACCCACTGGTTTCTTTAAATGTTAATATATCTTATTGTGGCAGATAATCTTATTGTGACAGATAAATGATTTGTTAAGTAATAAGTTTTACAGTGTTTGCTCTGAATTATTTCCCCGTCAAGTATCATTAAACACGTGGCAACCACTTTAATATTCGTGTAACTACTTACCATTACTACTTACCATGTCAGAGTGTTTTTTATACCGACTGCCATATCTCTTGTCTGTCTGACCCGCATGTGACTGGGTCGTTCCGATAATGTGATTGACATGATCCCGTTCGAAACATTTTAACATTTTTCTCTGTTACAAAAATAAAACAATTTCTGTATTTGGGCACATTTTATGCAAATACAATCTACTTCGGAATGCTGATGAATTACACGTCAATGAAAATGTAAATAAGTTCCGAGATAAGTTATCTGTACTCAATGCCTCGATTTCACGTATTGATTAGAGTTTATTGCCGTGTTAGGACATATATCTGATAGTGGGTATATACAGTATACCTCTGAATTGCAATAATAAACCTCTTCTTTTATTGAGTTGCCAAAACCTTACTGATAAATAATTAAACAGCTTGCAATTTGCTTTCTATGTCTTTACAAATGGACGTGTCCAGCTTTGAATTTGGAATGGTCCATCAGTATTTAACAGGATACTTAAATTAAAGGGACTCAACTGAAGCTTTTTGACATGAATGGACTAGAATTATTTTTTTAAATTTAATGTTCCATTAAATGTACGTCTAGACAAATAACTTGTATGCAAAATTGCAGATCATTTACTCACTATGTTTTTCCAAAATCAGTATTCTGATTTTAAAAAAATATTCCAAAAATGAAAAGCATTTCACTCCAACTGGGCTAAGAATAGCACAAAGGACGATGTTCCAATTTATTTCTGAGTAAAATTCTCAATTATCTTTTGCATATCTTTTTGTTTAATCTGCATAAGAATTTCAAGTTTTAAGATTTTAGGCTTTTGGACCTCAGTGGAGTTCCTTTTAGTTCACAACAGTAAATAGTCCAGAGACTGTAGTACTAATAGCATTGATTAGTTGATATTGTAGTACCCAAGGTTAAGCATTACTGTGGTTTCACATTAGCTTTTCATTTATTATTAAGAAGGCATTGTAAACCATGACATTGTAAAGCTAATGCACTGTAATATTCAAAGTCAAAATGTAAAGGCCGAAGATGAAAGGTGGCATTGAAACTCTATAGTTTTCAAAATGTCAGATCTTGGGATTCCAGGATTTTTTTTTGAAGATTATTAATAGAGATACAATGTAATCATGTGTGTCCCTTAGTTAGCATTGCCAAGTAAATCAGAGTTGATTTTTAAATGACACTTTATTCCTGGTTTAATTGGTTTCAATAAATTTGATATACTTTAAATTTGAGCATAGATTAGCATGATTTCACCACTCTTGAATCCTAAAATAGTATTTTTTAAAGTGACATTAACATAATGTCATAATGATATTTTAATGTCATTTTATCTCTTAAGGGATGTCTATTGGCTTTTTACTGCTAAATTTTATAGGCTTTGAAGTATAAAGATACCAAATTTATTTTCACTCATGTTCATACTGTGTTCATGGGCACGAAGTTTCGGAGATTTGTCAAAAAGAACATTTTCATGGGTTTTTAAATTCATGGACTGTCTATTTTTCCAAAAGGTAACTTGTAAATAATGTGATACATATATAGTCTCACAGCAGACGCCATGAAATTTTTTTGTTGGATCTTAAATTTTGTGTCTACGAAAACCAGAAAATAATTGACTGATGAATAATAATGATTTTGCAGTATATGATACTAAGAAATTTCAATCAAGTGAGTTATGTTACATGACAGGGGATATGAATTCAATGAATTTGTTTGTTTGATCAGTGTGGTACAGGGATGTTTATATATTTGCTGATAGCATGATACCATGGTTAGAATAAAAATAAATAAATTACTTAAACTCTCCTGTGTGTGTACCATGAGGGAATAAAGCATTGCCAGAATACTTGACTGCTCCTGTGATTTAAAAATCTGTTACCCCCCTGTAAAGTACTTGCTTTTATGACATACCTTACTTGTACATAATTTACTATGTAAGTGTTTGTGTTTGTGCCACATTCACAAGTAAGACCTGTAGAGTTTACCATTTACTAGTATGAATGAGAATTACCATGCTGATCTAATACCATTGTAATATATTATGTTAAATTTGAAAAGGTAAAAGTTAAAAGGGTTATGAAATAAGTATATTGCTCTATTACCTCTATTTAGTTCTCCAAGATTATACTAGAAAGGATCAGATTTGTGCCTCTGCACCTTGTGAGATTCAAACCTGGTAAAATCCATTCGATTAAAATACAAGATACAGGTCAAGATATTCTTATAATAACCCTAATTTACCTCAAATTAGGGATACAGATTTCAGTTTTGTTATGAATATATAACTCTTTATATTCATAATGACAGATGGTTTTTATTATGATATTAATATCAAAGTGGGTAACACTCCTACTTCCTGTGCTCACAACTTCATCCTGTGCTCACATCTACATCCTGGCAAGAAATATTACAAGTTGAAGTAACTAAACTTTCAACAATAATAATCCATGAAATGAAAGGTGTTTATACATGTGCTCACAATGAATCTTACACATTAAAATATAGACTCACAAGAAATGATACAGTGATCCCGGTTTCCCACATATTGTTGTAAAATCTATATACATCATGTAATGTGCCATTATGAACTACTAACATTGTATTGTTTATTGTATAAGAATCATATGTACATGTATATAAATGAGTTGATTTTGTGATTCAGCTATAAAAAGATATCTTGTCTTATTTAGCATTTTTCTGAGTTTTGGTTCAGGTCACTGAGACTAAAAATAGATTTTCCTACTTTGCCTCATAAGAAGGCTTAAGAAGGCCTTGTTTTAAGTTTTGTAAAAGTGAATTTTGGGGCATTTGTTAGTTTCTCCAATATTCTTGATTCTATTTGATGCAGCAATCAGGACATTAATCCTTAACATACTAGTGGTAAATTGAATCTGCCCATGTGGCTTGTGCAGACCAAGTTCAGCCTGATCATAGTCTGCACTGTTTGCCATTCAGTCAGTTCTTATTTTGAAAGTTTACCTAAAAATGATGAATGGTCTTGTCCAAATTGAAAGATGGACAAGTCCGGCATGTGGTAACGTTCTAGAATTAACAGATCTTAATAATTTAAGATATCATAATCATGATATAAAATAAAGAAGACAATTATTTTGTTTATTTTCAGGCTGTGTGTGTGAGAGGAGGAAGTCAGGGTGATGGTTAGAACACATAAAATGATGACATCACAGATTTCATCATAACTTTATCTCCTTCAGAAGGATTTAACATATTGTGGAATGAAATTCTACACTATATGGACATAGACCTGTCTGCTTAATAAAATACAGGAACCAAGATTTCAAAAACTTTATTAAATATTATATAAAAAAGTAGCAGTACAAAAAACAAATTATTTGTCCAAAATTATTTTTGTCGGAGATATTAGTGAACTTAATCAAATTCCATGTGCATTTTTCTGAGTTTTGTGACTAGTTTTCAAACAGACAATAAAAGTAAAAGACACAGCAATTAAGGCCTGTACCTTTAATATAGGAAACAGAATTTTAACAAAGTCAGGAATAGTCCTATCTTATAGTTGTTTCTGCTGACTCGGCAGAATTTGTGCAAGATTTAAATACATAATATTGCAATGTAAAAAGATCATTTTCAAATTTTTCATTGTCATTTTTGTAAATTTCAGCATATTTCAATAAATGTCATACATCCCACACAAGTATTGTTGTTTATTGTTTCGCCCTAAATACCATGTATGTATAATTTGTCATATAGATTTTCTGTCAGCTGTTTTGAATAATAGTGTAATATATGGCTGGGTTTGGATTTTAATAAGTTAATCTACCATGATCTTTTATTGATTTTCTATAATTCTAATTCTTTGGTATGAATTAAGCTAAGCTATAGATCCATTTATTGTTTGATTATTTTATGATAAATGATTTTTGATGAAATTGTAGAAAATCTGAGGGGGGGCCTTTTCCCCCACATATGCTTACCACCATTATTCAATTACAATACTGGTTTATATTTTCTTAAAATGCACTTTAATGATTTATAGATGATAAGAAAAAGAAATTAATCATTTATAGAACGGCAGTTTTAAACTTAAAAATTTGAGTCCTTCCAGTAAATCATGGTTTTTCATTGAATATTGACATTGTGAACATGTACAGTATGGAGTTGTTGCAGAGAATGAAATTTTCCAATTTGTATGATTATATATTTTGATTTTAAACAATAGAGCTATAGAGTTAAACTCCAGGTCATGGATAGAAGCATCAAATTCATTTGTTACAGAGTTTGCCATTATGTCTGACTGCTAGGTTGTATTGCTATGTGCTCAATATTGATGTCTAAAGAACTTGACTAACACTTTGTTTTTGCACATTCCTGGTGTTATAGCATTGACTTAAATGCTTTCTCGTTCAACACTGTGAGTTAAAGTCCTGCCAAGACAGTTAAAATCCGACTTGTCGAACATCAGTGGTACTAACTTAAGGCTACCTGGAACCCAAAACTGATTAGCTTACACCACCAGCGTAGAGCTAGGCCAGCCTGCACTTATATGCCAATCTGACCAAGCTGTATTATATAGGCTGACTAACTTTAAATTTTGATCTTGATCTCCCCAAAATAAATAACAGACAGTTCCAAAAATGGAAACTGATAAGTCCAGTTAAGAAATTAAGCAGATTAAGGCTTAAGACCATCAGCTGTAGTGTCAGTTAAGACATTAATGGAATGGCATCCAAGGTTTACCCATGCAAGTTTTGTTGTGACTAACAAATCCCAACAAAGAAACACAATTGGGGCCTTGGTCAGTTCTGATCATTAAAAAGAAGAGGTTCGATCTTCTAAAATAAAGAAGACAACAGTATAATAATCTGCTCTGAGACAATGTGTGGATGTGCAGATTGGCATGGCTCTAAAGATACTGAGGGTAGTGACAAAGTTAATTTGGCAGGTTAACTGCTGATTTATATAAGCCACCTCTAAATGATTAATCATAGGGGATTTTTTAAAGATTTTACCTTTTGGAAATAATTATTAATAAAAATCCCCGGCCTTGTCTACAGTACAATAGTACCCTTGTCTACAGTACAACAGTACCCTTGTCTACAGTACAACAGTACCCTTGTCTACAGAACAACATACCATAATAAGAATACACATTAAGAGAGACAAAAAAATAAATTGTCCCGGAAACAAAAATTGAAAATGTGTGTAAAATTTAATTATTATATATTAGAACCAAAGCATAAGGAAATTTTGAATGAACAGTTAGTGTCAATAGCAACAAAATATAAAAGGAAATATGTTGATATTGTTGACATCATTTCTATAGATTTTTTTATATTTTTGTCGAGACAAATTCAATACATTGGCACGATAATATCGATTGTAGTTTTATTATATAGATAACAAAATATAAATCGAAATAACCATGGCGGAATAAATACAAACAAAATAAATGTATATTAATCATCTAGTGATAACGGGTAAACATATAATTGTAATAGTAACATATCAATTTTTTTTCTGTACTTCTCCGCCTATGTGACCCAAATCTCAACTGCCGTGGGGAACACAATTTGGAATTAATCTCTTAGGAATACAATATTTACACAATATTTATTGGCACTATTACCAGTTGTTATACTATGAATAATTATAACCTGTTGACCCCCTATGTTTTGTACACAGTATCGACCTTGGATCTAGGTCGGTTGTAACGTACAAAGCTATTAAATTATGTTCTACCTGTCATCTTAATAGTTTTCTTTTTAACGGTTAAGAAATTATAGAAAAATGGTGTCCATTTTTGTACTGTTAATCGATTATTGACGTATTTAACTGGTTTACTGGGTTTTTTTCAACATTTTTATTTTTTTTCACTGAAAATATACTGTAGACAAAATTTTGTAAGTCTGTATTCAGAAAAAAAAAGAATTGGTGTTTTGAAAAATAAATGTTATTTTGATTTAATGAGGGATGGTAGATTTATTGTTCATACTTAATTCTTTAGAAAATAGATGAATCAAAATGCATGTATTGGGAGTGCTACATACATGTATTCAGGTCATTTACCTTATTGTTCAAATAATAAACTTTCATCCGAACAAATAAGAAAGACATCTTTGAACAACTTCTTTCATGGATTTATAATGATCCCCTAGTAACAATACAACAGAAAAAAAGAAAAAAACTTGAAACACCACAAGAACCAATTAAACATTTTAGCATGAAACGATCATGATTTTTTTTATTTTGTATTGTTTACATCAATTTAGTGTCAATTTAGTTTTAAAAAATTGAAGCAAAATCAAATAATCATTAATGTAAGTTAGAAAAAACCTGTGAACAATCAAGCCAATTAGCTAAAAAAACCTGAAGCAGCTAGCTATAAATGGTTTTACAAAATTAATATCATGTTGCAAAAAAGTCAAGTATGCTGACCTCTAAACAAAACTTTTTTCCTTATTATAATGTAGAATGTAATTATATTAGTAGATTTTTGTAAAATAACAGTTCTTAAGTTTTGAAATTTAGGTCAACCGTGTTTTCTTTTCAAAGGTTTTCGTTTAAGTGCCTTTAAAAGTGTTCTACAGCCGTGTTTATACACAGGTCTTGAAATTTTAACAGAAAATTACGCTCCTTTTAGAGGAGTCAATAAAGTATTGAACAAGTTTAAGCCCTGTTACACCGTAGCTTACAGTTTTACTTTATTTCATATTTGTATTGGATTAATACCCCAGTATTCAAACAATAATTCCACTGATAATAGCAGTTACCAGATAAAAATAGCTATGTTGAAACGCAAAAATTCCCCCTATAAGTTATGAATAAGAAAATATTTACATGAAATTTAATAAAAATGTATTGAACCACAGAATTTTTTTCTTTTTTTGAAAGATTATAGTCATGAAAAGGCAGAAAATTTGGATTCAAGTTTAATCTTATAAGCACTGAAGTTTACTTGCACAGAAAAAAAGAAAAATCACTGTCCATGCAAGGTGCACATTACAAATAGAAATGAGAATTTTTATATTTGTCATGTAAATATTATGTAAGTGTAAAAGATGTGTTTTAAAGTGATATTATGCCCACTCCATGGTTTAAAGTGAGTTAACAAGTCAAAGTTGACATTTTGCCATAAATTCTTTCGATTTTATAATTTAATTAGCATGAAGGATATATAACTCGTGTGGCCCATGGATATATTTCTGTAAATATTCATCAGAATTTACCTGTAATGATCAATTTATATGGGGAAAAAAAGTGGGACAGTATTTTATTATTTAGGCAGATTTATATTTTATCTGAAACATTTTTCAATATCAGCTGTTAGTAAATCACCATTATACATGTAATTATCAGTCTTTTGAAATATTAATTTAATTCATGTTAACTTGACTGAAAAAAATGAGCATAGTATTGTGCAATTTTTTGATACATGTTACAATTTCTTCTATTGCGCAACTCCTACATTTCTTAAGAAATTACAATGGAACTGTCACATATGTATAGTGACCATGACCCCTGCTGCTTTTTTTTTTCAAACAAAATTATTAGGCCATTTGATCACTTTTTTCACATACTGTATGTATTTTTGGCAGAAAACCTGGTTTTATGACAATGTCCTATAATCCTTGTCACTGCATTAATTTGATAGAATTAAATACACAAAATACTTATGATCTAAATGGTAGTTAAATATTCAGTAAATAAGATAATTGCAAACACCATTAAAAGATTATTATTTTTCAATATATTTTTTTATATCTGCCATAGTTAAGAGTATCAATCAATGCATTCTTTCATCGATCTAAATTAAACCAGTCAAATTGTCAATGTGACATGATTGGCTTTAATGACATTAATTTAATATCATTGCTGACATTAAATGGTATATTGAACAATTACTGGATAAAAGGCCTACTCTTTTGACATGAAAAAATTAATTTCAAAAGAAACATATTAGACCTGAAAAGTAATTGAATTGAAAATACAGAAATTGCCATTAAATTGTGCAATTTACTGAAAAATTATATTAAACGAAAAATATTTCTGCATATTTTTGACCTAATTGAAAAGGGCCGTGCAAATTAGCCTCATTCAGTCTATCATTAGTTTAAATTTTTATCTTAACCAATCATTTGGATACATGATACACCATTATGTGCTAATTTTCATTGAATTCAATCAGATTGTCTACCGACTTTATTTATATTGACACGCATATTAGTCGCAATTGTTTAAAATTGGGAACTATTTGTTTTAAGATATGTAATCCTGCGGAAAGGTGGTGTCTGTTCATCAGATTGGTGATGGTTCTCAATGGCGGGCAATGACCCATGTGCGATCCTTTATGCTCAAACTTGGTGTGAAGTAAGCTTTAGATCCTGGAGTGGGTATGGGCAACAGACCTGAGAGTTACGGGTCAAAACACATTCTTGGAGGAATTCCATAATTTAGAATATAATTTCATAAGCTACTTAATATAATTTGCATTGATAAATATCTTAAAGTCTGTTTCAATATATTTAATTTAGTCTATAAAGTTTTGTGTTGTAAACTGGTTTGGTAAAGGTTATGTGTTTGTGTATAAAAAATAACAAGATTTAATGGACTCCTGGCCAAAGAGGAGAGATGAAATATTTCTTTAACCTTTGTCTGCAATTAATTTTAACAAGCTCTTAACTTGCTGTATTATTTATTGAATTTTTGAAACTGATCATTTATAAATTAAGGAATTTCAATAGCAAATTGCACAAAAATGAGCTACCTACAGTATCATAGGACCTGATTAGACTGTAGTGTACAGATATGCATATATTGTTGGAAAAGGCTAATCACTAAGTTCCGATAGATTAAGGGTTAAAGATTAATGATTTTAAGACATTTTCTGTCAACAATCAGCAGGTATACCATCAAACCAATGCCATCTCAGCATGCTCATCTATACTACAGGTAGGCCTAGTACACTGTTAGCCACTCATGTGACATTTAAGTAAATCCAACAAAGTATTATTTCTTAAATTAAAGGAGATGTATTTAGTATTGCAAAAATTGATTTGGTAGAAAAATATTCCATTCTTTTCTGGCCATTGTTAGGTATCCTGCTTTAATTGGACTGCTTTGAATTTAGAACAGTCCAAGAATCTACTCAAATTCAGCAGCCAACTCGAGTTAACAACATGGGAGTTGACAACAGTAGTTGTTAAAAAAAAAGAAAAGACAACAGTTATTGTAAGAATAGACTGTCAGGGTATGAAGCAATATTTAAAGGAGCTCCACTGAGTTCCAAAGCCTACAGACATAAAAAAAAATAATGAAAATCATACAAAGATCAACTACGGCATTTTAAACATACAATTTATTATAGTCATAATGGAAAAAGACAATATTAATAAAGAAATATGCTCAGAAAATTAAATTGGAAATTCAATATTTAGTGCAATTCTTATCTATAGAAGCCTTTAAACACATTTAAGTTCAGGTAATTTTGCATAATAAAAGATTATTCTGGAAAATTCCAGATGAGCAAATGATATGAAATTTTGCAGACATTTAAGTTATCTGACTTAGTCATCAAATTGTTTAAAAATCTAGAAAAAAATATTTCCATTTCTGTCATTTAAAAAAAAAATCAGGAGAGTAACCTTAAAAAAAATCAATTAAAAAAAATATAAAATATTCAAATTATTTCGTCAGACAATTTCCTATATTCATAAGTTAGCATACTAACTAGAATAGGTTATAGCTTGTTTTATGTTCATTTATTCCAGTCCATTTAACATGTAGACTGAATGGATAATGTTTTGAAACATGATATAGTGGATTATGTTACCAATCTTCACAGTGTGTTTTTACAATGTATATTGCACAATATAATTAAAGATTTAAAACATTCAGATTTGCCTGATCAACACTTTTGAGGCCAACTTGCCAGGAAACCTACATTCCTAATAAAATATTCATTGAATCTATCAATATACGCTTTTCATGTTTTGCTATGAACTTTCTCTGCTGGCTATAGTTGTCTTAATGGGTTTTGATATAGGAAAATCCCATTAAGCTCGCACCTCCATCCCACTTCAAAAAAAAGATATTATTTTTTATCAGAGACTTTATATAAAGGTCCATGTTTTGATTAGATCTTACAATTTTTGGTGTCCTGCTACAGTTTCCAGGCAGTTATTTCACTGGCTCTAAAGCTGATCTATATTTTGCTCTTTTTATGCATTTTGTGATCTAGTACAATACATTTTGGTACTTACTTCAAATTCACTCTGATGGGAATAGACCTAAGCCTCATGATTACTTACTTCAAATTCACTCTGATGGGCATAGACCTAAGCATCATGATTACTTACTTCAAATTCACTCTGATGGGAATAGACCTAAGCCTAATGATTTTTTTTTTTTTGGGGGGGGGGGGGGGTGGTCGCAAAAATGTGCTGCAAGTCCAATTGTTTTGGGTTTTTTTTAACTGCATGATTTGAAAGAAAATTTCTATTGGTAAGTCTGTTATATAAGGTGAAAAATCACTGTCAGCATTACTTTCTTCTAATATGCTCTTAATCCATTACTTTCAATAATATTATAAACACATGTTGGGCCTATTTAGAGAAGAAAAAAATCATTTTTTAGGCTTTATGTGTCTTTAAGAGAGCTGATATGTAGGTAGGTTGACATAGGTACTTAAGTCATTAACTATTGTGACCAGTTTTCAAAAGTCATAAAAAAGAATAAGTGACACTAAGGAAAATACTCCTAACTTAAATTATTTATCTAGATGGTTATATACATGTATATGTTTATGTAATATGTAAGACAGAAAACTACTTGATTATTTTCGTTATGGGAGTTTCGAAAGCCGCAGATGATAATATGACTTCAATACATTATTTTCAGCTCCTCTGAGCACAAAGAGCTCAAATGTGAGGTATTTTGACCAACGCAGAGGTTGTTGATCGCCATTATTTATTAAGTTACAATACATGTATAATGCAATGTTGGTCGAAACTAACTGTTAGGGACATACAACGTTTGTTTGTTTTAAATATGACCCAGTGTGCATTTAAGGTACGGCAGTAGAGCTATTTACCAGCATCATTTTGAAAATATTAATAAGGGCAACGTATCTTTTACTTATGAGCATCAATAACTTTTCTTCGATGAGATATTGAAAATATCTGAGTTATGATACTGTTTAAAACTGAGTGAGATAAATAAATACAAGGAACGCATAACGGATCAAGAATTTCATGACGTCACGAATAACGTCAAATAAATGAGCTTGCGTCATTTGGCACCAATAATGATAGTATACGATGGAAAAAAAATGTATTGAGTAAAAATGTTTTTGAAGAGAGATAATGTCCAAATTCACTGAGGATAATTATCCTCAAAGTAATTATTGTTAAAATGTGTGTCACTGAGAGTATTTCAAAGATAAGTCTGTTCCTAAAGTTATTCTGTGCAACAACTTACAATAATGCTTCCAAAAACTGTTCAATAGGCCAGATTTATGAAATGTAGGTAACTTAGATTAAAACATGTCCGTCGCCTGATTACCCCCAGACTTTAGATATACTTATATAAGACAGTCGTTCAGATCTTATTCTATTTTATTGGCATTAATTTGGCCATTGTTACAATTTATTACTACACCAGACAATACGATGCAGTATAATATATTATAGTGTTACAATCTATATCGTGACCACATGATATTCTGTAATGATATGACATTTAAGGTTTTGTGTTAAAAAATGTAATAAAAAAATCGCTGGCATTGCAGACGACTTTTAGAGGTCACGTGACCAGCCGCTGAATGGGCCAGACGTGCTTAAACTCGCGGCAACATGTTTTACAGTCCTCTTGGAGTATCTGTTAGCACAGAAGTTTAGAGTAAAAGTAAGAAGCCCAAGTCACAAGCGTTTCTTAAACCCAATGATGAGAAAGTCAAGTCTTTTACCCATTTAAAACTTGAATGTGTGTGTGCGAGCACGTAGCTCAAAGACTATAGAGTATACCCGGAGCCTGTGGATTCTAGCATCTCTGGCAAAAGCACTCTTTGAAAAATGAAAAAATATACTGTACTGTACGAGTTTAAAAAGCTTCTTGTCAATTTAGTTTGGTTTCGTCATTTCTGTCTTGGGCGACAATAATCTTAAGGTTTTTTTTAAATGTTTAGATGTAGAGATGTAGAAAATCTTAAAAAAGGAAAGAATAGAGAAATCTCTGTTGGTCGAAATAAAAGTACATTTGCACTTTTCAAGGGAAATGTAATAGACATTAGGTCAAAAGCCGACTTGACGCAGGTCTGATATCAATCTAAAACTATTTTCCTTCATGTTTATTTATCTATTTATTTATTTTATTGCAAACGATTTAAAAGAGACCTATTAAGAGGGCTTTCATACATTCGTCATACATTCTATATCTGATTTAAATTGCTAAGATATTTCATAACTTTATTGAAAATTAAGCAATAAATCGACATAAAAACTGTAATCGATCTTGTGATAGGGATATCCGGGTAGCGGATTAGATTTGTTCAATCTGACGCACAAAAGAGCTGAAGTATCAATATTTACGTGTTATTTTGATCGTGTTAATTACAACCAAATTGCCATACAATGCCGGAATTTGTCCGTGCACGCAGAACCGGTGCATCAATTAGGAGCTAATCACGAAATATGTTCGTGCATGGTCAAAATGAATAAATACACATGTAAATAAACAAGGGTGGAAAACGTGCATGTTTTAATATTTAATGTAAGCGGCTTACTACAACTTGTATTCAATACTGTTTTATTCATTAGCTCGACTATACGAAGTATATGGAGAGCTGTCCTACTCGCCCCGGCGTCGGCGTCGGCGTCCGCGTCCAGATTTTAGATTAAAGTTTTGGTGCAGTAAAATATTTTTCACTATAACTTTGTCATTTCTTAAGGTATCAACTTCAAACTTCAAATATATGTTCCTTATCATCAACCACATCTTATGTGACAAGGTTCATAACTCTAGCACCAATATTTACAGATTTATCTCCCCTTGAACTTAGAATTTTCCTTAAAAAATACTATTTCTTACTGTTTCTTCTTTATTTCTTAAGGGATCAACCTCATACTTTAAATATATTTACCTTATCATCATCCCCATCTTATGTGACAAGGTTCATAACTCTAGGACCAATATTTTCAGATTTATCTCCCCTTGAACTTAGAATTTTCCTCAAAAAATGCTATTTCTTACTGTTTCTTCTTTATTTCTTAAGGGATCAACCTCATACTTCAAATATATTTACGTTATCATCATCCCCATCTTATGTGACAAGGTTCATAACTCTAGCACCAATATTTTGAGATTTTTCTCCCTTTGAACTTAGAATTTTCCATAAAAAATATTATTTTTTACTGTTACTTATTTATTTCTAAAGGGATCAACTTCATACTTCAAATATATATTACGTAATCATCATCCACATCTTATGTGACAAGGTTTCATAACTCTAGCACCAATATTGCAAGAATTATCTCCCCATAAACTTAGATTTTTTTACTAGACAATAATTTAATTTTTTTTTAAATTTTATTATTTTTAAAAGGTAATTACTAAAACTTCAAAAATACTTTTCCTTTTCAAATTAATTTATGTGGACAATGGTCTGATATCTCTAAAAATATTTCATTTTATCTTCTTTTATTTATTTTTTCCTTTAAAAATATTAACTTTCTACATTTTAATTTATATCTATTTAAATTCTAAATATATTATATTTATTATTCATTACACATAATGTTGTCTTGTGAAGAAGGTAGCGGATTAATCTCTAGCAAAAATGACTATTTATACGATTATTTTGATCTTGGAATTAAAATGCTTAAAAATGCCGAATTTGTCCTACCAGAACTATCAATAGGACTAATCACAATATTGTTCTGTCTGGTAAAATGAATAATACCTCGTTACTGAACGTGCATTTTATATTTAATTAGCGGCTTGCTTCCTTACAGTCTTGTTATTATTATTATTATTATTATTATTATTATTAATTTATGTTCTTTGAATTTGGTTAAGCAGCCAACAGTACAGTTTATGTTTTCGACTGCATGCATAAGTCGCTAGTATGTTATGATAATGACATAGACTGGATGAATTGATATACGCCATACGCATGCACGTGCAAATTAACGCCTGCGTCTCAGTGCACGTGCTAGTCACTAGTAAAAGAGTGACCATGATGGTCACTACATTCTTAATACAACACTTGAAGTGTTTAGTTTTATTCAAAAAGGTGATTCAACTACATATTTAACGATATAAATTTTCTCCAATTTTTTGATCGACTTATGCATTATCATTGTTCGACTTAAACCTCTCACTAAATCATATGTAAACTTTGAAAAGGAATTATACCACGGAAAACCAGTCAACTTATAACCTTTTAAAATATTTTTCTACCAAATATAGAGTTTGACTCACTTATCACTGGGCCATTTATACCCAAGTGTGCAAAATCACTTAAATCAATATGACCGAAAGAGATTTAATTGATATTCCGGAGATTATTTAAATTCAATAAAATCGATTCAACGTCTTAAGATATTTTCTCCGGATTAACAAGTTTCATTTGTCTATGCCGCTAGCTAAGGTAGGTATGGATCTCGACTACTGGCGGATACCTTCACCAACTGTCAAGACTTTCTCATTTTTAACTAAAATAATATATGTATTTTACTTATTTGTTTATTTATTTTTGATTATTTTTTTCTTGCCGCGAGTCTAGATTAAAGCTTTGTACATACTCAATACATGTATACTTATTTCACTGGGCTTAATGTAAGTCCTTGCTTATTTTAATTGTCATTAAAAGATTTATCGAAATTGCGGTAACTGTCAGTCACGTGACCATGATGTTTTTCATATTTACGTCATCATTTATTCCTGACAGAACTTGTTCGAGTATTTCCCACTTTACCTTTATCAAGTTATCATTTACACAAAAATAATTTGTTCTAAATATGCGAACTGTATGTACTTTTAGAAAAACGTAAGAAGTCATTGGGTTTTGAGTATTTTCGAAACCAAAAGAAGAAAATCACCAAATTAACGCTCAACATGCAGTCCAATATAGAAAATGTATTGTATACTACAGAGTCCAATATGGGGTTATATTGGACGGTCACGCGGCACAACTCGATTGATTGAAAATAATTGAAAAAGAAATATCACCAGTACTTACTTACTTATTATATCACAAACATTTGGTTTTCTTTGAAAAAAAGATGTGTGCACAATCTCTTTTATTTATTTTTTTTAGGGGAGGGGAGAGGGATACCTTATAAAAACCTTTTTGTGCTTCATCATCATCATCATGCTTAAAATTTAGAGAAATAAAAAAATTAAACAATCAGAGATTATATATAGATAAAGCTGAGCTAATTCTTTATCTACATTTTTCGTGGACCTTTATAGCATTTTACACCGGGCAAGTTATATTAAGTTCAACCACTCCATGTTATTTACTTATCACCAGTTCGATTTGTATGTAAAGTGTTTGAAAGGTATTAAGATTGGTTCATTCCTTTTATAAATTCATATACTCGCAAATGGTGTTTATTGCATTTGAAAGTTTAAACACATAAATAATGACATCTAAGGTATTTAGTACGGTACGTTTTTTTTTATTGATATACTGTCACGAGTAACATGAATGTATTAAACCTTGTGCAGATACGTGGGCGAATCCATTTAGACCATTATTTTCTTCAAGAAATCTTCATCTTGTTTAAGATTAAGTTTATAATCACCAAAATGCTATAGTCATTTTCTTTTCGCAAGGGCGGTAACAGATTCTACCCACGTGACCACTGCAGACGACACGGTCTGCAGCAAACTACATACAGTTGTATTTTTGAAAATAATGACAACAGGTTTTGTCCAGATAGAAAGATGGGCAAGTCTGTTTATAAAATTCAGCATTTTAATGGTCAAATATAATACACATGATGTAATGCGTAAAATTTAGATAGTTTTTGATTTTTTCTTCTTCTGAAAATGACGGGAAATTTTGGGCAGCAATGCCTTCAATCGAAGCATGGCCTCTGAATATTTCATCGATCTTGCCTCAAAGGTACATATCAATAAATAAAGAAACTAACGTGGCTTAATTATGTATAAACCTGCCTTGTTCCCTTCAAGCAATTCTGCACGAGTTTTGCGCGCGGTGTTTCCTGCATTCTGTCCTGGCTGAAACGGCCCGAGAGAAACCAAATACAACAGATATTTGAGGAACAAAACCAACACAGTTTTCTTTTCAAAAATACTTTTATTTTCACATTTTTTTTAATTATTATTTATTTTCAATATAGTGTAAACACTTGCAACCGGTGTAGGCACACTAGTGCTGGGAACAAGAAACAAATGATAATGAAGCTAATACTGAATGATACTGGGAACCAGCTTTTAATGCTCACAAGGGAAACAACTTATAGACAAGTCTTATAACTCCTGGTCAAAACTATCCTAAATTTAATCAACGATTAAACTGTTTATTCTACTTATTATAATATTGTTTACTACTAATGCTTTATACTTAAATTTTCCCCAGAATAATAAATAAACAATTCAAAAAGTTATCCCTTGCGAGTAAAGAAAATACAAATGAAAATTATTACTTGATATATTAATTTCAAATCTATATTTGCATGATAAATGTATAGCAAAGAAATTTTGAAATTCAAAAAATGGAATGAGTTCAAAGGATTAAATCTCAAGCAAAGGTTATAAAAATGCTTTTAAAACACAACAAAATAAAATATCTGATTTGACACCAATTCTACAAGGATTATTAATACTAAACTAAAACATGTCTACATAAAATTTAAAAACATGAAGTCACACGTCTTAATTTCATGTACACTTATAAAATAATATATTATAACTCGGACTACATATTTTATTATACTATTACACTATCATTTGGTTTATCAAATACAGAGAAAAGTATTAAATTATATTTTGCAGCAGTTTAAAACCATTACTATTATGGTAACCTTTTTCATTATAGAGACATATACATGTAAATGAAAAAAAAAATGTTCCTTTCAACACATTTTCTTTCTTTGATTGTGAAAAAAATGATCTCTTGGCAGTGTTAAGCTTTTGTTCTTTCTCCCCAAAAATGTTTTAAATGGTTTACTTGTTGTGTGCACAATTTTTCACATAGAAAGATATGGAAAACAGACCTAGCATGTTACATTATTATACCAAATATATATTGTTGAAAATAAATCAAACTAAATTTGATAACATAGGATAAAAATTCCTGTTATTTTTTAGGTGTTTGTCTCCTTTCTTACTACATGTAGTTTTATAAGTATAAAAATAGTGTATTGAGGTAGATTTGATCAGATATTGGTTTACAATGTATTTATCACATATACTTACTTATTGATCCATAAACTGTTTAAAGTATTGTAAACTTTCAGAAAATACCAAAACGATTTAATACTTAGATCTCAAACTTATAATACTGGTATATTACACTGTGTTGTAATTCCTTTAGAAAATATGCACCCTGTTTCTTTCTCAAACAATTATCAATCTTATTCAACCATGATTACAAGGACTGATGTTTGAAAAAAAAATGAAAAGAAATACTTGAACAACGATTAAAAAAATGATAAAACAAAATTTGTCAAACAATGAATTTCATGAACATATGCATATATTAATATATTTTCTCCCTATTCTTTTTTAAATAAATAAATACAAAATGTTAATATTTACATGATTTATATACAATGTGTGTATATATAAATATCTATATATATATACAAAATAAAATTCTGTAATTAATAACACTATTTACAGTATGTACATGCATAAATAGTAATATATGTATCACTGGACGGAATACATTAGGACGGAAATTGATAAGGATCGTGTCAATGTACATGACACCCTTTTTATATATATAAATTTGCACAATGCCCTGGAGAGACACCAGAATGAAACTTTCATTTAGCATAAACTCAAAAATGAAAGTGACAGTTGTGTTTCATAATAATTGTTTAAATAAAGCTTTTCATGTTTTTAATTGTTAAAAAAAAAAATTATTGGAATATGTTGTAAAAATTGATCTACTGTTGGCATTATTTCTTGAAAGAACTCATTGAAAAAGTTATGAGCAGTTGCAGATATAAATATACATGTTTATGTAAAATAAACAGACCACATTTCTTTCTTAACATACCTGTCAATTACAATTCCAAAAACATAGGTAAAATTCATTATGCAAAAATCTGTTAAGTTTCAAAATGGAACCTCTCTCTCAATGGTAGTACTTACACAGCACTTTTATTGTTATCACATTTTTTGGTATTTTCATACCATTTCTATCTACAACAAAATTATACAATAAACAAATTTGTTAACCAAAAACCTGCTTGAACCATTTGCCACCAGTTTAGCACCAGGTGAGGCTGCACGTTTGTGTAGTTCAACCAGGCTCTATACTGCTGGTAGGTCAATTTGAAATCCCTTTAAATGGACTGTTCCAAATTCAAATCTGGGCAAGTCTATTATTAAAATTCAGCAGGTAAAGTGTTAAGAAATGATCTCATAAACATGATCTCTAATGAACTCAACTGAATGCTTGTGATGTAAAATGAAACAAGTTTGATCAAACATGATTGAGCTATCAGGAAAAGAAACAATCGTAATAATAGCAGAAAACACTAACAAGAGTAACAACTTTTTTAAAAAAATCATGAAAACATCAAGTATATGACTGTTGATGCAAAAATCAAATAAATATACTGGTGTTTTCCATTATTTTACCCTATCATACTGTTAATTAATGTTCTAATTTCATCTAAAATATGCCTTTAAACTGAGAAATGAATTAAAGGTACTGGCAGTTCAGAGTAATGATTTATAGAGTATATATGGCTAAATGGCTAAAAAAAATGGTAGTTTTTGGCAGCATTCTACACTCACATCTCAAAAAATAATCTAAAGTTCATGTGAGAATATTTGACAATATTTTAGCTTATTTCTAAGGCAACTAATGGTTTCTTATTTAAATACGATATTGCATTTGTTTTATGCCCCACCAATCATATATGGGGACTAGGAATGTTTTCAATGTCAAATAAATTGTCAACATCAAAAGGTGTATCGAGATTAAGAGCCGATCTGTCAAACCACGGATGATCGTTTTCTTCATTTTCGTGCACAGGTGAAGGTGCAACTGGAGTATTAAGTCCGCTTCTCGTTTCGATATTTTCAATGTTTTGTAGGAGATTTCTGTGCTCTCCGGCATTAAAACTGTCTGCCCACCAGTTGGGTGCTTTAATTCCGGTGCCTATCACTTCTAAACTGAGAGAATCATGGGTGGTAAAGTCTAATGGTGATTGTGATGGTGAAAAATCATTTTCACCTAAAAGGTCATCTAAACCAAAGTCACTAACAGAGTTTGAGTCTGATGAAGGCGGGCTCATTGCCATGATTGGACTAGCGGAGTCATCATTTGTGTCTATTAAATCTTCAGTTTTAATTTTTACACCACCGATTTCAATATCTTGATTCAGAATTGAGGTCCAGTTGAAATCCCCTTTCAAATGACCTTCATCCTCAGTAGCACCAAAATGTAAAACACTATTTCCATAATCTAATCTGCGCATTTTTGCTGGCGGGCTTGAACCCATGTCTTCGTAACCATCATCCACTGGTTCACTTTTAATTCTCTTTAAGTTAATTGGAAGAGTTGTGGTAGGAGAGTTTGTGTTTGAGCCTGACTGCCCATCACGAGAGTTTCTACGTTTCTTGAACACACCATTTTCAATAAGGTCACTGTATTCGGGATTAATTCTCCAGAATCCTCCTTTTCCAGGCTCGTCTTTTCTGCGAGGGACTTTCTGGAAACATTTGTTTAGTGACAAATTATGTCTTATGGAGTTCTGAAAAGAAAAAATATCAGGCCTCTTATATATATTGTACATATAGTTTATAAACAAGTTTAAAATGATACCCTTTACAAAATATGAAATACTTTTTCTTCAAGAAAATAATGTATATCTATCAGATGGGATAAGTACATTTACAACTTCATTAAAGATACATGTGACTGAAAACAATTCAAGAACAGCAATCGAGATAAACTGCTTCTTCTGCAGCTATAAAGACTTGGCAACCACATTGATTTTCAATAAAGATTGTTGGAAAATGTGACAATCATTAGCACACCAAAGAGTTCTTCCAAGATAAAAAAAAACCAATACAATACTCTATACATCCAGTCCCCTTCAATACAAAGAACTTTCCAGGAAGTTGCCATTTAATTAACAATAAGGCAATAAATTAGAATTATTACTAAAAAACTGGAAATATGAACACTTAAATTTTCACAATTTCCAAGTTTGGTTAATTATTCTAATTCCATCATTCAATTAGTCAAGGAATTGATATTTAACTAACCTGCCAACTTGGATCTGCTAATCTGTAATACATGAAGTTATCTGTTATCCAGTTGTAAATTGATGACAAAGTTATTTTACTTTTCTTAGTCTCTTTCATAGCCATGCATATTAATGTTGCATATGAGTATGGTGGTTTCACATATGGGTTAGTTTTATAGTCTATGGAATCCCCACCAAGGGTTGTTGGTGTGAGAGGTGGAGTGTCTACTGGCGGAAATCTCATTTCAAACATTTTTGTTGGTGGAGGTCCACATGCAACATTTAATATTGAATTAGGATTCACTTTAATGTTTTTGTAATCTCCAAAGGTTGGTGGCCCTGGACTAGATGGTGGTGTTGGAGTGGTGATCTTTAGAATGTTCAGATTCTGGAGCCAGTTTAAGCTTGTCAGACTGTCATCAAGGTGTGTGCCTCCATTGCTACATGTGTCCATTGGGTATTTTGCCATCCAATTCTGACGTAGCCTTAAGGCTAAGTGGTCACGGGTTAGAGCTGGCATCCTTGGCTGATGTTGATGAAGAGAGTAAGCCTGTGGATACTTTGACCTGCCTATTTGGGGGTGTACTTTTAGCATTGATCAAGTCTGGAAAAAAAACATTGATTATATTTAATTATTAATATTAATTAATATTTCAAATTTATTTTATCTAAATACATTTTTCCATCAATTAGTTTTTCTTCATGTAAATTCAATTTCTGCAACACTGTAACCTCTAAAAATATAATTAATGTGTTTTTCTCCCTATAAATATGTATGTTTACAATGATTTAATTTTTCTCAATTATAAAGAAAAAACTAAAAAATAAGCAAGTTATATATCCATAGCCGAATTAAAAGCAATAAATTGTTTTTCAGATATAATCAAGAGATGTGTAGATCTACAATTTAACATTATACATGTATATTTACAGCATTTGAAAATGGAATACTGAAACCTAATTCAGACACATAATATATAGATCCAGCTATATATAACAAATAATTTTTACAAATAATTATTAAAAAAAAATTAAAACAGAAACATGCAAAATTCATCAAGTATAAAAATGTCAACACCAGATTCTTGTTTAAACTTGAAACTGATTAAAAAATTAAACCTTAAATTAAACTACATTGTAAAACAACGTTTTCAATTCTAAGACTATAAAACGCAAATATGTTATAAGTTTATTTCAAAGTAATATTATAGTATTAATACCTTAAGATTTTTTCCATCAAATATTTTTTCTATGTGTAAATTCCATTTATCTTTAAATATTCTGCAATACTGTGACCTCTACAGTACAAAGCTTAAACCCAGAATGAAATAAATTGTTTAACTCTTTTCCCGGGCAGAGCAGTTTCATGTACATACAGGTATAGTCCAATAGATATACCTATACATTGTGTACATGTCCTGTAATCTACTTATTATGCAGGTATATGGGTTTAGGCATGCAGTCAGAAAAGGCGTCAAAGATAATCCGAGGTTAACCATTGGTTGTTCGATTTTTATAGTCCAAAAATAGATTTCCACGTGTAAGATAATAACAACTGTCAAACAAGTTTGCAAGATCCATATGAACTTTTAAAAATGACGTTCAAAAAAAATTAATCGTTCTGATTAAAATTAAACAAGTAAAATAATATATGTAAAAGATACTTACTTTCTAGAATGATTCAACTGATTTTTAAATTTTAAAATTAAAATTCCGTTGTTGTTTTTTTTTATAAACGGCATCAAACTTCTTTCTTCTATTTTTTATCTCCCAATATAAATTAAATCCATCAAACTTTAAGAAAAATATTGTTTTCTTTGGAACTGTTCAAGAGAAATGAATTAATTTGCAATTGTTCTTTCAGAAAACTGAATGAATTATGGTGTAGCAACAATGTAAACAACTATAAATACAGTTTCCACAAAAGGCCAATCAGTTTGTTTGACACAGTTTGCTTTTTGAGAAACCTATTTCTATTGGCTGATTGGATCCCGGGTTATGCAGACGAATGAATTATCATTTGAAAGCATTTACTTGACATTGTTTTGACGGCTAACAGCAACGAGTAAACACCGACAGTAAATAATTGTGAATATTGACACAAATTTCTGTTGACATCTAAAATAGATAAATAAAAATAAATAAAAAATAACTAGGTCTTCAGTGTTTAACATTTATTTTCTTAACAACTTGAAATACATGTATTCTGAAGCTAATTGTGTAGTTTAATCACGGATTTATATTACATTGTAATATAAATCCGTGGTTTAATTTAATATTTTTAAGTTGCACAGAGGTAGATCTAGAAGATATTTCTTTTTGAAAGACCCTGTAATAAATAATCGCCGCATATTGTTTCTAAATTAAGAATTGTCAATAACTTATGTACAAAATTGTACTGCATTGGAGAATTAATTAAAGAAAATGCGCCATTAATTAGAAATGATCTATATAAAGTTATCGGAAATAATCAGATAGAAAATAATTATCAGTAATTGAATATACTATATAGTCTGTGCTTTAAATTTACGCAGTGCCTATGTTTTTTTCCTTTATGTCAACCTACCATAATGCTGTTCATTCAATGAAATTTTTATTTTTAAGTAATCAACTTTTATTTTATTTTGAATTTAATTTGTTCAACGTCGCACTGGTCAACACAGTAGGCCTACTCAGTAGAGGTGATATGGCGAAGGTGCCTATCACCATCCGTACCATATAGTTGGATAGCTATAGCTTCCTCACACGAAAGAATCCTGTTCCTATCGGGATTCAAACGTTGAGGGACAAGTGCTTTGTCTAAGTCAACTTAACTACTCGGCAATGGACGCCCCTAAAAAGACTGGATTGGTCGCTGACTATATTTTTCTGATTGTTATAGCTTCATAGCTCGAATTTAACCTAAAACTTTAAATTTTGGCATGTAAGGAAGCTATGAAGCTGGTGAAACTTATCCCTTGACCTATTGTAATTTTGCAATGACATTTACCCTCTTTTAAAACTGGAAGAATTAATTCAAAGAGATATTTCAATTTCAAAATAAAAACTTTCGGGTTCAGCAGATTAATGGTTGAATTCTCCGATGTAGTTCTATTCATGTATTATATAGGTGTCCGTTAAAGACAAAAATATCTCGACGAATCTCGGAATGGTCGAAAACTCAACTGATCGAAAATGGAAGTTGGACATTTGCTTCCAAGTAGACTGAATAATGCACGGACATTCGCTGGATGTCCATATATACGATAAGTCGTTATATATAAAACCAATTCGGTTACAATAAGAAAAACAAGTGATTAATGTTGAGTATGTGAGCTAATAGAGATATATCTTCTTTTTTTTAAATATATTGATAATTTTTAATTAATGATCCGGAGACAGACATGTACCTGATTCTACGGCAGCGTATGCGTTATGTTCGTTCATCATTAATGATTAAGGGAAGCAAATCGTACATACATATCAAACTATTTAAGACAGAGTTTTCACAAATTCGATCCTAATGAGAAATCAGACAAAAATATATTTTTCATTGTAGAATGCTAATTAATTTAAATGTAGGAAGGTCTTCCATTAAAGCACATTCACTTCTGTGATAAAACGCCCCTGTGATATTCATGTACTTCCGTTGTCGTCTGCAATAGTTTCTATGAGCAGGCCTAATTTAAGTAAAATAGCTTGCTTGACTCTTCTATATTTGTGTTTTTCAAAATGCTTGCCAGTTTTCTTTAATGATCGTTTTTATAAATATTTTATGTCATATAAATATTTTATGTCATTAAGGATCCTATTATATTTGGAACGGATATTAATTATAATTTTCAGTAAGGAGAATGTACGCTGCATTTATGAATTTTATGTCAATCTCTGGAACGAAGTATCACTAAAATCAGGCATACTTGCTACATTTTTTTCTTCTTAACTTTTTGCAGCTTTAATCTATATAATTTCATTGATCAATCCACTTCTAACAACACCGCTTTAATCTTGAGTTTTATTTATTATGATACTTCTTAATCTTGAGCATTAATCTCTGCTTCCTAATAGGCTCAATCAACTTTAATGGTGTGTCTATCACTTAAAGACAGCACGAAAAACAAATCCTGTCAGTGGTTTTCACAAGTTTTCGAAAACCCGTTGACTTGTGTTTTTAGCGGGATTGAAAAAAATCTAGACGTGTGTCAAATAAAGTGACAACCTTTGTGACACTAAATAATAACAGTAATCAAAATTACAAAAGAAAAATAAAACAAAATGAATTTCTGCAAGATTTGTATTTGATGTATGCATTATTAGCTGAATGTAACGTGAACTGTGTTGAAAACGAATATCATTTCTTTTTTGATAAGTTTACCCTTAATACGAATACGAATACGAATACGAATTTTATTAAGCATAAAACAAAATGCATTGCTTATAGCCAATTTACAATGATACACATGTACAGTGAGAAAAATAGCAGTTAACAATTATACACAAGTTTTCTGAAGAATATGTGTGTCTTAACATGGTGGTAATTGGCAAACATTGTACATATTTTTAAAAAAATGTTATCCTGCTTTGAAAAAAAATAGAGTTAAAATATAAAATATTTTTTGTCATGTTTTCTTGTGTATACTTGCGCGTTGATCACGGTACGAATTACGCAACTAAGTGATGACAGGACGATCATGTGTAGACGACATTAAACCGATATCTGGACGTGTCCATTCGTAATATTTTGATACAATAAGGAAAACTGAAAAAGAAAGATAAACTGTATATGATACAACTTTTAAAAAGTGTCACTGAAGGGATGCAGATCTTCATAACTCGTGCGAAAAATTAACCTTTCAGTTTTGTTCCATTATAATTGTTGTACATTATACTAATGTACAAATACATTTGTATCCATAAAGATATGTATTAACAAAAGATTATGCTCAAAATAAACTGTATTTTCTAGAAATTATACAAATTTTAGGGCTCGAAAATGTTTAGGTGCTTGAAGGTAGATACGACAAAAAAGCATATTAATTTAATTCGATGTGTATAAGGGAGATCACGTTTTGGGAATACTAACAGATTATTTATTTTAAGATGCTTGACTTTCGAAAAATTGCTTTCATCTTACATATCATATTTTGCTCCAATGACTGCTGACAGATAGCTTCAGAACCCTAGAAGATGACATAACGACGCAGACCAATTATAATGTTGGCCAATTAACCCACATTAAATATTTTATCTATATTTGTAAATTCAATAGCTTCCATTCAAAACAAAAAATGTAAGAATAGATTTTCAAAACACTCCGCCTTTTGAAGTTGCAAAAATTAGCAATATCAGCTATTGTAATTGTATGTATTGTCCAATTGGGGTTTTGTTATGTATTGTATGATCAAATTAGATAAAACAAACTTTTGCCGACGTGCTTTTACCTGAAATAATCTGTCATGGAACTATAAAAATAAACATTTTTTATTATAATTATTACATTTGAATTACCATACAATGATCTTGTTAATTTTTGTGTTTTCAGAAGTGCCATTGTCAATAGATAATATTACTTGATACTACATGTAACAAATTCAATTAAGAATAATAGTTAAGGTTAAATAGTATTATAATTTTAATTAAATTACATAATATTTTTCAGCATTTGACAAAACTTATATAAGGTTATAAAATTATGTCAGTGTGGATTAGCGACCCTGATGTAAGTGTGGATTAGCGACCCTGATGTATTTATTTTGACATCCAGGAGATTACTGTAAAACTTTTATTACTAATAAGTTGTTGCTAACACATCAGTCAATTGTAGCCCCGGTCTTTGCCCCGGTAGCTAGCGGAGAAAATATGCTTCAGCCCGGGCTAAAAAATATGCAGCGTTCGCAGTGTCGGAATTAGCAGGGACTTTAGGAATTTATGGTTCACGTAGGGCGAGAATTTTAGTTACAAAATCATTCCTTTTCCCATGATCTTTAAAGGGACTCCACTGAGGTTTTTTGACATGATGGGACTGAAAATACTTTTTTTCCAGATAAATGTACTATTTGATGTAGGTTTAGACCACTAATCTTTGCGCAAAATTTCATATCATTCGCGCGCTTTGTTTTTCCAGAATAGTTATTCAAAAGAAAAGCATAAAAAGTACGATTTTCAATTTATTTCAAAGTATATTTCTTAACTATCTTTGCATATATCCTGTTTAAAGTGCCCCAGCTCATTTATGTAAGAAATTCAAATATTATGTTTTTAAGCTTTTAAACCTCAGAGGAGTCCCTTTAACCACTAATATGACACTTCACTTTGTATTGAATTTACTAAATAATATTTGTATCATGTGTGGAAAAAATAGACGGTTAAGATTACAAATGTATGTCGGTGTCAGCACGTTTTTTGGCGTATCAGAGATGTAGATAATGTTATGTTATTTATGCTATTGGCGTATTTACTTGAAGGAGAAGCAATGATAAAAAAGTTTGAACCTGATTATAAAATTAAGTATCCCCCGCCCTTCCTTTCAGCAGCAAGGCAAGGTCCGATATTGAAATACTAAATATTTGCATATTGTATTTCCAAATGCTTCTCATCACATGTTTATTATCAGTAAATGATGTCATGGTTAATAGGGTAATGTCCACTGTTGAAGAAGCGACGGGTATCACAAGGGTTATGTGTTCGAGGCCCGGTCAGGTTGCAAATTTTATCCACTGTAAAAACGTATTACACTTCAAACAGTACTAATTAAGATTCTAACATAATTCAGTTAACATATGTTTGAAAGTGACGGGATTTTAAATAAAACACATTTTTAAATTGTCTGCTAATTATAAGCTCGATCAGTTATGACATTTTTATTCCCGCTTTGTTCATATTTAGTCATTATATTCATTCACTATGATTACTTCCGAACTGATATAACTCACTATGATTACTTCCGAACTGATATATATCTTAACTTTATGGCCTCGCATACCTTGCATTCTATCACCAGAACGAGGCTAACTAAGCATGAATATAAACAATAATGGCTGACCACCTGATAAGCCCAAGCGTGTTACGCGTAATGGGAAAATCTTCTTCACATTGTTGTGTACCACTTTGTTATTCAGATGCTAGATATGATAATACAATTCATTTTCATAAAATACCTAAAGATGACACTTTGAAAAAGCAATGGATTTTTAATATTAGAAGAGATGAAGGGGAACATTTCAAGGTAATTTCCGCGGTTTCTTATTACATCTGGTGTAACTACATAATAAAGTCATAAGCTAACTTTCTATATTACCAAAAATACTGTGGTGAATAGTATTTCGACTATGAATAAGAGAAGCTTACTGTAAAAAAACAACAGAGTTTCTAGATAGGTTTATGAAAATACCAGTACATTTTCACTTGTATTGGATCAGAATACATTTTAACAGCACGTTATGTAGGTCACTCTATAATTAACATATTTTGACGTCTGAAGATAAGTTCTTGGACATTCTTCGACCTGGGTCAAAATCTCAAAATACAGTAAAATGACTCAACATCCCCGAGTCCTTACAAATTCCGTATTTATACCTCTTAGCACAGACAATGATGTTTTATGAATATTTTAGATCAGTAGCACAACAGTTGTTTGTTCCAAACATTTCAAACAAGAAGATTACACATGGACACCAGTTCGGAAATGTCTTAAGCAAACAGCTGTACCCACAGTGTTTGATTGGAGAAATGAAAGACCATCAAGACGAAAGCAGAGGAAGATTTTGTCAGGTGAAAGGTATGTTCGATGACAACGACAATTAACATGTAATCTGTAGTCGTAATTGTTTTAAGCGGAAGTGTACACCGGAAGTTACCGGCATAGCTTGTATTTTGGAGAATTGTTTCAAAAACACATTTTTATCGTAGTTTTACTAGTAAATAGCACTTGTTTCAGAATGTCAACCTCAGCAAGTAGTAAAGGTGAAACTTCTGGAGGTAATGCATCCGATGACAGCAAGAAACGCTCTAGTCCAATGGACGAAGAAGGAGAAGATGCAGACAAAAGAAAAGGCAACAAAAGAAAAAGGGCAAGGGTATGTGTGATTAATCAAAACGAGTAGTTTTTGAGGTTACTAAGACTGCTTTTGCTTTTCTTCAATTGAATTTCACTCTCAACTAGAATTGCTTGTAAATGACAATTCAAACCTTGCCTTTCAGCCTTTTGTAATGTTGCATAAAACAATGAAAACAGTGACAGGGCTTGCTTATATGAAAGTTGGCAAAGCCTAATATGAAATTAGGCAATGCCTATGAACGGGGAAGTCGTTAAAAATTCCTTTCATTCTTTCCGTTTTAAAGGTGTCATTCGGTATTACATGCACCGCTTCCGTTTTCACTCGGAACACTCGACGATTATCATTTATCCGAAAAGTTGAGATTTGTTCCGTTATCGGAATACCCCTCCTATTATTATTGAGTTACATTGAAAATGGCGGCGCCCGACTAGAACTGACACTGAAACTTTCTTTGATAGGTTAAAATTCTCTACATTCTTTAATTGCTTTTTTATTTAAGTTTCTTTTAATATACACCTGTAGTCTATAGCCGGGCAAGCCAAAGCCCGGGCCCGCGAAGCGGGCCCGGTCTTTGACTTCCCCGTATAAATGGAAAAGTCAGATTAAAAAATTTCTGTTTATTTTTGGGTTTTATCATTTTTCGTTTTAATGATGTCATTCCGTATTTTACATATCGTTTCTGTTTTAAATAAAAACACCTTGACAATTTTTCCTTCTTAGGCTGAAAAGTTATGATTGTTCTGTTTAATATTGTAGTAGTTTGCATTTTAAATGCGTATTTAAGCCAAATTCCTTTTGTTTTTACTTACAATACTTTTAGTTATTGATATTACATGGGCGCAGCCATTTTGTTGTTTATGCCGAAGTTAATATGGTACGGCTTTATTCATTGGTTATATTATTTTATTTTTATCCGATGTTTAATTGTTTACTTGGTCACGTGATTTTTGCACTTGTATTCACTATATAAACTCGTGCATTTCTTTATTTTGCCAGCTAGGTGTATTGGCCTTCCGGTACTCCTTCGAAGCCTAGTGCTTCAACTTAATTTGAGAATTTATTTCTCTTCATTTTATTTATGCTAATTGCAAAATAAATAGATCTCTTATTGTTTAAATATCATAGGGCAATTCTTTTTATAAACTTATAAATTATCGTAATCTTAATTAGAAAACATAGGATTTCTATATCTATATAATTATTCATTCACTCAATTAAATTTATAGTTTGAATTTAAAAACTTGTTGTTGTTTGTTTAACTTGTATATTTCCAATTCCACTATACGGCCAAATTATTTAAGAAATATTCTGCGTGCTGGTACAATATCATAATACCTCACATGTTTTCCATAGATTTTCATTAAGAATGGTTGCACTTTGCCGCAAATGACACTGACAATTTTACTGATAGCATATACATATCTGTATATTTTTTAAATTTTAATTGAAACCTTACACGTGTGAAGTTTATAAGCAAGCATGGCAAAGCCCCGGTCTTGGACAGTGGGGCGTTGCTGTCACCAGTATGTTAAAGTATTAACTATTATGCAATTTCTTCACTATTATTATCTGATGTGAATTTTGAGGCTTTGCTGTCTGCCTGTCATCAGTATTTTAAAGTATTAGGTAATAACTATTATGCCATTTCTTCACTAGATATTATCTGATGTGACATTTCTTTTATTGCTATTTTTCCCATTCTCACTTCTCAGCAGTTCAAATCACACTTATTGTATACTTTTTACTGCTTTTCAAGATATTGCCACAAGACAAATTGCATTTTGCCCACATTAATTTTTGTAATATGATTTTAGGTTGAAAGTAAAGAAGTAGAGGAAACAGCAATTAAAATCTCTGATGATGAAGAAGAAGCCGCCTCTGATGCTGATAAGAAGGATAAAGCAGTTAAAGTAGAGGTTAAAGATGAAGTTGACAGTGATGAGGACCCTACTAGCAGTCTGAAATGTGATCCCACAGGTAAAAACTTTATTAAATCTTACATCTAATTTCGTATTCAGTCTGTCACTTGCGAAGAAATTGGTAGTAACTGGTTAGTTATCCAAAAAAGCCAGTTAGATGTAGCGACTAAACTGTGTTTCAGTGGCATAAAAACCAAACCGACAAACACACTTATTCATATATTAAAGATGAAGATTTTAGTGGGTTTTTTTACGACCATTGATAGCTGTTCAAGAAAATTGAATTTTGTTTTGTGAGGAAAGACTTAAGATTTTGCCTTTCAGTTTCAGTTTTAGCGAATATTTTATGACACTATTGCAGACAAAGATTGTTGTTTACTTGCTGAATTTCTAGAATAGAATTGTTCAACTTTCATTATGAAACAGTCCATTTTCAGAGGTGGTCAGCCAAATGTATAGAGCTTAGTCAGACTGAAAAACTGGTTGGAAAACCTTTAAATTGGTGGGAAAGGCTTTTGCAATTTCTGCTTCAGTGTTGCTAGAGTTTAAGATAAGCCCAAAGGAAAACCATCTGATTCCGTAATACATACTTTCTAAGATACTGTTTAATTGTACAGGTTTGGAAGGGGCTGCATTTCAGAGTCGGATGCCATTTGACAAGATGACATCACAAGAGGCTGCATGCTTTCCGGATATCTTACAGGGACCACCACAGACACAGAAAGTCTTCCTTTATATCAGAAATAGACTGGTATACCTCTAGTCTAACTTTCTTATATTAATTGATTTAGATTTGATTGAGGTTGTTATCTTTTTCATTTTAGTTTTACTCATACATCTATGCTGGTATTTATTTTAGGTACATTGTGATAATAGTGATGAACATATGTGGAAAAGCGGGATGTTGGTTTCATATGTTATTTTTGTCAAAATTTGAAACAAAGTTTTGAACCTGGTTTGAATTAAAACATAGCATTCAATTTGCTTACATCCTCACCTGCTGAATTTTTTCGGTGGACTGCTTCGAATTAGGAACAGTCCAATTGATGTTTAAGTGATTGCATTGTCTTACCTGCTATATACTTGTGGCAAAGGCTAATCACTTTTAGTTCCAGGAGGTTAATGGTTAAAAACTGTTAAATAGTATAAGACAAATTATATAAGTATATGAAAAATATTAAATATATTTATTTCAGTTACAAATCTGGCTAGACAATCCAAAACAGCAAGTGACATTTGAGAATGCTCTGCCTCAAATAGAAGAGCCTTTTAATAGTAAGTATTTTTCTCTGTATTTTTTTTTTCTCCTTGACCTTGCATTATGTGTTGCACGTCTTCTGCATATTCAATTTATATGTGATTACTAATTTATGTTAATAAGATTTTCTCTATTTATATGATTGGCAGGAATAAATGTATAGAGCATCTGCTTTAAGTTGTTCAGCTTTAAGTGCCAAAAAGAATCCCCTAAACATAAGGCTCTTGTTTCAATAACTGCACTGCTGTACATCTGCCAATGGTATTTTCAAGTTTTTGTTAGTTGGCTCAGTATTGATGGCAAATGTTATTCATGCAGCATGGCCGAGTGGTCAAAGCGTCAGACTAGTAATCTAAGGATTGCTGGCCGCATGGGTTCAAACCCTATCAGGGGCAAGCCATTGTTTCCTTGAGCAAGACACTTTACATTCATTGCTTAGTACTGGTTGGTTCCAGGAACAGATTCAAGAGTGTTTCAATAAGCTTCCTACACAATCAAACTAAAATAAATTCATATAAACTAAATATTATTTAGTTTTAGTCTCAGCACTGAATAGGCTAAGGTCATATGATAGTTCTTAATGAAATTGGTTTGCATGTTTGTAATGAAAGTTGTGTAATTAATTTAACAGGTGATGGGCCTTTGGTGATGAGGATCCATTCATACCTTGAAAGATTTGGTTTCATCAACTTTGGAGTATTTAAAAGATTAAAACCTTTTCCAGGTAAAATAATGTTTATATTAAAATTAGCAATACCTGGAGTATCTTCAGAAAAAACATTGTTCAGCAGGTAAATCATGTTAAGATGAATTTTGATGGTTCTACTCTTTATGTGTATTTGAGTTTTTTTATACTCGCCACCAGTTGTCCATATGGGCAAGTCCTCCAAAAATGTATTAGTCATTTTATATTTTAGAAGAAAGTGTATGATAGAGATATTGAAAGCCTCCGGAGCTTCTCCTGGTTTTTTTAATGTGCCAAGTTTTTAAGCACTCGTATACGGACCTTGATTTAAAGTCTCATACGAAAGACTAATTTTTAGTTGTCCAGCCAGAGAATCAAACCCACAATTTTGAGATTACAAGTCTCGTGCTCTAACCGATTGAGCTATGCAGGCTGGCATGGTTCTACTCAGGTGACCATTCTTGCTTTAAATACATGAATGATACTATTATTTTTGTTTGTAATGTTACTTAAAAAGTTATTTGCTGTAGAGGGGTCTAATAAGACATTATTGTTTTTGTATGCAGCAAAGAAACATGGCCGGGTGATCATTATTGGTGCTGGAATAGCTGGTCTCTTTGCCGCTAGACAACTTATGCAGTTTGGCATGGATTGTGTCATTGTGGAAGCTAGGGTAAATAATAATCTTTATTTCATGCTTTCCAGTGTTTTATTGTAATATATCAGATGATTTTATTCTGATAAACCACTAGTGAAATTTATAAAATATAATTTTCACTGTAGCCGGACTATATCTGAATGCGGATGAAAAGAAAATTATAACTGAATGGAATAACAGGCAGATATAAATGCCGTCATGCATAAATTTTGCTTCTGTAGGTAAATAAAGTCGATGTCACCATACATTATGTTAAAAATGTAACAAAATTAGAGAAATTTAACAGAACTATATTTCAAAATTGTTGATGTGACGTCATGATGTGATGACGTCACAAAGAAGAAAAAGAAGCGGCAAAATCAGTAAAAATTACTTAAAATCACTTAACACGCATGAAATAAAAAGAAAATTTATTTGTTTTACATATAAGGTTGAAATATATTTCATTCGTGAACACCAGCTATTATATTTTCACTCGTGGCTACGCCACTCGTGAAAATATTGCATCTGGTGTTCACTCAGTGAAATTATATTTCAATCTTACATGCAAAACAAACAAATATCCTCTATCTACGTTGTATTGAGTGTAAATTAACTACAGGCATAGATATTTTTTCCTAAATTCATAACCTACTGAATCTGTGAAATGGATTAACCTGGCTTTGAATTTGGAAGAGTCCATTCAAAGTTTAAAGGATTTTATTACCAAACTAAAAATTGAGCTTTCAACAGTGTAGAGCCTGGTTAGACTGCAGGGTAGTACAGACTGGCCTGGCCCTATACTTATTAAATAAGCTGGTCATATTCTTTTAAAGCAGTTTTAGGGCTAAAGAGGGTTTTTTTTTCAATGTGAAATATATAAATTTTGTGAATGTTGAAATTTTAAAAATTTCTATTTGAGCTTGACAAATTGATTTTTATAATTGATTACAATACATCATCATACTAGTTTAACAAAATAGCCTATTAGAATAAGTTACATTGTACAATTATTACAATGTAACAATACAGTATATCTATTATATACCAAATGTAATACAGTATTGTAAAATAGAGCAATACAGCTGTGCAATACAAACAACCAGATACAATTTAACTATACTATTAGTTATAAAGATTTTTGACAGATTATATGGCTGTATATAAATAGTTGTTTGGAAAGCGGCTTGGGTTATATTGCAAACAACCATTTATATAAGGCCATATAACCTGTTAGGAATCTTTATAATGAATTTATATTACAGCAAACTTCTATTTTTAGGGAATAAATTGTGATTTCTTAGTAAAATAATAGCAGTCTTGTAAATAAAACTATATAAATGTCACAATTATCAAATGATAAGCGACGTTACAGAGATTGCATTATTATTACGTACAATGTAACAGTAAAACACATGAATGCCTATTTTTTTATATAGAAATACAAAGCAGCACAAACAAATGTATCAAACCAATACAACCCAATACAATATGAAAATACAATACTGTACAATACATTACTGTACAGTGCAGCAAGTAATTAAGAAATGATATAATGATATAAATTCATACAATTTTGTATCCTTGTGTAGATGTGAAAATGACTTCTGCATTAGTAAAATATTTACATTATGTTAATTGAATGTACATGTAATTCTAATAAAAAAAGGTTTTATGTTAATATTGTTGATTGTGCAGGATAGAGTTGGAGGACGGATAGCTACATTCAGGAAGGGAAATTATGTTGCTGATCTTGGAGCAATGGTTGTAACTGGACTAGGTATGATGCTTTTTAGACATACGGAAAATCATTTGTCTGCTGTAAATGTTGTCTTTTAATCCTTACCCTGCTTTAATCAGAAAACTGATAAGCCTTTGCCTAAATTTTCATGTATTCTGACCTGGATTTATTCTTTTGGCAGCCCCCAAAACTTATAATGAACAAGTCTGAAAATAGAATGTATATTGACCAATGAAAATCCTGAGATTCGAGACTGATCTCAGGAAAAAGTTTTATAATCTCCAGCCCAGGTCTATTTAAGAAATGTGGTAGGTTTAGGGCTAATTTGTATGATAGAAACCTCAGTAAACAGATCTAATCTAGGACTATTTTTAATTCTTTTAGATATAGAAAAAGCAGTTTGCTTTCCCCAACGGGTACCATCTTGTTCAAAATTATATACTTGTACAGTGCACTTATTAAGGTCTTCCTTGTTTTTGTGTTTTCTGTATACCAGGTGCACTTGTTTTTGAAATAAAACTAAATTTAAGATGAATTAAGTTCCTAACAAAATATCATTCCATGTATTATATATCTTTTTGGAGAAAATCACAAATTTTTATGATAGCAAGGTGTTTTCATTTAAACATGTTTCAAACAGTTTTCCTGTTAGATTCAATGTTCAGTAATTTAACCAGATGAGATATGAGTATATGTAATTTCAGGTGGTAATCCAATGACCATCATCAGTCGTCAGGTGAACATGGAGCTTCATAAGATCAAACAGAAGTGTCCTCTATTTGAGAACAATGGTGCAACGGTAAGTAATGAAAACTATTGAAATTATTGTACACTCCTGGTGAAGCCATGATATTTCTTTTTTTGTGTGTTTTTGGGAAAACTTGACTAGTTCTCCTACTATATTTCATTATTAGATGATAAAAATCTAGATTTCATTTTGGATGTTACCAATTTTCTTATCATGAGATTGGTACTTGTAGTAATAGTATCTTGTATCAATCTATCTTATATTGTTCATGAATTGTTCAGATATTTATTGGAGAATAGTTTGGTAACAAGCCTAGGCACCCTGACATAAGTGTAACACCTGGTAAAAGTTTTGTTTCCATCTTCATGAATCTTTGAAGGTATTCACATTAAATTTCAAATATGTCAAACTCACTAAAGGTCTCTCAAAATAAAAGATCCTGTCCCAAGGGCCATAACTTAAAGAGCTTCTGGTTAAAGTTTTGCATGTAAAATAATGTCCACCCAAACTGATGAATTCACATGAAGTTTTACTTATGTCTCAAAGATAGTATTTGACAGAATTAAGGCCCTTTTTGAACTTTTTACATTATCCAGGCTCTTGTTTACTAATAGTCAGCATGCTGTCTTACTTCTATTGTTCACATTGTCTTCACTTATATAGTTCACATATTCTTCACATGCATTGTTGTCATATTTTCTCATGTAGTGTTGATATATATTGTTCAGGTACCGAAGGAGAAAGATGAGATGGTAGAGAGAGAATTTAACAGATTATTAGAGGCCACCTCATACCTTTCTCATCAGATGGACTTTAACTATGTCAATGGTAAACCTGCTTCACTAGGCTGTGCTCTAGAGGCTGTTATAAAGTAGGTTCAGTAAAACTTGATAAAGTAGATTTCATTTTATATTTATATCAAACAACTGTTGTTGCAAATTTTGAATGTTTAAAAAAAATTGTGTTGTTTAAAATCTAGAAATTTGTTTCATTTGAGCAAATATGTGTCACAGGGTGAGGAAAATGTGCAGCCTGTCTGGGACTTAAACCCTGGACCCTCGGAAAACTGTTCCATGGCTTTACCGACTGAGCTCTCAGGCCACTTACACATTATTTCCCCTAAATAGTGAACAGTTTCGAACTGTAACATACTCCCCTGCTGTATTGAAATTCATCCTCAAATCTCTCAGGGTCACATGGTAATGTGAATTGAGCTCTGAGCTATATCAGTCTTGGTTCTCTGTTGGGTGCCAAATGTCACAGGGTGAGAAAAATGTACAGCCTGAGCAAGACCCGAACCAGGGACCCTTGGAATACCATTCCGCTGCTCTACCGACTGAGCTATCCTACAGCTTACACACCAGCTCTCTTACATAGTGAACAGTTCTGAACCATGACATACGGCTTTTTTATGCTCCCCGAAAAATTTCGAGGGAGCATATAGTCGGCGCCTTGTCCGTCTGTCCGAGCAAACATTTTGGGTTTAGGGGCTATATAACAGTAAAAAGAACAAAAGAGAACAATAGGTTCATTCCGTGATCAAAGGGTTTATGGGCTAGTAGCCCTTAAGAAAACAAAGAAAATAACAAAGAAAATAGCCCCTAAACCCAAAATGTAGGAACGTCCGTCAGTCCGTCCGTCTGTCCGTCCGTCCGAGCAAACATTTTGGGTTTAGGGGCTATATAACAGTAAAGAGAACAAAAGAGAACAATAGGTTCATTCCGTGATCAAAGGGTTTAGGGGCTAGTAGCCCTTAAGAAAACAAAGAAAATAACAAAGAAAATAGACCCTAAAGCCAAAATGTTGGAACTTCCGTCTGTCCGTCCGTTGTCTTGTCCGGAGCATAACTTGAAAACCCTTGGTGATAATTTGTTTAAACTTATACAGTGGTAGAGGGCATTGAGGGGGAGTGCAGTGTCAAAGAACCATAACTATTTTGCCCGGTTTTTTAATTATCTCCCCTTTTAGAAAAATCTTGTTCGGGGCATAACTCTAAAACTATAAGAGATATCAACATGAAACTTTGTAGGTGAATAGATCTCAATGGGTAGATGTGCAGTTCATAAGAACAATAAATCTTTTTGTCCTAATTTTGGAGTTATTGCCCTTTGTTAATTTCAACACTTTGAACTTTGTCCGGAACATAACTCTAAAACTGTAAGAGATATCAAGATGAAACATTGTAGGTAGATAGATCTCATTGAGTAGAAGTGCAGTGCAAAAGAACCATAACTCTGTTAAGCCTCATCTTTGAATTATCTCCCCTTTTAGAAAAATCTTGTACTGGACATAGCTGTAAAACTATAAGCGATATCAACATGAAACTTTGTAGGTAGATATATCTCAATGGATAGATGTGCAGTGCACAAGAATCATAACTCTGCCTTGCCTAATTCTGGAGTTATTGCCCTTTGTTTATTTTTACTTTTTGAAGTTGTCCAGAACATAACTCTGAAACCATAAGAGATATCAACAAGAAACTTTTTAGGTTGATAGATCACAATGATTAGAAGTGAAGTGCAAAGAACAGTAACTGTGCCTTGCCCAATTTTGGAATTATTGCACTTTGAACTTTTTCCACAGACATAACTCTGAAATTACAAGAGGTGTACTTTCCTGTGTCCAAAACCTATTCGGGAAGCATCACCTGGCTCAAACTGGGCTCTTGTTTTTAAGGTAAACAGATATACTCCAAAGATTTTTCAGTTTCATTATTTAGTACCATTGTGCCTACTTTTATTATGATCTGGTTGGAAGTGTAATATATGTTATTGACATGATGGTAATATCTTGTATTTCACCAGGCTACAGGAAAAACATGTAAAAGAGAAGCAGATTGAGCATCAGAAAAATATCATAGAACTTCAAGAAAAACTCAAGAAAAATCTCAACCAGGTTCGTACATAGTGTCCATTGGCTTTGTTACTCAAATATTTGAAGAATTATTTTACTAGCATCAGGGTAGCAATTAGTTGACTCTTTGAGTTCAACTTCTTATGTTATTAATCACTGATGGTTTTCATTTGAAAACAGAAACATGATGTTTTATCTGTTTCTCAACGACCCCCTTTTTACCTTCCGCGACACAAAAAACAACAACACTGTTGTATGTTATCAAGGTTCAGAATTGTACTGTTAATATGGGTTTCTAAAATTTATTATTTTTGTTGTTGAATGTGTATAATTGGGACGTTTCATGTTACTTTCTAATTTCTTGAATTCTACTTGAAATTTTACTGGAGTTTCTGTGTAGAATGAACTGGTAAATCAAAGTATATTATCAAAGTATATATATAAATATAGGATTAATAAAACATTCTGTTTTCAGTGTTTGGTGTTAAAGGATAGAATAGAGGAGCTACACAAACAATGGAAAGAGGCGTCAGAAGTTAAACCACCTAGAGATATTACCGCAGAATTCCTCATCAAGAGTAAATTAAGAGATCTCAAAGTAGCTGGCAAGGTATTGGTCAATATGAACAATCTATTGATTTCTTTTAAGCAGATTATGTGCTCAACATAAACATAGCTGTCACTTGATGGAATCTATTAACATATTAACCCTTTCATCGAGTTATTGACTTAATCTACTCTGAATTCGAAACAGTCTGTCATGTGTCAGTCATTATTTGTTTAATGTTTTAATATGTTTTGTAGGAGTATGATCAGTTGATAGAACAACAAAAAGAGATAGAAGAGAAAATAGCTGATCTTGAAGCCAACCCACCAAGGTATACTATACTCTTTTATCATTCTTCAATGATAAATAACAGTACAAATTACTAAGTAAATTGATTGTTTTACTTGACGTTGTAGTAAATGATGTCAGAGTTATTACTACTAACAAATATTTAAGATGGAGATGGTAGCTGATAAGTTGTCCTTTTGTCTATCTGTCTGCTGTCACTTAAGCTATTTGTCATAGGACCTTTATTTCTTGACTGATATTTCTGAGATATTAGGCATGTTGATTCCATTTATGGACATTTACCTTTGAATTGGGTTTCATTCAGGTTTCATGTTGATTTAGTAAAAGTCACTGAAGCTAAAATGTTACACTTTCTTACTTAACTTCACAGTAAGACCATATTGTTAGGGTTAATTAAAGGAACATCATGGAGTAATTGTCAATGTTCTTAATGATAAGACCCTGTTATTAACATTAAAGGACATCAGGAAGCATTTGGCAGTGTTACAGGTAATCCTGTTATTTTTTATTTTTTAATGCTTCTGCCAAATAATTCAGACATTTTTAATTATTTTTCTGTATTTTTGATATAAACTTTTAAAGCCGATTTTTTTTTTTTCCTCAGTGATGTTTACCTGTCATCACGAGACAGACAGATTCTAGATTGGCATTTTGCTAACCTGGAGTTTGCCAATGCCACACCGTTATCTCTTCTCTCATTGAAACATTGGGACCAAGATGATGATTTTGAGTTTTCAGGCAGTCATCTTACAGGTAATAAATAGTCATAGTAGAAATAATTTACCATTGATTATTTAAAAATATGTAGCTTTATGCTGATATGAGAAGTATAATACATACTTAGCTGTGTGACCTTTCCAACCACTGAACAAACCAGAACAAACCAGAAATGTCGAGCATGCATTCAAAGAAAACCGCCTCCGTGGTCGAGGGGTTAGAGTCGATGACTTCTAATCCAGTTACCTCTCTGGCGTGGGTTCGATCCCTGGGAGATGCTTTGGTAGTTTAGCGCGGAGGAAGGTAGTCTAGTACTGGTGTAACTCTCCAGGAACGATGGTTAGGAAACTACCCGCCTATATGACTGAAATACTGTTGAGAAAAGGCGTGAAATGAAACAAACAAACAAACAAACAAAAGCATTCAAAGAATAGTTGGGCTTTGCTTAGACAGACAGGCTTTGCCTCTGTCTAACACTTTGATTTAAGTTTTGCTGCAGCTTGCAATAATAAATATGTAGCTGAAGTTAATTACTTGAAAATTTATATAGTTCTTCAAGATCTTAACTGATTCTCATTATCCAAATACTATCACATTGAACTTTTACAGAATTATGCCATTCATGAACTTAAAGAACTTCTTGTTAAAGTTTAGTATGTAAAATCTGTTTTGGCACAAATTGTATGTATTCATGTCTCAAAGATTTTATTTGTTGCTCACTGTCACAGACGCATTATTCTAGCATGGTTTGTACTGAATTAAGCCCTTTTTGAACTAAGAGAGTTATAACTCGATGTCATGAATGAAATGTTCTCATCTGGGAATTCCTAGGTTATTAAGGCTGTTGTTTGACTATCAAGCAACGTTCTTTTCTATGGGCAACTCTTGTTTCTTTTTCTTTTTTTAATTATTAATTGTTAATTAAGTCTGGCTGTATACATATTGGTAAGTTATATTGATGAACGTATAATGTATTATGGAGGATTTTGTGGAACAGCATTCTATTGCTATTTTTAACCAGGTTTTCCGAAGGAAAAAACTGGTTATTAGATTGAGGTATGTCGGCGGGCGGGCGGGCGGATGGGCGGAACGGGCGGGCGGGCGTAAACAATTTCTTCTGTGCGCAACTCCTCCTACATTTCTCAACGGATTTTGACCAAACTTTCACAGAAGCTTTGTCATCAAGTGCCCTGGCGCATATTGTCGGGGTTTTGCGATTAGATAATATTGACCTAATTATGGCCCTTTGTTTTTTTTCCTTATATAGAATATATAGTGAACAATTTCTTCTGGGCGCAACTCCTCCTACATTTCTCAACGGATTTTGACCAAACTTTCACAGAAGCTTTGTCATCAAGTGCCCTGGCGCATATTGTCGGGGTTTTGCGATTAGATAATATTTGACCTAATTATGGCCCTTTGTTTTTTTTTCCTTATATAGAATATATAGTGAACAATTTCTTCTGTGCGCAACTCCTCCTACATTTCTCAACGGATTTTGACCAAACTTTCTCAGAAGCTTTGTCATCAAGTGCCCTGACACATATTGTCAGGGTTTTGCGATTAGATAATATTTGACCTAATTATGGCCCTTTGTTTTTTTTCCTTATATAGAATATATAGTGAACAATTTCTTCTGGGCGCAACTCCTCCTACATTTCTCAACGGATTTTGACCAAACTTTCACAGAAGCTTTGTCATCAAGTGCCCTGGCGCATATTGTCGGGGTTTTGCGATTAGATAATATTTGACCTAATTATGGCCCTTTGTTTTTTTTTCCTTATATAGAATATATAGTGAACAATTTCTTCTGTGCGCAACTCCTCCTACATTTCTCAACGGATTTTGACCAAACTTTCTCAGAAGCTTTGTCATCAAGTGCCTTGACACATATTGTCAGGGTTTTGCAATTGGTATATATTGGACCTAATTATGGCCCTTTGTTTTTTTTTCATTATAGAGAATATTATAGTGAACAATTTCTTCTGTATCGCAACTCCTCCTACATTTCTCAACGGATTTTGACCAAACTTTCTTAGAAGCTTTGTTATCAAGTGCCTGGCACATATTGTCGGGGTTTTGTGATTGGATAATATTTTACCGAATTATGGCCCTTTGTGTATTTTTTCCTTATACAGAATATAATAGTGAACAATTTCTACAGTGCGCAACTTCTCCTACATTTTTCAACGGATTTTGACCAAACTTTCACAGAAGCTTTGTCATCAAGTGCCATAGCACATATTGTCGGGGTTTTGTGATTAGATAATTTTTTACCTAATTATGGCCCTTTGTTTTTTTTCCTTATACAGAATATATATAGTGAACACTTCTTCTCTGCGCAATTCTGTGCGCAACTCCTACAATTCTCTAGGGATTTTGACAAAACTCTCGCAGAAGCTTTGTCATCAACTCTTGCTGCATGTTGTCAGGGTTATGAGATTTGATAATGTTTGACCTAATTATGGCCATTTATTTTTTTCCCTTATATAGAAATATATTGTTTTTGTTCCATATATAGAATATAAAGTGAACAAATTCTTATTTGCATACCTCTTCCTACAAACTATTTTGACAAACTTTCACAGAAGCTTTCTCATCAAGAGTCCTTGTGCATATCATCAGGGTTTTGTGATTTTGGGTGGGCAGGCAGGTGTTCACTTTAAAACAAATGCCCCTGCATGACGAAGCTTCTGTGAAATATTTTGCTGAAAACCTGGTTGCATCGCATTGCGATGTTCCTTGTGTTCTTTATATAAAGCTGATAAAAATATATGGTGCTTGTTATTTCAGTACGGAATGGTTACTCTTGTGTGCCAGTAGCATTATCCGAGGGATTAGATATAAAGTTAAATACAGCAGTCAGACAAATCAGATGTACTACTACAGGTAGCTTTTTGTATTGTCAATGTGTTTAAATACTGATGTTTTACCGTGTAAAAACTTTTTTTCCGTAACAGCAAGTACCTGTTGTTGTTTTTTTAATATTTGTAAGAATTCATCTTGAATTATCATGGCTTCATATTTTTACAAATTTTTATGATAATTTAGAAAGTATTTAAAATATTTAAAGTATAGTCTAGTGAACAAATAAATTGTTTTTGGCTGGTCTAGGGCACCATAAATACATATAATGATTTTAAATATGCAAAAATTGCCTTTACTTTGTTCATAACAGGATTGTAATTTTCTTACATGATCATACAACTGTGATGTCTTTACTTAAACATATAAACAACATATATGGTAAAATTTCTGTTCGTAACAGCCTTGCTCTTAGTACACTAAGATAATAAAAGTACATTTTGTTGTAGATATCATTTTAGTTATGTCTACATGCTGAAAGATTAGGGTTACTTGATTTCTTAATATGAAAATACATTTTTTTTGTACCACCTAGAGTGACAACAGTAATTTATAATCAGTAAGGAGTAATAATTTATATATTTGAATAATTCATATATAGGTGTTGAGATACTCACTAGTAATGCGAAGAACAACAGCAATCAACAGACATTAAAAGGTGATGCAGTGTTGTGCACGTTACCTCTAGGCGTGATGAAGGAGAGCGTACGTGGAAGCGGTACAAATAGTGTACAGTTTATGCCTCCATTACCCGACTGGAAGGCAGCTGCAATACAGAGAATGGGTTTTGGCAATCTTAATAAAGTATGCTCATTATTATAGCATATCTATATAATACAAATATGTGCATAAATATATGAAGCTCTCTCCTTTTTATCCCCCGCCGAAAAATTTCGGCGGAGGATATAGAAATAGTCTCCGTCCGTCCGTCCGACCTTCCGTCTGTCCATCCGTCCTTCCGTCCGACATTTTTGTCCGGAGCATATCTCTAAAAGTATTTGAGTTATCAACTTGAAACTTCATAGGTGGATAGACCTCATTGAGGAGGAATGCAGTGCACAAGAATGATAACTCTACCTTGCATGATTTTTGAGTTATTGCCCTTTGTTATTTTTCAAAATTGGTTTTTGTCCAGAGCATAACTCCAAAAGCCTATGAGATATTAACATGAAACTTCATAGGTGCATAGATCTCACTCAGGAGGTGTGCAGTGCACAAGAATGATAACTCTACCTTTCATAATTTTTGAGTTATTGCCCTTTGTTATTTTTCATACCTAATTTTTCACCTGAGTGGAGCATTACTCAAAAAGTGTTTGAGATATCAACATGAAATGTCATAGGTGGATAGATCTTGTTGAGGAGGAATGTTGTGCACAAGAATGATAACTCTTCCCTATACAATTTTTGAGTTATTGCCCTTTTTTTCCATGCTATTTTGTCCAGAGCTTATCTCAAAAAGTATTTGAGGTATCAACTTGAAACTTCAAAGGTGGATGGATCTCATTGAGGAGGAGTGCAGTGCTTAAGAATGATAACTCTGCCCTGCATTATTTTTGAGTTATTGCCCTTTGTTATTTTTCAAAATTGATTTTTGTCCAGAGCATAACTCAAAAAGCCTTTGAGATATCAAAATGAAACTTCATAGGTGCATAGATCTCACTCAGGAGGTGTGCACTGCACAAGAATGATAACTCTACCTTTTATAATTTTTGAGTTATTGCCCTTTGTTCTTTTTCATACTTAATTTTTCAATTCAATTTTTTTCTCAAAAAGTATTTTTTTTATAGATTTTACTGAGGAGGGATGCAGCACACAAGAATGATAACCTACCCTGCATTATTTTTCAGTAATTGCCCTTTGTTATTTTCAGCCATCAGTATTCACATAGGTTTCAAATCTGTAATCACTATAGCCATCAGTTTTCATTACCAAAAGACCTCTTAAAATGGAATTATTCCGCTCTACTACATATACATTCTTCCAATGAGCAAACACATTCGGCGGGGATGGCCATGTTGACATGGCTCTTGTTCAATGTAAAATTGATTGAGGTTTGTTTGTGCATTGAAGAATCTTTAAAACAAAATCTTTACTTTGTTTCATAATAGACAATTTGCTTAGCTCATTAGGGAGAACTTCGGATTTGTAATCCAGGGTTTTCTGATTCAATCTTTGCATGAGGGGAAATTTCTTTGTGACATTTGATGTTGGACATTGAATATAATGGTCATTTCTCAGTCAGAAATCATGTGGAATTTGTTGTCATTCACATGCAGAAAAATTGGTTATTACTGGTCAATTATCTAGGAAAACTTGATTGAATGGTTAAGGTCGTCAACTTTAAACCACTACCCCCTCACTCCTGTGGTTTTGAATCTCGCCAGGGATTTTGGATTCTTTTATGTGAGAAAGCTATCTAGCTAGCTTACACAAAATTGTTGGTTCTACTCAAGGGCACGTTTATGCCTGAAGGTCACCTGAGGTCTTTCTTTACTAGTTAAGCCAGATAGTCACTTTCCATTATCAACTTCCGGGATGTCAGATTTGAAGCAGACTGATTATAAAACATGGATGTGTCGACTGACCAGAAACTATGCTTACGTGAAGGCAAACTAACGGAACATAAATTCTTATTTTCCTTTTAGGTAGTGCTTTGTTTTGACCGGATATTCTGGGACCCAAATGCCAACTTGTTTGGTCATGTTGGTAGTACAACAGCAAGTCGTGGGGAGTTGTTTCTTTTCTGGAACTTGTACAAGGCACCAGTACTACTGGCTTTAGTTGCCGGTGAGGCCGCAGCTATTATGGAGAATGTTAGTGATGATGTAATAGTGGGTAGATCTATTGCAGTATTAAAAGGCATCTTTGGCAACAATGCTGTTCCTCAGGTATTGAAAATTTACTCTAATATTTCTGTTTAGACATATCTCATGTTTATTTTTCTGGTTAAAAATTGTTAAATATTTTTTACAATGATTCATCTGAAGTTCTTCATGATATTCATTCAACTTGGAAATTTGGTATTGAATCCTACTAAAACATTTAATCTAAAATTGGCGTACCCACAGAATATACATTTCAATGTTAATTATAGCAGCCAGAGGTGCTTGGTGACTCTTTTGATTTTTTTTTAAATTTAAAATCTACCTCTTTCAGCCAAAGGAAACCCTGGTTACAAGATGGAGAGCTGATCCATTTGCCCGAGGATCTTATTCGTTTGTTGCGGCAGGCTCGTCAGGTATACTAAATGACTTTCTATTTTAATTTATCATATTAATATACAGCATATAACTATTTGATCATACTAAGATACTTTGAAACTGTCATCTATAAAGTTGTGAAGCTTGTGTCAAAGTCTTTAATATTTTAACCATTTTAGTTTCCTTGAAATAATTTTATAAGCTAGCCATGATTCTATGTGGTTTTAATAGAAGATTTATTTGAAGTAAGAATTTGTTGTTTACATTGATACAGGGAATGACTATGACCTGATGGCGACACCCATATCCCCACAGCAAGGTGCCATGCCCAGGTTGTTCTTCGCCGGGGAGCATACAATACGTAACTACCCCGCAACAGTACACGGTGCCATGTTGAGTGGATTGAGAGAATCTGGGAGAATTGCCGACCAGTTCCTCGGGGCTCCGTACGCACTTCCAAATAGACAACCATCACAAACAGTCTGATCATGAACAATAACAATTTGTGAATAATTGATATTGTGCTCAAAATTGTGCTCCGATTGGTTCATTTGGACCAAGTCACGTGGTTACTGTACATACCTAAACAATAAAGATATTGCGGAGGCAGTTTACATGTATAAGCATCCAGTTCGGAGTTTTGTATGTTGTTACCAGCTCTTTTTGTTTAAGTTTGTACAGGACATAAGTATGCCTACCATATTTGTTGTGTTATTGGAGACGAAGCACACTATGTGTTTTGGTAGGATTCTCTTTGCAGTTCTGGTTGCTTCTGTTTAAATAACAAGATCTGAAAAGTGATGACTTATGTTACATGAAGCTCTGTTCAGCAAACACTGCACTGCCCAATACCTTGATAGTGTTCATTTTTTGAGACAATGCCATATTTTTTTTTATTTTTTTGTTATGAATTCAAACATTCATGTCAGAACACAGCACGACTTCTTGATTTTTGTGCTTTTTTAGCTCGACTTTTCTATGAAAAGGGGAGCTATCCTACTCGCCCCGGCGTCGGCGTTGGCGTCACACCTTGGTTAAGTTTTTCGTACCACCCCACTTTATTTCAGAAGTATTACAAGTATGGCTTTGAAACTTACCATACTTGTTCACCATCATAACCTCCATCTACAGACAAGAGTACATAACTCTGTCAAGGTTTTTGACAGAATTATGGCCCTTTTTTGACTTAGAAAGTGTATTGAGCTTGGTTAAGTTTTTTGTACCACCTCACTTTATTTCAAAACCATTGGAGGTATTGCTTTGAAACTGACCATACTTGTTTACCATCACGACCTTCATCAACAGACAAGAGGACATAACTCTGTCAAGGTTTTTGACAGAATTATGCCCCTTTTTGACTTAGAAAATACATTGAATATGGGTAAAATCCACTTATTGCCTTAACCCTTTGAGATATTGCTTTGAAACTTTTAATGCTATTTCACATCATTACCCCCATCTGTACGCAAGAGAAGGTAACTCTGTCAAGGATTTGTTTTAAAAATTAAGGCCTTTTATCGACTTAGAATCTTGGTTAAGTTTTTAGTACCAGTCCACTTTTTGACTGAACTGTTTGAGATATTAATTTGAAAGTTGGAATACTTGTTTACAATCATGATTCCTAAACATGTCCAGGAGAAGGTAATTCTGTCAAAGATTTTATTTGAATTATGGCCCTTAACTGTCAATGTTTTGTATTATAGGCAAGCACTAAAAAACTTAAAAAATCTAAAAAAATTCATTCCTATCCACTTGTTCACTTTACCATAAATTATGTCATAATAAAATAATTCTTCACTAAATATCTTAATGCTCATGGCCATTGTTCACTTTAAAAATACAGAGATTCTTGTATTGCCTTTTACTGCAAAAACTTTTTTTATTGGCAAGCAATAAAAAAGTCGAGCGCACTGTCTTACGGACAGCTCTTGTTTCATTTTTCATATGCTTAAGTTTTACATTATACATAAACATCCTGCTTTTGGTCAACAGAAATACCTTACTATCATAGGACTTGTAATTATCATTTTTCTTTTAAACTGTCATGTTTCTGTACCAAGTGCAAATTCCATCAAAATCTGTTACTGTTAGATATTTGTCATGTTAAAGGTATTCCTTATCGATTAAATTTTGTCCTTTGAAAGAAAGGAAATCCTGTATTGAGACTTTGTGCTTTTTTATGCTCCCTGAGTAATCTAAGCATTCTAACTAAATATATGGTTGATGGAGTAAATGCCTATACAAAGAAAGAGGAAAGCGGTATGTTTGAAATGTTTTGGACACCATATGAGCAGGATTTGTGTTCTTGACCAATTATATCTTAATTATAGTGATAAAAGTTTTTATTAATTGTGTTGAAATGGTGAATCTTGGCACCAGATCATAAATTCCTTCAGTAAACTAGCATGGACATAACATCAGTAAGTGCCCTGGCACATATTTTTGTGAGGTTGGTGATTTTGTGGGTAATTAAGGCCATTATAAATATATATTGAGTCCATTTGTATGTTCAAGCACTGTTGAGCCAAAGCTCCTATCATATTTTATATCCATAACTCCATTATATCAGTAACTAATATACAAATGTACAGCAAAGAAATAAAAAAAAAGTTTTACATTAATTTTTATTTTTATGCTTAGAAAGGCTAAAATTACCGTACTCCGCCACAGGCAGTGATGGCTATTTAATGGAGAGGTATACCTCTCTGTGCACACATCGTACATTTTCCAAAGATTTCCAGAATTTTTGTCCTTTCTTGTGATACAGACAGTAATACTTTTCTTCTGTGTACAACAACTGCGTTCCTAAAGTGATTTCAAACAAACTTCACACAACTTTTGTTATCAGGTGCACTCTGGTACATATTGTCTTGTAGGAGTTTTGTGATACAACCATTGTCATCAGACGGAAAAAGAAACTTTCTTAATTCCAAATTAGCAGACAACAGGCTATTCACATCAGGAATTTTATGAGTAAAGATAACCGGTTTGGTATCTCACTGTATTAAGAGTATGTAAAATGGTCTAACTTATGGTAGGTTTAACAGTTAATTTAAATATCTTTAATGTCAACCGATGTGTTGAAGTTTATATGGAGACGAAGCTAAAAATTGGTGTAATAATTTTTAAAATCGGACATTAGATCGAAACAAACTAGTGGTTTAAACATGGCTTAATTTATAATATTTTACCTTAAGAGATATCGATTTTATTTGAAGATAATGGAAACAACTCTTATTTTTTCACTCTTTACATGTATACCTTCGTTATTTACATAGTACATATAGAGACTGGTAATGGGGTGTACTGTCTTCTTATTTAGAATAAATAACAATAACAACAACATTTTCTTGATCTTTTTATGAATCTGATCACAAGTGTGTGCAAAACTGTATCATGAAAACATATTTACAACAATAACTAAAATATAATTCATTATTTGTATAGTAAAAACCTTAACTGGAAAATATTTGGTAGCATTTTACTAAGTGGTATTACAGTTCAATGTAAAATATTCTCCTATTTAATTTAGATTAATTTTAATTAAACTTTGGCATAACATTTTTAAGACTAGCAACTTTGAAATAAACAATTTATACATCATATGATGAAAAACAAATGGTAAATGCATTTCAAAATTGCATTTTAATAAAGTAAGTTATAAAAACATGTTGTAATTAAAAAAATGTTGGCCTGAAATGATAAAAAAAAAACATTTCATGTAGCCAGTAGTGTTTCCATAATAAAACTGCTGTTAAAAAATGTTAAAAGTATTTTCTGAACAGGAAATAAAATGTAAGGTTAAAAATATAAGGCACACATATATCCTGATATGTTTGTCAATACAAAAACTTAAGAATGTAAGAATTTCACTTAACCTTTCACCTGCTGAATTTCTAAAATGGACTTCTGCTGAATTTCTTAAATGGACTTGTCCAGTTTACAATTTTGGACCTGTCCATTATCAATTTTGGGGATATCAAGATGAAAATTTAAAATTGCGTCTGCCACCAGTATAAAGCCTCGTCAGACTGTGTATGTTCAGGCTGGCCTGGCCTTTTACTGGTACCAAAGGACACAAACACTTTTAATTCCAGCAGGTCAAGGGTTAAAGTCCATCTTGAATAATAAAGATATTACTACAACAACACATTCATACAATATAACGCACAAATCATATCAACATTAAATACACCTTTCTATATGCAAAGAATTTAGATATTGCACACTATCTCATGTTTGTGTATTTTTTATCCTAACGACATGCATGATGAATGTACAACATAGTAAAAATTCCTTTTAATAAAAATTGGCAACAATTGTTTAAAAAAATTAAAAGCATTTGATTTCATTAAAAATGTTGAAATTAATTAAATGCTTCATCAAAATGATAAACTGTTTTGTGTAGTTTTCTTACAATGTAGTTTTTTGAAATGATTCTAAACATTAAATATTCATTTTCAAATAATACTGGTTTAGACAATTTTAAAAGGAAAATTATCTGACCATTTGCCTAAGCAAAGCTATTTTACCAAATTGAAATATAAAAAATTTCCTTTTTCCAATTGCTTTGACAATAAATTTCTGATCAGTTCTCTTGAAACAATTTTTGTTCTAAATAAAAATGGTTCAAACACAAATTATATCTTTTCTTATGTGATACATCAATGAAAAAGTTCTAGACATGATTAACTTTGAATAGTTCATACAAAATGCTACAATGATGATTTGATACAATATTTATACATTTAAAAATATAATGCTTTAAGGCTTGGTGGTGAAAGTGAAAAATATTGTGTAATTATTATTTAAAAATCTAATGATAATAAAAACTGGGATTCTCAAGTTTTAAGACTACCTATAGTTGGAATGTTTCAGCAAAATAAATTCCTGAGAAGTAGAAAATAGACTTTCATCTTCTAAAAGATCACAGAATTTCCTGGAATCGTTGATGAAATAATAACTAAGATAACGCAGTAAATATGAAATCCTACACTGATTAATATTTAAGACATGTCTTGTTTACTCCTCAATTCATGTAGTTTAAGATACAGAGTAAAAATAATGAAATTATATATATTCTAAAAACTAATTAAAAAATATATTATGATACAAATAATTCATATATTATCAATGTTCCTGTACATTTTCCCAGTACATTACGTCTTAAATGTTAACATTTTACAATCTAAGCTAATCATCATTAAACCTGATTTTTGTTACTGCCAGCAATAACTATTGAAAGCTGAAAAAGCAAAATAATATTGTATAAAACCAAAATATCAGTAAATTTAATGAATGGTTGAATACAAGTCTGGGTAGTAAAAAATGTACATAAAGTGAATTAAAATCTGAAATAAAGTTGGTTGCACTTAAAAACGTATAAAGCAATTTACTTATTTGTAATTTGCAGAAAAAAGTCACATGTTCTAAGCTTATCATCATTAATCATCATTTGATCAATAAATCTTAATAATAACAATGACGATAATAAATTTCTGTGAAAGTGCAAAATCTTGAATAAACCCTGCTAAAAATAGCAACAAAATATTTTGCTAGGGAATATTTAACTCTGTTCACGAGTATTATTTCTGTTTGTTAATTGACAGTGGTACTCTTTTATTAAATAAAGAAATGCAGGTATAAAACCAATCGAATGTCCCCTTTTTTAAAGTTTACTCTGTATAATTTATTAAGATATATCTACACCCTTTGTTTTCTATGAACTTATTTTTGAAAACATTTTTCAAAACAAAGTTAGGGACTGAAACTTCTACACAATTAAAATCCTAGCAAACCTGTAGTTCCATGATTTTTTACAAGTATTCATGTTTTTCTTTTTCAACACATCTAACTTAAACCAAGTTTTAAAGTCAATGAATAAATATACATTTTGTGGCTATTGTCGTAATCTAAACCAGAGTAGCGCAGGCTATAAGAGATCTCATGTATTTGACAAAAAATTTTCATTCGCCAATCAAACTCCTTAGATCTTTGACTGATCGGAGTGAAGTGATTTATAACCTCCAGGCCTGATCAAACTAGTATTAGTGAAATGCTGAAAACTTACGATGAAAACATGTACAAGATATGTAGATAATATGATAATAAATTCTTATTAAAAAAAAAAAAACAAAAAAAAAAAAAAACATGTACAAGAAAAGATCACACAATTTCAATTTTTTTGGGTGAAAATTTGTTAAAGCTTAAGTTTACACAAATAAATGCACTCAGTATTTCATACAGTGACAAAAAAATAATCAAATACAACAGCAAGAATAACAACAAATGGAATAGATAACATATTGAACACATCAAACCCAGTCCTGCTGAATTTTTTAAAAGGACTCGTCCAGTTTGTTGTTTTGGCATCGTCTTATTGTTGATTTTAAACAAAACCCAGATGATTATCAAATAGTATAGAGCCTGGTCAGACTGTATAGCTGTGCAGGTTAGATTGACTTGAGACTGGTGCTAAAATCAGAATTACTTTCTTTACAGAAAAACGAAAAATGACATAACATATTAACAGGCTGTCAAATTTCAGTTCTTGTTGCATTCTAAGAATTGTGCATCATTTGGAAAGAGTAAGTTTGAAAAGTATGGAAAAACTTAAAATTTCAAACTTTATAATTTAACTGACTTGTGAAATAACTATTTTGTCTCATCTTGGGGACTCAAAAATGTTTGTTTTAACCATTTAACCAAGGACTGTCAATTTAAGTCTGTGTTTTAACACTTTTGCTCCTTGATTAAACAAAATCAATAATAAAACATTTGAGCCGTGCCATGACAAAACCAACATAATGGGTTGGCAACCAGCATGGATGCAGACCAGCCTGCGCATCCGCGCAGTCTGATCAGGATCCATGCTGTTCGCTATCAGTTTCTTTACTTGTTATAGGGTTTGTAAGCGAACAGCATGGATCCTGATCAGACTGCCCGGATGCGCAGGCTGGTCTGGATCCATGTTGGTCGCAAACCTTTTATGTTGATTTTGTCATGACGCGGCTCATTTATATTTTTCCCATTGAAACAGAAATCATAGTTTACCTGAAATACAGGTAATATTTTCAATAGTTAAGATAAATACATAAATGAGACATGCTGATGGAATTGTGCTCTGTAAATAAATCTTTATATAATAATAAGGCAAAGAAATAAAAAACTTATCAATAAAACATAAATCAACGAAAAATGAAAGATGCGAGTTGGAAATATGAACATTATGCAAGAGTGTTTGGATAGATCTAAGGTGATAAAATGACTTTAAAAATGAAAACACAAAAATGTAGGTCTTATATACATATAGACCTTTAGACAGAAACTCTATAAATATTATGTCGGCACATTAGGTTTGAAAACATATTTGACAAAGTTCTATATAAATAGACTGACTACACATTTCAAAATTTTAGTCTGTTTCTAAGACAACACATTTCTCAAAGTTAACAAATAAAAAGAAACTTCTGAATTATATTTCTACAGTCTATTTCAAAAATTTCAAAATTATCATATTTTGATAAATTTCTATAAAAAGAACAGGAGGGTTTCCACTGAAAACTAACTGACTGACAGAAGGAAGCTCTGAATGGAATTAAATTATAAATAAACAAAATAACATTATAAATTTGGCAAGATCAGGTACCTAAAACGTTTTGATTTACTATGCATGACTGTGTCATTGTTTATTTTTAGAATTATAATTACCTATACTATCATACTGTAGATCATTTCAAATGGTTCTACTGGTACAAACTTATGTACAATCTATAGCTTTTCCTGCTCAATATATATATAATGGACTTGTCCTGCTTTGAATTTGGAACAGTCCATTTGTAGTTTAAGGTAGCTCTGTAAAAATTTTAAAATTTGACTGAAAAAGAATAGACTGGTCAGTCATTACCAAACTGAATGCTGGACCGACTCTGTGCTGTTGACATTGGAATATATTTTCAACAAAGGGCATTAAAATGTAAGAATTTAAATTAACCTTATTTAAAAGATATTGTAATGTTAGCTTAAATAATATATTACACATAAGAAAAATCCCACCAAATCAAACATAAAATAGACAATACTGAGCCAATGTTTAACGGCACTTTACTGGATTTCATGATGCTACAACTCTAACTTACTTAATTCATATGATATTGATAAAACACATTTATCAGCATGAAACAAAACACCAAAGATTTCACATCGAAACAAAATTTAAAACTTGCCCACAACAACATGTATAATTTCACATAACATTATTCATTGAAAAAGTACACAAAAATAATTTGACATATTCATTTTGACATTTACATGTACAGCAATTTTTAACACATAAAAGTTTAAAATGTCATACGAATTTTTAAAACATCAAATTCATGAAGTCATTATCAGTTAAATTGCAACTGAATTCAAAAATAAGTATGTACTTTTGGTCACTGACAAATAAAAAAATTACAAACATTTTACACAAGAAAAATGAATTTTATAATTTTAAGAAACAAAAGAATAAAAAAATTAGTAAAATGGTAAGTTAAAAACTACATGTATATTTAGTTATACAGATTTTGGCTACTGAAAACTGAGTATTACTGTATAGAAGTGCACTTCATTTGCACTTAAAGCAGCACGCCTCCAGTTAAGTCCATGTATTTTTTGTGAACTAAAGTTGGATAAGCCATATTTTTTTAACATCTTTTCACTTTATTATGCTTTTATTACAAAAACTTTAATTTTCTTAAAAATAGAATGCATTTGGAGATGTTTTGAATGAATAGTTGAACAGTGCAGACCATTATCAGATGGTACAAATGTGCTGAGTGCAGACCATGGATGGCATGGATGAACTGGACGATCTTAGTCTGCAAAAGTTGCATGGGTAGAATCATCAGTTGCCTCTTAAAGACACAGAGTAAGAACGGTTCTATTAACAATTCTAAATGATATCATGATTGAAATTTGAAAGTTGAGCAGTAAATAATATAGCCTCATTGTGTAGACTGGCCTGGTGTAATACTGGTGATTGACACAGGCTTTGCAATTTTGGTTCCCAGCATTGTAATGGGTAGACAATGCTTTAAGCATATACAAACTGAAAAGCACCAAGAGAATTGTTACATACTTCTTTCATGAGTGAATCTAGATGAAATGAGCCGCATCATGACAAAACCAAAATTGTGCATTTGCGACCAGCATTACGTTGGTATTGTCATGACACGGCTCAAATAATTTATGGAATCAACAAAAATAACTTCTTCCTATTTTCAAAAATAACAAGAAAATCACACATGTTCAAATCATTTCATAATAAAAAATACATTGTATGTTCTGAAGATTTTTGACCTTCATTTTAATTTTAAATTATTAGTTACTATTTTCGTTTAAAACATACTAATTCAACAATCTAAATTCACAAAAAATGTGAATTTTACTATAAAACCCTGTCTAGAAAATTCCCCCCTTACTGTTTGACACCTAAAATTAACTTTTCTCCAGTATATCATAATTGAATTACAAGTAAATTGTTTAAGGCCCCAGAACTGTCACAAACATAAAGCCTCAAATGTAACAAGGGTACAGCAATAAACTTAACCAAAGGTCACTGTCACAGAAATAACCAAAAACATTTTATGAAATAGTCACAATTTTATATATAATAGTTCACTTGTAACAAACACCTGAGAACTGTCTGTATTAATTTCAACTGAACATAAAAGAACTTGGTTATAATGTGTATATATAACAATGAAAGACAGAAACTAATGTCACCACACAGCAATTAGTGTGGTTTACTATTATGTCTTTCTTTGGGACGTGAAAATGGATCACTCATCTAAAATAAAATAATTCTAAACCTCTATTATATATTTGGTTTAAATAAATGAAAACACTTATATGATAACATGTTGTTATACTACATTTTTAGCGAAAAAAATTTGAACTTACATGAAACGTGAAAAGTTACATCATTACATGTTTGTCTGGAAAGACAGAATGGACAATTTGTTGGAGGAATAGGTGTATAGTTGGAATGGGAAAATAATGTACATTTAAATTTTCATAAAAACTGTATAAAACACTGTCTTGCATTTTATGTTTAAAATGAACAATTTAAACTTAACTTAAAAACATGATGGAAGAATACAATAAAATTTGATAATTCTCCCTGTGTTATTAAAACCTATTGTAAGTTAAATAAAGGCATTATGTAATCATTTATATAATATCATATATAATTTGAAAATCAGCATTTCTTTTGTATGATGGCTGTTGAATCACTTTCTAGATTGAATGTCTGTTACTCCAGTATCAGTTTGTAACAATCTATTTGATTGGACGAAAGTTTGTTTTTCTATAAAGTTGCATCTCATTGGTCGACCTGATTATGTATGAAGCTTTGTCATTGGTTGATTGTTATCTAATACCCAACTCTATCTCCACCCATCCGCCCTGCAACAAAAAGAAAAGGTAATAATTTCAAGAAAAAAAGACTTGTTTCAATAAAAGTACATAGAACTGTCTTCCAAAATGCTGAAAGACATTACGGTATATCTGCTTTACTCAGAGAGAACTTTAAAGCATGCCAATAGTGGAATGTATCTCTGAAATCCGTATTTATCAGGTACCGTATTATTAATTGATAATATTCTATCACATGTGAAGAAATTATAATACTTGATGCCATGAAAAACAAGAAAAAAGTTAGTTTCTTTCTTATGTGTAGATCTAATAGGTTGTTAATTTACTTATTAAAGAAAAGATATGATTAGATATAAAAGTTTTATAAATTTTCTATGTATGTATCGTCTAGCACTATGGCCTACAATAGAACACTTCTTAGACTGACAGTCTTGTGAAAGCAAATCAGAATTAACATATATGCTTTACTTAACTGTACCACCATCTCCAATCAACACTTGAAAAGGGATTAAAAGTTAAGTTTACTCATACTTGGCAGTTATTTTAATATTAAACTAAAAATGTTTTATCCCATATAAAATTGGTGAACATTAATGGGTACATGAATTCTTATAATATAATTGTGCTTACTTTGCAAGTTCAAATACCGGTATATCAAGTAAATGTGTAAGTTCATGCAATATTAAAGGTAGCATAAATTACTTCTTATTTCATTTAATAAATCACTTATAATTCTTACTAAATCCCAAATGTTAATATATAATGGTCATCTTTAATCAACAATGGCCAACAAACATTAAATCAATCAATGATTTTTCAATATTTTACACATTTGTATGTGAAAATCTAATTGTGAAAATCTATTACGGTAAGCTCACTTTAAACAGTAGCAACCACAGCATTGTAGCTAACTTCTATTTTTAGCTCGTAATTGCCAGACCAATTAGGAGAGGGGATTGGGGGTGCAAGTGATTTGACAAGGCCCTGGTTATCATTCATTGGTGAAGGGAATGCAATAGGAGTGCAACATGGTGGAGGTTGGGTAAAATAGAGTGCAATGGTGATATAAATTTACGACAATTAATTCTTAGATTGCTTGATTCTGGAGAAAAAAACATATTTATGCACTTTTTTTCCATTTCTAGCTAATGTAAACTAAAACATTTATGCTATTTTTTGCTTAGTACCACCAATAGATCATTTCTATAAAGTTTCATCAAAATCAACATTATTAATTCCTTATTTCATCACAATAGACTCACTCTGGAAATACAAATATGTTGGGTTTTCCCAGCCAATCTGGGGGTACCAGAGGATATACTGGAAAAACCTACATTTGCCAAAGTTCCGGATTACAACTATTGCTCAAATGGATCAGAAGTAGGTACCATTTAACCCTTAACCTGCTGAATTTCTAAAATGGACTTGCCTAGCATCCTAACATTTTTCTGGGGACCGTTCATTATAACATTCGGGGATATAAAGATGAAAATTTTAAAATGTTGGCAAGCAAGCAGTACAAACCCAGGGCAGATTGCACAGACCTGAGGGCTTGCCTGATTCAAGGCTGGTGGCAAAGGGTAAAAATCTGGTTTCAGCAGGTTAAGTCTTAAAGCAGGTTGATGGAAAAGTGACGGCCAAGGAGAAGATAAAATGTGAAAAGTAAAACTAGCTTTCTACTTTCCAATAACTACTGTTGTAGCTGTAATGAAATGTGAAAGAAATGTGAAATGAAATGAATATAAAACAGACTTTTGTATTGTTATCTATTTGTCTAACAGAGTACAATGTATGTAGTACAATTTAAGTATACTTGCTTACACTTGTAGTACATGGTTAATACCGCCAGTGAGTTAGTATAAGAATTTAGGTTATATGTTAAAGTGTATATCAATGTTTTGAGCTTATATGTTAAGGTGTACCGGTTTATCAATGTTTTTAGATAAATGCACATATATCTTTCTTAATCTATATAAAAACTGCATGGATATATTAGTACATAATGTAGTACCATTGGTGACAAATGCCTCCAGTTATGTGAGCAATTTACAAAATTTATAATAATGATAGAGGTTGAAAACATGTGACAAATTTTTCAATTTAATTTCCTGTATTATCATATAGCTCTTAAAAATGCTTATTATATACTGTTAAACCAATGGCATAAAATTTCATGTTTTGCATTCAAAAAAACAATGTTGTGGGGTCGTAAATTTTTGGGATTCAGGCACCAGGTAAACAAACCTATCATGCTGCAAACTTTTGTGACTTTTATGGTGCAAGTGAGTGAATAAGAATACTTTACATTATCTTGTGCAAAATTTGTTACCCGAGACTTGATTTCATAGTTGACCTGATCCACAAGTCCATGAAAATTAATCCCACACGCTGCAGCCACACATAATAATGATTGCACAGTATACACATTATGTAAAAAAAAATGAGTATAATCACTTAGAATGCCAAGCTGCAAAAATGCCTGGCCTATACAATTAGTATAAAGTTTGGCCGGCTTGTGTATTTGTAATGTCTGACCTGCTTGTACTCAGTAAGCAACTAAATTTTGCTAGGCCAGCTTGTATGTCTGTAGAGTCTGACCTTCCTATACTGAGTAAGCAACTAAATTTTGCTAGGCCAGCTTGTATGTCTGTAGAGTCTGACCTTCCTATACTGAGTAAGCAACTAAATTTTACTAGGCCAGTTTGTATGACTGTAGAGTCTGACCTTCATATACTCAATAAGCAACTAAATTTTGCTAAAATTCCTTATGGTTTGTTCACACTTCAATAGATGGGCAACATAATTGTACATATTTTCAGTTTGTGTATAATTATGTGTAACTAGAAAACAAGTAACATATACAGAAATAAAAGCTACATGCAAAGCTACCTAGAATACATACATTTCTCTGAGGTAGAATAACAGAATAACATTGTAAAAATGACTAGAGAGGAGGCCTTATAAGCAACAGCTAGTTGACCTTTAACCTGTTGGAACCGAAAATAAATAGCCTTTGTCACCAGTATTAAGTAAGGCCAGCCTACATATACTTACATGAAGTCTGACCAGACTCTACACTGTTGGCTTACCAACATCAAATTTGCCTCATGATATCCCTCAAATTGATAATGGACAAATCCAAAAACTGACACAGGTCAAGTCTTTTTAAGAAATATAGCAGGTTACTGTAAGTGTTCAAAAGGGGAATAATGGTTTCACCATAACACATCTGAATTTATGAAATAGACTTGTCATCCTAACTTTAATAACAACTGTTTAAGCACTATGAAAGCTCACAGCGTTAATGTGTTGGCTGAACAAAATTTATAGTCAGGGGAGCTCAATATTTTGATACTGACATCTCTTAAAACTAATATTTGTGTACTGTAAATCAGGTATTTTTGCAGGGCCAAAATTTCGTAAAATCAACATTTTAGACATATTGAGAAAATTCCTATTTTATAGTATTTTAATTACAGCAGGATTTGTCCATTACAAAAATTTAGCAGATAACAAGTTTAGCAATTCTTTAATATTATGATGAAATTAATGTGAAAGTCTCAGGGTTATTGAATACTATACTAGTCTCTACATTCAGAGAAATGTTCTTCCCAATGTGATATCTAACCACCCTAGCCAATATGTACATGAAGCATGCAAGACATAATGTGCAACAGAAAACATTTTCTTAACAACACAGAAAACAATGACACAGTTGAAATTTCTAAATGTGTTTTAAATGAATAGCTATATTTTTTATAGCTCTACACAGCTCACTTAAACTACAGGACAGTTACTGAAATACAAAAAATAAACACAGCAATTTAATATATATATTAAGCGTATATAAAGCACTTTAATTAATGTTGATTAATGTTTATCTTATGTTTATTACTCTAAAATCCTATCTTCTAAGCAGGCAGCCTGCTGCACTATTTAAAACTGTAAGACAATGAGATAATTATCTCCTTAACCCATTTACACTGCTCTAGACTTAATTGTTTTTCCGCTGTCACTCGCCAATGGCCCCAAATGTGACATAATATTAATTTCCTCCAGCACGGTAGAAACAGTCCAGTCAGTCTATACAGGTCTGACCAGGCCTGATCCTGTCAACTTCTCAATTTCTTTACATTGATCTCAAATACATTATCTGTATATTACAGATCTCAGAAAAAAGTTTAATAACCTTAAGGCCTGTATCTAATAAGCTGTACAACCCCACCAGAGCCCTTATTGAATTAACAAAGAACGAGGGAAGATAATCTGTTGGTTGTTTGAAAGTCTTTAGCAATGATAAGTCAGTTCATGGGGGCACTAACCTATCATTTATTAAACTTAAAGCCAAGTGGTGGCAGGTTCTGAAGGGTATTGTTAATTTTGTTGTTGGCGAGTTTTGTGTCAATTATACAGGTCAACTGGTGCCTTCAGAGGCGGAGGAAGACTTACATGTAGGACCAACACCCCACCCTACCTTCCACTCCCAAAGTTATTACTTTATGTACAAGCAGGCACTGGAGTAGAACCACAGACTTTCTAGCTACCTCCATTATAAATCAGCAGCAGTGAGGGGCAAGTGATTTTAAGTAAGCAACTTTAGCTAGTTAGCCACGGAGACAGTGATTATCATTAGGGGCATGGGGATGCTACAGGAGGAGTGCAACATGCTGGTGGCAAAGGGGTGAATAAAATAAGAGTAAAATGGTGATTAATCAATAAGAATTAATTTATTCTTGTTTCTGCTCAATACTGCCGAGAAAAAAAACGACCTATTTCCACACTTTTCTTACAATAATTTAAGTTTAAAAGGGGCATTATAGTTTGACGATAAACATAAGCATTTGCATGATTAAGGAAAAGAAAATAAATGTTCTGAATACCAGTATACGAGAATGACAATTCAAACAAAAGAATTCAGGTCATGCTTACATATAAATTTAGATAATTTAAACAAAAGACTGCAGAAAATTGAAATAACCAAATTCAAGTATACAGATTTTTACAGGAGAATTCAAGTAATGATTTAAACAGAACTGTATGAAGGGGAATGTGGACATGTAGGTAATCTTCAATGCTTGCAGTTGCTTGGGTAATTGTAAATGATCTGAACATGATGCTTTCTGTATTGGCTTTGATTAACATTGAAAAATATTTGTTGTCGAACAATTGTATAATAATATGCATTCAGTGTGAAAAGCCATATTCTACTCAAATCTAAAATTGTGCTATTCTATACATCTGTGTATATTGAATTTGACAAAGGGCAGCTTTTTTGTGATTTCCCTACTTCAATATAAAATTCCTCAAAATATGTTAGTTTTTTAGAAATATCAATACCTCCATTAGGTACTCATATTTAAAATATTCTATCTCAAACAAATTTAAATGGAATCAATAATAACTGTCTTAAAAATAAAGACATTTCATTAGTGCATGGGCACTTTTTAATCTGATATGAACCTCAGGAATAGCAACAAATGACTTTTAATAAAATGATAGAAACTGAAAAAACGTACATCACAACAAATGGTATTTAACATTTAAAAAATAATTGTTTGAGTTGAGTAATGAAGAAGCGAGCATGCGATTACATGTGTACTTACATGCAAGTGTTAGTAGTTTGTCAATCTAGGATACCCACCGTGACGTGACACCCGATCGTAACGCTCGGACACGGCATCATCATAATGTGGTGGCTGATCGTAGGGATCAGCATGGGGTTGGGCATAGTGAGACCCAGCACTACCACGATGAACCCCACGATCACGGGAGTAGTTGTCAGGTGGGTAACCAGAGGGTTCGTCCCTATGATACCGGGGTTCGTGCTCAAAATCTCTACCTTGATAACCAGGATTGTATGCTCCGTTCCCGCTATAGCGATGATCCTTTCCCATACTGTTATAAATTAAACGAAACATACACTACTTTTATTCAAAGCCATTACTCCAATACAAGCGTTCGGTACAGAACATATCGTACATAACGTATCTTTGTTATTTAAATGTAGTTTAAAATACAAAGGTCTGCACTAAACCCTTGATTCAACCCATTGCCATTTCTATAAGTTCTAAAAATGTTATTTCCATAAGACCTTACACTGCACTTACTATTGTAATATTGCAACTTCATCAGTTTCTTGGAGGCTTATAGCTTACCTTAAGAAAAATAACATTAAAGCAAAAACATAAATAAACTCATATGAACACCCTTAAGAAATCTTAAAATTTTGAGAATCATTTGATTATACATTGTACTGAATGATGGTCAAAACTGTTTAGTATTTTTTGAATAATTACTTGAATATTGTAAGCTTAGAAAATCAAAAAAAAAGTTATTTCCATTAGTATTAATTGAACAAATATGTATTCTTCACATTCAATTTTCTCGTGCCTTTATAAGGTAACTTAATGAAAAATACACATTTTTCTTGTTTCATATGACTGAACTATATTAATGAGTAATAAATAAATTAAAAAAAAAAAAAAAAAATGTTAACTTTTAAATTAATGTACAGAACAGGCATAAAGAAAGCTTACTCCACTATTATCAGAAAGAAAGTAATTAAGACGGTCTTAAAAAATGCTAGCTGTCCTACAAAGTAAATAGATTTTTTTTATTTGTGCTTATGCCACAAGTAATTGTTGAGAAAGCACTAGAGGAAGTAAAGGGAGTAGAAGCAGCATTCCCATATTGTCAGGGGGTGGGGGATAAATCCCTCTTCAAAAAGACCCCACATCCCATCAAAAAATACCTCACAAAAACCCCCAAAAGCAAGTAATTAAGTCTGTCTAACAAAAAGCTAGCTGTCAAACATAGTAATTGATTTTTTTTATTCAAGCTTATGCCACAAATACTTGTTGATAAAGCAACACGTCTTAATGTTCACAAAGCGTTATCATTCAATAAAAAAAAAACAAGCCGTGTTAACATTATAGATTTCGACAGCGTATTAAAATTATGACTCTTACAACGTTGCAAGTTTTAATGATGAATGAAGTTGCAAGTAAAATCTTAATCAAGTGTTATGAAAAAAAGAGTAGAAAAGCTCTACTATTCTTCAAATAGTGAAGCTTATAACCATTAAGTTAGTGTTTTTATTATACGATTAATACAAATTTAAAACCATGGTGCGCTAAAAGCCAAATGCTTTGTGTTTATGCAGATTATAAAATGATTTTGTGTGTTTTATTATACACCAAACAATATTTGAATAATTATTTAAATACATGACTATGATAGGTAATAAAAAATCTATAAAATAGTAGTTTACATTATTTCATAATTAGTATCTTAACTAAATTAGTCAGTATTTTACATTACTTTAATGTCCTGACAAAATTTTTATAGTGTATTACATTTTTTCAAAGTGCCATAACCAATTAAGGTAGTCTTACTGTAATGCTTTCCCGCCCAAAAAATTTAACATCAGTCAATATCGTAGCAAATCGGTTATTTCCAGGACATTATGTTTTCAAAATCTTGGGCAGTGAATTATTTACAATTACTTATCCTTTACTGCTATGTACACAATTCTGGTTATAAACGGTTAAAAATTATTGAATACCGAAGATTGTGAAAAATAATGTCCCAAAAATGACTGATTGATTATGATATTGGGTGGTGTTAAGACTTATTTTGGCGGGAAAGCATTGCAGTAAGACTACTTTAATTAAGTAATTTACATTATTTCATACTTGCAATAACAAACAAATGAATACACAGTATTTTATGCTGGCAATGTACTTCAATATGCAAAGTTGTATTAAAGCATAATCTTGACTTTACAGAGGAAAATCATAAATAAAATATTTCTGGTCAAGAAAGAAACAGCAATGAACAAATAATAAATTCAAGAATGTCCATACAGTAGAGAACAGTCCTAAACACTCAAGAAGTTTCATTATTTCAAGACTTTGAAACTAAATTTTGAAACTGCCTGTTTCTTTTTTATAACTTTCTTTAACTGATTAAAGGTGAATGAAAAAACCCTGTCAGACTGTGGTCAAACATGCAGTAAACACCAAACCAGTTATATTACAATCATTTTAGTAGTACATACTTTGTAAGTGGCACGTTATCCTCGTAACCTCTATTGCCACGTAAACCTTCGTAGCTGTTTGGGTACTGCGATTGTATCCTATAACATTAAATGTATAATAAAAAGTTTCAGAAAGTACATTTCTTTTCTAATGTTTAATGTTTTATAGAGAAAATGCATGCAACAATGATAAAACTTTATAAAGGGATATTGAATAAATATAGGTTCGATACTAAATTCAATGAATAGGTTAAATAACATCATATTGCGAGCATATTATTATCTTACTTTATGAGTTCAATAAATTAAGTAAAGAGACTACTCATATTTAATATTCTATTTTTCACATGTCCAAAATAAGAACTTTTCACATTTCATTGATATACTTATTGTGTATAAAAGTGCGATTTTTAAGCTGTAAGTTTGTATTATGCAAATAACGTAACATCAAAATAATATATGCACGGCCATGCAATATAGTTATTAGGGGGAAGCAAAAATATGGCACAGGTTTTTGAATATATCATTTATATATTTTCAAAGTAAACAAGAAGTTTCTTTATGACTTATGTTTCACAAAACTTTCAACTTTTACATGTCAACTTCCCCGGCTTTAAGCATCATGGAAGATCTCAGGTGGTCCATCTTGCATTATATAAATCATAAACATTTACCAGAGTAAAACCACCAATCTCAAAAAAGCTAGTTTGATAGCTTCCTCATATGATACAATCCAAATTTTCAGCTGGGTTTCAAACCAACAATGGTGAAGGGCAAGTGATTCCAACTCAGTGACCCTATTACCACGTGGCAAGACCAGTACAGTTACCTACACTGTCATTAATATTACAGTTATAAACAGCTTATCAGCTTATTTGCTTTTAGATGGAATAAATAAGAATTAAGTCAAAAGAATCTCAAATATAAAACGTTACTCACGGATCATCAAATCCACGGTCTAATTTCTTCCTATATTTCTCTGTTCGCTTGTAAAGATTTGAGAGTAAGGCAGCAAAAATGAAACATGGAATGAAAAAGAATAAACTCCATCCAAGACCGAACCATATGGCATTCTGAAATGGGTATAACAAATCATCCTTATATCATTTTAACATGCTTTTATTCCAAAATGAACAAACAATAAGATAAAACTGATGACTAGTATTTGTGTGATTTTTTTTCCAGCTAGACTTTAAAAAATAGAGCAATATGACATTAGCAATTTTAACAGAAACATGAAGCTTTAATGGTTAAGGATTTGGATCTATGTTAGGGTTAGGTTAAGGTCAAATCATGAGATGTTCAGCATAACAGACTATGTGGAAACACAAATTTTGTAAAAGCATTTTTTGCTGCTAACTATATCCTAGTACTTTCTCTACTTCAATATTAACATATCTAAACAGAATTATACCCTACCTTGAATAAAACATATTGGACTAAGCTTAAGAAGAGCTCAATAAACTTGAACACACTAAAAAGTCAACATTTTTTGTGTGTGGAAAACTTCCCACCTTATAGTCATATATACTCAAACAACTCTTTATATTTCACATCATTATTATTATTATTATTAACCTGTATCAGAATAATCAATTTCTAATAATTTCAGGATAATTTCTTTACAATACAGTGGCAAACATTATGCGATAAACAGCGTTAAGTCATCCTATTCAAATAGCCTATAGAAAACAAGAGAATATCCTCCCTTACCAGCGGATCAAGAGTTACAACGCATACTGCATCAACAACACTCTGTGCAGCATCATATAGGGGACGGCACTTTCCAACGTCGTATTTAATCTGTAATATATCAAATATACATCATTTGGTTCTACACTACATAATAAGTACAAGTTATTTAGACATGGCTGACTTCACAGGCTGACTTTGCAGTTATTTAGACATGGCTCACTTCACAAGTTATTTAGACATGGTTGACTTCACAGGCTGACTTTGCAGTTATTTAGACATGGCTCACTTCATAAGTTATTTAGACATGGTTGACTTCACAGGCTGACTTTGCAGTTATTTAGACATGACTCACTTCACAAGTTATTTAGACATGGCTGACTTCACAGGCTGACTTTGCATTTATTTAGACATGACTTACTTCACAAGTTATTTAGACATGGTTGACTACACAGGCTGACTTTCAGTTTTTTAGATATGACTCACTTCACAAGTTATTTAAACATGGCTGACATCACAGGCTGACTTTGCAGTTATTTAGACATGGCTCACTTCACAAGTTATTTAGACATGGTTGACTTCACAGGCTGACTTTCAGTTATTGAGACATGGCTCACTTCACAAGTTATTTAGACATGGTTGACTACACAGGCTGACTTTCAGTTTTTTAGACATGACTTACTTCACAAGTTATTTAGACATGGTTGACTTCACAGGCTGACTTTCAGTTATTTAGACATGACTTACTTCACAAGTTATTTAGACATGGTCGACTACACAGGCTGACTTTCAGTTATTTAGACATGACTCACTTCACAAGTTATTTAGACATGGTTGACTACACAAAATTTTAGACATAATTAGCTTCAGAAATCATTTACACATGACTAAGTATACTAAGTTGTACAGGTCGACCAAAGTCATTTAGAATTGATAAATTCGAAATTAGATTTTTACATGTACAAATAGCATTCATCTATGTAATGTTAGTCATGCCAAGTACAAATAAGGTACATACAAAACTTTTTGTTGAGTTCACTGTTTCTCCAATAATAGCCAGTATACTTTTCACTGCATTTTGCAACCCCTGTTAAAAACAATATAAAAGAAAAGCAATTACAACTGACAAAATTGAAAGTCTATGTTTTCTTTCTATCCACCTATATATTAACAACAAAGGTCCTTCACAAAGCAGTGCCTAAAATACTTGAATGAAGTAACCGTCCTTAAAGGGACTCCACTGAGGTATTTTGAAGGGACCATAAATATTTTTCCAAGTAACTTGTGTACAAAATTTTCAGATCATTCTCTCACTCTGCTTCAAAGGGATGAACATTTCTATAGCGCACATTGACTCAAATTGAAAAAAATTACAATGCTTTCCACTCAAATTGGCCCAATTATGACATAAAATTCAATTATCAATTTAATACAGAGCATACTTATGTATCATCTATTACACAGTTTTCCATTTTAAGTCACTTCTTGATTTAATATGAAAGATTTTCAGATTTTATGATTTTAATCTATTAGACTCCGATGGAGTTCCTTTAAGAAAGCTTAATAACATGTTCAATATGGTCTGAAATTGATTGTGTGAGTGAGTATTGTTTAAAATTTCAAAATTAGAGAAGAATGAATATTCACTGTCTGATAAGTTATTTAAATAAAAAACAGGCAACCTATTATGAATTCACTTAATTCTGAGTGCATGAAATTCTGTGGTTTTGTCAAAAATTACTTTTTTGTGGGTTTCTAAATTTGAGGATAGCCTGTTTTGAAATATGTAAAATGCAAATTATGTTATACATAAATAATCTTATACTCCCCTAAAAATAAAATTTTGTTTGGATCTTTAATTTGTGGATTGACCTATCTATTAAAACCACAAAAATTAGTGCCCTACAATAATAATGATTTTGCAGTATCATAAAAAAACCTAATAACATGTTTACTTCTAAAATATTTTTTTTTTTTGGCTTTAATTCATAATGACACTGTGACAGTCATATGGTGACATTGCAGCTCTTCTTATGCAGCAAAGAAACTCTTCTGATGTAGGAAAACCCCACGTGCCGCCGCGTGCATTACTTTACACACACATCGGCACCTGTGTAATACTACTGACCTATAGGAAGCTACCCTCATAGCTTTCTCACATGAAAGATTCACAAGTCTCTAGGGGGATTTGAACCCGAAGCAACCAGGGGGCAACTGATACAATGTCTGTAACCTGAACCACACCACCTATTGAGTGTAATTTTTATAATCTGGGTAAAATGGTCGATGAATAATCTTTATACTGTTTTGTACATAAAATAAACAAAGTCGGTCATACCTGATTCACAAATCCTGTCTTATTTGCGTTAAAGTTGTTCTCTGATTTAGTAATGCTGTCAGTTAACTCATCGATACTGTTCTAAAATAAAAAAAACATTTCACAAAATTTTTAACTTAAAATGTATTCAACTATGTAAAAACAAGGTGGAGCTTTAGAATCTACATTTTGTGTATTTTTAATTTACATAAATACTTTAAACTTTGTTAAATAATGGAATGTTAAAGATGAACAAGTTTTGACATTCAAACATTTATAAAATATGTGCTAAATTATATGTAGTGACGCATTTATTAACAGATGAGAACACTGTTTTTCCTCTTTTTAAAGAAAGCACTTGTGAAAGAACATGTACATTGGATTTTTTTGTATATTTCAGCTTATTCCTTCTTAATCTACCAATCACTGCCAAATCAAGTCCAGTCACATCAAAATTTTCAATCAAATAACAAGCAATTTTATAATACTTACTGGTACAGAATCCTTGATTTTACTTTCTAAAGATTTTATTGTTTTGGATAAATTGGTCTGAAAGAAAAAAATAATTCAAATTTATATTTGATCATTTAACTTTGAAATTGTCTAGCAAAACATCATTGTTTTTTTGTTGTTATAAAATTAGCCCATAACCTGCTGATACCAACAGTGGTGAGTCTTTGCCACCAGTATATACCCAGCTTAGCCTTGCATATCCATGAAGTACTATCAGGCTCTAAAATTTTGGCTGACCCAGTTCAAATTTCTGTCTTGATATCCCTCCTCCCTCTACACTTGATAATGGATAGCTCTAAAAATGAAAGCTGGACAAGTCCATTTAAGAAATTCAGCAAGTTATGGGTTAATTTCAAAAAACAGTTTGCATGCACAGATTACATTAAAACATCTTGGCACCTGTTAAAAAAGATCAGACTTTGGCTTTGGACATTTGTGAACATTAGAAATCTGACATGATCTTGACCTTTACGAATGCCAAACATCTCCTATTATGCTCTTAAATAAGTCTTTGAAGTTTCAAGTCTATGTAGATACCAACTTGCACACACAAACTTAACCAAAGTGTCATTGGAGGCCTGGGTGAGTACATTAGCTCTCCCTGCTCTACAAATAGTTGAGCTAAACACTAAATGTAATAATATAAACATGTACTTACTGTTGTATTTTCTATCTCTTTTATCTGATTTAGCCTCAAACGCTCTAAATCATCAGCTGCACCTCTCAGATTAGTTGCATCCTATATAAAATACAAGCATACAGTGTATAAAAAAACAAGAATGAAGATCAACAAGGCAAGGGCAACATTCAAAGGATGCAGCCCCACGACACAGCCAAGTAAGCCACCCAGAAGGCACCAAACCAAAACCGGGAGTGGACATGAACATAAGGATGGCGAAAGGATAAGCCCCTTTCTATAATGGGCTGTTAAGAAAGATGTATGAATGCATGTCCCCGTTTTTTTAAAATAATGAGAAATTTGCAAATAGTATGTCCTACCCACAATATGAGATTCACTGACAGATATACATTTCCACTTTTAAAGCTGCTATGCCAGACATTGTAGTTTCACCACATGCTCATACATTTATATAGAACTAGATAATTAATACATGTCTTGTCTGACTAAAAAACATCTAAGTAAAGATTTTGCAATGTTAATCATGCTGAAAATTTAAACCATTGCAAATTTTTAATTTTTAAATATTGACTTCAATTATAAACACACCCGTTAACTGTTTACACGTAGATTCATTCGTTGTGGGTAGAACAATTGTACGCTTGGTAGTTTTTTTATCCTGCAAACTATTTCAGCGCAATATATCATTGAAAATTATGTCTATAAGAAGAGACAAAAAAAGAGGAACGTATCTACAAAATCTGGTTTAAAACTGATATTAATATACATTTGTTGTTAGTTCTACCTGCATCAAAGTGTCTTGCTCGCTAAATAATAATGGAGGTGATAATAGGGGTGTTTATATCTGTGTCAAGTGAAACATGACATTCATTTATTCATGGCTATCTCCTGGAAACTGCAAATTTTACTTGTATGCATGTAAATAACTGTTTCCAAATATGTTGATGTTTTATTAAACCTGTTTTGTGTGGAAGAGTAGATAAAACAAGCAATCATCATAGTATTGCAAGCAATCCATAAGTCCCCTACCGGTTAGAACCCCAGCAACATTCTGATGGGCCATTGGCCATTCAATCATACCATTGAATGAATGAACGACATCAATGAACTTAAATCTTTTGAGTTCTAAGTTACCTATTGTCTCTCTAGCCACATAATTACTGTCCTGTGAGTGCGGACAGACGGACGGAGGGTAAACCTAGTCCCCTCCGGTTAAACCCGTAGAGGACTAATAAACATGCAGTCTTGTATATAAATATACATTTGCAAATTTACTTATGTAGGAGATTTTCAGGTAAAAGTAAAAAAAATGTTCACTGTATGAGACTCACATGTACAAATATAAATGTTCCCATCGATTCCTTAACATAGAAACAGAAATGTCTCATTTCGATTAAAAATTTATCTGTAGAAATATAGATATCTACCTTCAAAAACCAGATTTAATTATAGAAATAGGTTTGTCCTTATTTTATATAAGCATTTTATATGAGCTTTGTAAATAGAAGTATACATACTGGATCAGTGGTAAGATTGGCAGCTTTATACAGGTCATTAACGATATCTTTCAGGTCATTGTCTCCACCAAACAGTTTTTTGTCCAACTGAAATCAAACAATAAAAAAGATCATTATTTTCTTCATAGTCTTATACATGACGAAAAATACAAAAGTAGCAAATGCTTCCCTATAATAGTGTCTAATTGGTAAGTGGGTGAAAGTATATAGAAGAACTAGTTTGATTCACGTTAAAATTATATTCAATTTTTAGAATCAATTTCCCCACGAATTCAAAGTCATTGTAAATAAATATGTACATCTGCAAACATTTATTTTAATATTGAAAATAAAAAAAACTTCAATCTGTGTTAGTGCATGTTATAAATACTTTTGGTTTGAATATCCAAGAACAAATACGAATAAAGGGAAAGGAAGACTACTGTATTTCAAGTTTTCATTGTGTTAATATTCATGAAAAGAAAAATACTCATTATCTTCACAATCCTGTTAAAACATAATCAATAGCTAATATTACCAAATATAGAGCAATACAAAGTTCCTTTTTCACATATTTTCGACGAAAGAAAAAAGGATTGTATTCATAGATCTGAGTATAAAGTTTTGTCACATGGTGAGAAAAATGTGCAGCCTGACCGGGACTCAATCCCGGGACCCTCGAAATACCGTACCGCGGCTCTACAAACTGAGCTATCTGGCCAATTACACATCTTCTCCCATAAATAGTGAACAGTTCTGAACCGTGACATACTCTGCTATATTGAAATTCATCCTCGAATTTCACAGAGTTACTGAGCAATGTGAAATAAACTCTGAGCTATATTCAGTCACGGTCCCCCGTTGGGCACCAAATGTCACAGGATGAGAAAAATGTGCAGCCTATACGGGGCTCAAACCTAAGACCCTTGGAATACCGTACCACGGCACTACCCACTGAGCTATACGGCTGCTTTACACATCTTCTACCCTAAATAGTGAACAGTTCTGATCTGTGACAGTTTAATTAAGTAGACTATGGAACCCAAAATCAACACAGATCAAATTTGATGGCCAATTTATTGAAATAAACCAATGTTCTGACTTTTCTTTTGTGTAAGCAGCATACAAGATTAATTTATTTTGTTTCAGGGTAAATGTATGGATTGTATGCACTCAATAATCAATATAGTATGTGTAGGCAATTCAAATCTAAGACAATTCAAATCACATCAATTAATTTCTTTTTAATTCAACAATAAAACAAGAGCTGTCGGTAGGACAGCAACGCTCGACTATTCTAAGTGCTTGATAGTAAAAAAAGCCTTGATTAAAAGGTAAAATTTTCTAAGTAAAGAAAAATGCAAAATTTTTCTTTAACTCCATATTACAGTTATAGGCCTTGGAGAGAGTCAAAGAAGAGTATAAAATTTCAACATGTTTCAAAGCCTTATGTCAATGAATTTTTAAATAATTGAGGTATTACAAAAACTTTAACGTAAATTATAAGTCGAAAAAGGGGCATAATTCTGTTAAAATGCTTGATAGAGTTCCCTCCTCCTGTATACATGTAGGGGTCATGATGGTGAACAAGTGTGCAAAGTTTCAAAGCCACATGTCAATGGACTTTGAAAATATTTGAGGTATTACAAAAACTTTAACATAAATTTTAAGTCGAAAAAGGGGCATAATTCTGTCAAAATGCTTGATAGAGTTACCTCCTCCTGTCTACATGTAGGGGTCATGATGGTGAAGAAGTGTGCAAAGTTTCAAAGCCATATGTCAATGGACTTTGAAAATATTTGAGGTATTACAAAAACTTTAACGTAAATTCCAAGTCGAAAAAGGGGCATAATTCTGTCAAAATGCTTGATAGAGTTACCTCCTCCTGTCTACAGGTTGGGGTCATGATGGTGAACAAGTGTGCAAAGTTTCAAAGCCATATGTCAATGGACTTTGAAAATATTTAAACTATTACAAAAACTTTAACATAAGTGGTTACGCCGACGCTCGGGTGACTACAATAGCTCTACTTATTCTTATCGAATAGTCAAGCTAAAAATGATATGTTCCTAATGTTTCCTTGGACAGGAAAATCAATTGATAAAAGTCTTCAAAAATTGTGAGTAGGGAATTATATGTTTTGAGTGATCCAGAATTACTTAAATGACAATTTGTTCAGATAACCTTTGTTTTAAATGAAGGCTTTCAATATTTTCAAATGATCTTCTTTGTAGTTACTGTACATTGTTTGTCTAATGTTGTGAAATAATCAATTAAACAATTTTTCATGTTGGTTTCTATATTTTTCTGCATCAGTATTAGGAAAACAAGTGAAAGCAGTGTGACAATAACATGATGTTTAAGAAAGAAACTACACCAGTTATTTATTTAAATGCTTGAGCCAAAAGGACTAAAAAAACTATAGAAACGAATGCTTTTCATAAGATTATTCTGATTGCCTACACTAACTGTATGTATATTGTAATCATGTTTTCATAATATTTTGTATTGAGAAATAAAGATCTGCTGATTTGCAAATACAAAATAAAATGTAAATAAAAAAATTAAGATCTGTTTACAAAAATGCAATGTTTTGACTTTTGTGCTTGTCCCCCCACCCCCACACACTGTCTGGACACTCTTCAAAAAGTTACAATAACGATGTGTTTATCAAACACTTGAAATTACTGACTGATTTATACAGTATAAAGAGAATTGTAAATGGATGACAATGTCTCACCTCAGTGGTATATTCTGTAAAATTGATGTCCGTCACCGACGCATCTTTAAACTTGGTTAACTGGCCCCTCAGACCATCAGACATCAATTTTATGTCAGGAATAGTAAAACTCTTGTCATCTGTCATCTTGTTTACTTCAGCTTCAATATCCTGAAACAAGATAAAATATTCAATCAAATTAAAATCAATCATGATGAATATTATGAATTTAGTCATTTTTATTCTGATCATTGTCTAAACTACATTTTTCTCTAATGATAACCTGGGTTGAATTTCAAGGAAAGTCCTAAGTCTAAATTTTTGTCTAAAGACCAAAAACTGAGAGAGTAAATCTAATATTTGTCTTAAGAGCAAAAACTGAGACTATTTTCATTTCAAAGAAAATGTCCTTACTTATGACTCTCATGTTATGACTTTACAATATCTGAATAGCAATTCAGATGAACATTAATTTTTACACATTGCGGATTGAAGCGTATGCCATTGTATTTTGTTACTTTTCTCAGAATACAAACAAAATCAATACAGGATATGGTCTGTTACTGGGTATATTTTGTGCCCAGTCATCAATCATCAACCAATGACATTTTCATACCCTGTAACAGACCAATTTAAGCTTTGACCTCCAAGTGGGACATTGACCTTTGAGATAGGGGTCTAAGTGTTGTGCATGACATGTCATCTTATCATTGTTAACATTTAGGCCAAGTTATTTTGAAATCCCTTGATTGATGAAAAAGTTATATACCAAACACAAAATATACCCTAGAATAGACCATAAACTTTAGCACTCAAGTGTGACCTTGACATTGAACACATGGCATGGTCCCATTATTGTGAATATTTGTGCCAAGTAATATCAAAATCCCTTGATAGATGAAAATGTTATGGATGGGACACCACAAATACCCTCCGATAGATGATTTTGACCTTTTATCACCAAATGTGACCTTGATCTTGAAGTAAGGCATCTGGGTGTTGTGTACAGCACATCCCTTGATGGATGAGAAAGTTATGCACTGGAACCAAAATATACCTTGTAACAGACTATGTTAACATTTGACCTCTAACCTTGACCTTGACCTTGGAGGTAGGCAACTGGTTGTAATGCATGACACATCGTTTTATTATTGTGAACATTTGTGCCAAGTATTTTTAAAATCCCTTCTTAGATAAGAAAGTTATGGACCAGACACAACATATACCCTCAAATAGACAATGTTGACCAATCACCAAGTGTGACCTTGACCTTGTAAGTAGGGTTCCAGTTGTTGCGCATGACACATCGTCTTATTATAAGGAACATTTGTGCCATGGACCAGACACTTAATTGTGCCTATTAATATATCCCCCTTTTTTCTACGAAAAAGGCGGGCGACAATTAGCAGTAGAATATTTTATTAGGTCACATATCACATGTATAATCCATTGTTAAAACTGTTTCCAGACATAACCATAAGAATGTTTAAACAGCAGTATTGAACAGATTTTTATGGTATATGTATATTGCCAGTAGCACCCTTTGAATTTTATTTTAAAGATTTTAAAGTTTTTAAAGAGTGTGTACACCATAATGGTGTAAAGTGTTTAAAGAGTGTGTGTACACCAGAATGGTGTAAAGGGTATACAAAAATAACAATAATAGACTTACACTAATGTTGAATTGTTTGTCAATGTCAAATAAATACTGCAGGTGCAATGCTTGATAAATACTCATATCATCTTTACAGTTCCTGAAAAAGAAGGAAAATAATGCAATTTTCCAGCTTTACTGGTGGAGGAAGACTTCAAGTGGTGCCCCTCTGTGCATTATTTCAGACACTAACAGGCATCTGAGTAGAACCATCAACATTCTGTAAGCTAGCTGGATAGTTTTCTCATAAGACAAAATCTGAAGACACTTGCGTGACTCAAAACTGTGTTGAGCGGCGAGTGGTTTAAACTGAACGACCTTAACCTTCACCATAACCATGGTGATGATACAAAGAATTCATGACTTGCTTACTCATCAAGTTTTCTCGTTTCAACATACCCGTGGTGATGATAAAACATCAAATTAATGATCTGCCTATACAATAATGTCATGTGAGTTCACCATAACCACTGTGGTGATGATGTGAAGTAATTTCTATGTATTTTTGCTTCCACTTAGCTAGTTTTCTGAATTGAAATATGCTTAATATTGCTAAATTTGTAGAATTGAAAAAGAAGGTGAAAACTATAACATACTTAAACATTTTGGCTATAGTGAGGTTTTTCACTCCAAACGATGCAGAAACATTCCAACTGAATCCCTCTGACAACACATCTTCAAAAGTCTGCAAAAGATGTACATAAAAAGATTTCATTTAACCATTTTATAATAATTCTGAAGTTTACATAATGAACTTGTCATGCTTTGAAACTAGACACATCATCATGTTGTTACTTTATTGTTGTTTTTGTTGTTGTTTCTGATTACAAAAATGAAAAAGAAATAATGCATCTGGAAGTGTCTGGAAGTGTTATTTTAAATTTTTAACAATTAAAAGGTTTATATCTATTGTGAGAGAGGTATATAATTGTGCATTAAAGGTATTCATTATTATACTTTGTAACATAAACTTATTTTTTAGTAAATTGTACTATGTATCATAAACTTACGTTTTAGTAAATTGCAATGCATAGCATAAACGACTACATGTCACTAAACACATGTTAAAAGTAATCTGTAATGAGTATTGTACAATTATCGTAATTCAGAGCGCCTTTATTTTTCATCAACTTTATAAATACATTGAGAAATGGCAACATATACTTACATCTACATTTTCTATCCCATTATGAACATATTTACAGGCCATGGAGTAACTGAGACCACCCACTGCAAACAGGAGAACAACAAACAGCATGAGAATCCAGGCAAACAAAAATGAGCAGCAAATACCCCTGTAAAAAAAAATTACATGATATATATATTTCTAGCACATTATTGGAATATAACAACTTAGTAATGATACAACGATTATTGGCCAATACTTACATCATAGGGTTTATAAATACTTAAATTAATGGGTAATAATACTAACATCATAGGGTTAATTCATACTGAGATTAATGGGTAATACTTACATCACAGGGTTAATTAATACTGAGATTATTGGGTAATACTAACATCATAGGGTAAATTAATACTAAGATTAATGGGTAATACATAAATTATTGGGTAATACTAACTTCACAAGGTTAATTAATACTTAGATTATTGGGTAATGCTTACATTATAGGGTAACTTAATACTAAGATTAATGGGTAATACATAAATTATTGGGTAATACTAACATCACAAGGTTAATTAATACTTAGATATTTGGTTATGCTAACATCACAGAAATAATCAATAATAAGATTAATGGGTAATACTTACATCGCAGGGTTAATAAATTCTTAGATTTTTGGGTAATACTTACACCACAGGGTTAATTAATACTGAGATTATTGGGTAATACTATCCTAATTGGGTAAATACTAAGATTACTGGGTATTACTAACATCTAAGAGTTAAACTAACAATTCATTAAGCAATATTTACTGTGTAAACTATATGCAATTTTAAAGAATAGTAACATATTGTGATAGTGTTGTTACATATTCATGAGATTTAAGTGTCATATTTAATAAAATTTCACATACGTGCAGAGAAGATGTGCTCCTGTTTCACGGTTACAGCATGCAGCTCTAGGGCCTGGCCTCTCGCCACAAAGGCCAAACAACACACCCATATAGTAAAAGAACACAACCAGTATAACAGCACAGCCCAGACCTATACAGCTGTACCATCTGTAAAAAAAGAAAATATCATTCTCACAAATGTTCCCCTTTGTGCTATGACATCCTACATTGAATTTTTCTTTTTTAAAAAATAAGCTTCTTAAAAAGTGATGTTTTGTTAGATTTTAAGTCATGCTGACATTGTTAAGTATATATGTTGACTTTCCAGCTTTACTAGTGAAGAAAGACCTCAGGTGTCCCTTTGTGCATTATTTCAGGCATAAGTAGGCACATGAGTAGAACCCCCAATCTTCTCAAAGTTTACTAGATAGCTTCCTCACATGAGAGAATCCAAAGTCCTTGATGGTACATTACATTACAAAGAGCAATATAAAACAATAGCTGTCAAATATCTCAGTTCCTGACAATATTGCTAAGTGCCATTCGATAATGCTTAGTTCCATTCTGGAATTTTTGTCAGTTAAGAATTAAGGATATATTCTTGCTTCATTCCTGTAAAGGTTTTGACAAGCTTTGAATTTTTGAACAGTCCGTTTGATTTTTAAGGGATTTCAATAATAAAATACTAAAATTAAGCTGCCAACGGTGTAGAGCCTGGTCAGAAGCATGGATCTGCTTGCTGGTCTCGCCCTATCTTGGTGGAAAAGAATAATCACTTTTATGATTCCATTAGGTTAAGGTAAATAAAATTTTAATAAATAAAAAAAAAACATTGAGAAAAATACAAGATGAATTATTTACATGTAATCTGCCATCTGTTTGAATGTATCCGTCTCATCGTTGGCAAATGTTCTCCCCTCATTCACACTTTTCAACTGAAATTATCAACAAAATAATCAACATATTGGTCTAAATTAAACAATAATATAATCAACTTATTGGTCTAAATTTATCAATAATATAATCAACTTATTGGTCTAAATTTATCAATAGTATAATCAACTTATTGGTCTAAATTTATCAATAGTATAATCAACTTATTGGTCTAAATTTATCAATAATATAATCAACTTATTGGTCTAAATTTATTAGGGCCGGAAATTTAAATATTCCAATATTCGAAACACTACTGAATATTTGAACATTGAAAAATGAATAAGATTATTAAAAAATAACGAAATGTTTCGATATCTTTTTTTTAATATTTTTTTTTACTTTCAAGTATCATTTGAGATCATAAATTAAACCCTTGACCTTTACTTGACCAGGTGTTCATATGTTTGTATAACTAAAATCAGTTGACTCTACACTGGTGCAGGCTGACCTGACTATATACTGGTGGAGGCTGGCCTGACTACAGGTGGAGGCTGGCCTGACTATATACTGGTGGAGGCTGACCCGACTATATACTGGTGCAGGCTGGCCTAACTATATACTGGTGGAGGCTGGCCTGACTACTGGTGCAGGCTAGCCTGACTATATACTAGTGGAGGCTGACCCGACTATATACTGGTGCAGGCTGACCTGACTATATACTGGTGAAGGCTGGCCTGGACTACTGGGTCAGGCTGGCCTGACTATATACTGGTGGAGGCTGACCTGACTATATACTGGTGCTGGCTGGCCTGACTACTGGTGCAGGCTGACCTGACTATATACTGATGCAGGCTGGCCTGACTCTATACTGGTGGAGGCTAATCTGACTATATACTGGTGCAGGCTGACCTGAATTTATACTGGTGCAGGCTGACCTGACCATATACTGGTGCAGGCTGGCCTGACTATACTGGTGCAGGCTGGCCTGACTATACTGGTGGTGGCTGACCTGACTCTATACGGTGGTGGCTGACCTGACTATATACTGGTGGTGGCTGACCTGACTATATACTGGTGCAGGCTGGCCTGACTATTTAGTGGTGCAGGCTGGCCTGACTACTAGAACTTCAATGATAACATATATGTATGATTATGTAAAGCTACTTACGAAAGGTTGTGTTGTGTCATTGATTTCACCAATGTTTTTGCTAATTGTTCTATTCATGTCATCCACCTGAGTTTGTGCCTCTGTAAAACAAATGTTCACATCATAATACATGTGTCACAGTATAGAAATGTGAAGATGTGTAAGCAGCTGAGAGGCTCAGTAGGGAGAGCCGCGGACCAAGTTCAGAGGTTCCCGGATTTGAGTCCAAGTCAGGCTGCATTCCTTCTGACATTTGGCACACAATGTGAGTCATGATAAAAGGTAACTCCAGAGTTACTACACTGTAGTGTTCTTTGTACCCACAAGAAATTAAAGAACAAATTTCAATATAGTTGAGGTGTCTAACAGTTCATTAAACATGTCGTAAACCCATTAGATGAACCAGTTGCTGAATCCTCAATGGAAGCCAGGGCCTTAAATCCAATTTGGGGAAAGTGGGTCACTATCGTCAGCAGGGGAAATTTCTTTTTATTTCCTTTTTGGTCAAATATTGATAAACTACCACTTAAATATCAGGGTTTTTTGTGACTGACTATTGTGAGGCATTCCGAGGACAAAAATTTTCCTGGTGCATCCATACAAATATCAAACCATATGAAATGTCATGAAACAAATTGATTTTACTTATCAAAAACTGCTTTTTTCCCCTTGGATTTTGTATGTTCTAAAAGCATATTTTTATGTCTGTTAGGGGGCAAAAAGTTTACTAATTTGGCAGGGGACTCATGGTAGATCAAGGGCCATGCAAGCAGACTGACATGTAATCTAAATTAAATTGCCTATGGGCTATTGCCCAAGCAACAATGGTAATGTAGAAGATGGAGGTGAAAAGAAATGCAGTCCTGAGAGAAATGCCTGTCATCAACCAAAATTTACATATTATGTTGTTTTACAACATCAATTTTGGCATGCTTAATTCTTTGGGGCTGTTGAGTATTTTCGGGTACCTATGAGTACTAATAGGTTGGTACTGTCTAATAAACTAAAAGGTTCCTGCAACACTGATAGGTAGTATTCGGGACAACAATAACCCTATAGTGAATAGATACAAATAGTGTAACCTGAAGGGAGACAGTTATTCAATAACATTTAGAATAGACACAGGCGACTTTGACTTCTACCTTAAAAACAGAGGAGACAATGTTCATGGAACATTTTCCCCATTTGAAACTCAGGTAGCAGGTTAGTGCACTTCCAGCAGCAGATAGAAGGTTATGCTCCTTATTCATTTTAAGGTACCCTTGTACTATACTCACTATTTATTTCAGCTTCTACGTTCTTATCCACTTCCTTTGATACATTATCAAACTCCTTTTCAGCCTGTAGAAAAATATATATTAAACATAATTGTAAAATATGTTTCTTTTGAAAAACAAAACATACAAGAAATATTCAAAACGTTAGTAACTTAATGTAATGACATGACTTCGAATTTAACAAGAGCACCCCTTGGCCGAGCATTATATGCCTGAAAGTGTTTTATTTTTAGTAAGGATGAAGCATTTGTAAGACATGAGAATTAAATAAAGTTATCTCCTTCAAAAAGCAATCCTCCTTTATAGCTAACAAACCTTCATATATATATATATATATATGTATATAATGCTATGATGGATGGACAGAAAGTCGCCAGGGGTATAACATAATATAAGCAAACTTTTTAGGGCATATAATTTTACATATTATGTACTCAATCCTATGAAGTTTGACAGTTGTAAAACTATTAACATTATAAAGGTCATTTGATAATGACCTTTGACCTTGTGACACAAATATAGATATGGATCTTTTATTCAATAAAGGCAATCATCCTACGAAGTTTGAACACTGTAAGCCAAATGGAACTTGTGGTATGCTCCAGAAGTGTAAAGATCATTGTGACCCTGACCTTTGACCTTATGACCCTAAAATCAATAGGGGTCATGTATTGGACATGGCTGTTCATCCTATAAAATTTTACAGCTTAACGTTGACTGATACTCAAGCGGAAACTGTTTTCAGTTTTAAGGTAATAGTGACCTTGACCTTTGACCTTGTGACCCCAAAATCAATAGAGGTCTTTTACCCAATATTGACAATCATCCTATGAAGTTTGAACACTGTAAGCCAAATAGAACTTGTGGTATGCTCCAGAAGTGTAAAGATCATTGTGACCCTGACCTTTGACCTTATGACCCTAAAATCAATAGGGGTCATGTATTGGACATGGCTGTTCATCCTATAAAATTTTACAGCTTAACGTTGACTGATACTCAAGCGGAAACTGTTTTCAGTTTTAAGGTAATAGTGACCTTGACCTTTGACCTTGTGACCCCAAAATCAATAGAGGTCTTTTACCCAATATTGACAATCATCCTATGAAGTTTGAACACTGTGGGCCAAATGGAACTTAAGTTATGCTCCAGAAACCACAATTTTTAGTGTAAAGATCATTGTGACCCTTTCCTTTGACCTTATGACCCTCAAATTAATAGGGGTCATGTTTTGGACTTGGCTGTTCATCCTATAAAATTTTACAACTGTAGGGTGATTAATGCTTAAGTTATTGAGCAAAAACTGTTTTCAGTTTCAAAGTAATAGTGACCTTGACCTTTAATCTTGTGACCCCAAAATCAATAGGAGACTTCTTCCCAATATGGACAATCATCCTATGAAGTTTGAATATTGTGGGCCAAATGGAACTTAAATTATGCTCCGGAATCTGTGTTCAGTTTTAAGGTAATAGTGACCTTGACATTTGACCTTGTGACCCCAAAATCAATAGGGTCTTTTACTTAATATGGACAATCATCCTTTGAAGTTTGAATATTGTGGGCCAAATGGAACTTAAATTAAGGTCCCGGAAACTGTGTTCAGTTTTAAGGTAATAGTGACCTTGACCTTTGACCTTGTGACCCCAAAATCAATAGGGGTCTTCTACCCAATATGGACAATCATCCTATGAAGTTTGAATATTGTGGGTCAAATGGAACTTTAAATGGAACTTAAGTTATGCTCCAGAAACCAAATTGCTAACAGAAAGAAAGGAGGATCCAACATTTGGGGTTTAAGTGCTTTTCTTTGATCTTTATGTGGCATTTTCCCCATAAACCCATACAATTTCCACATAAACCAGTCGGTTTATGGGATTTCCTTCTTCTTTTAACTAAAATTATGGACGGAATGAAGCTCATAGACCATTGGATTTTCGCCCGGACAAACGGACTGACATCCAGCCAAAATGGAATAAGGAGTCATTTCTTTTGTTATTTTCTATTGTTTAATAGAGGGCCAATGGCCTCTTATTCTATTGTTAAACAAGAGGCCATGATGGCCCTGAGGTCGCTCACCTGTATATAGCCCCCCCCCCCCCCCCCCCCCCCCCCCCCGGCCCAATTTTTACCCAAGGGCTTTTATTTGTTTATTTGAACAGACTTGGTAGACACCCATAAGAAGATGTTTCATGCAAAACATCTAAGTTCTAGCTCATTGAGTTTTTTAAAAGAAGATTTTTTAAGTTTTTACTATACACATAATGTGACATATAGTTAAAAACAATGACACCCCTCGGGCAGGGCCAGTTTTGACCCCAGGGCTTTTATTTGAACAAACTTTGTAGATATTTACTTAAAGATGTTTCATGCTTAATATCTAAACTCTAGTTATTTGGGTTTTTTCAAAGAAGATTTTTAAGTTTTTGCTATGTATATAAGGAAAATCAATGACCCCCGGGCGGGGCCAGTTTTGACCCCAGGGCTTTTATTTGAACATACTTGGTAGACACCCATTAGAACATGTTTCATGCTAAATATCTTAGCTCTAGCTCTTTGGGTTCTTTAAAAGACGATTTTATAAGTTTTTACTATATGCATATAAGGAAAATCAATGACCCCTGGGGAGGGGCCAATTTGGACCCAGGGCTTTTATTTGAACAAACTTGGTAGACATTCACTAGAAGATGTTTCATGCCAAATATCTAAGCTCTAGCTCTTACAGTTTCTTTAAAAGAAGATTTTTTAAGTTTTTACTATATGCATATAGGGAAAATCAATGACCCCCTGGGGCGGGGCCAATTTTGACCCCAGGGCTTTTATTTGAACAAACTTGGTAGACATTTACTAGAAGATGTTTTATGCCAAATATCTAAGCTCTAGCTCTTACGGTTCTTTAAAAGAAGATTTTTTAAGTTTTTACTATATGCATATAGGGAAAATCAATGACCCCCCCAGGGCGGGGCCAATTTTGACCCCAGGGCTTTTATTTGAACAAACTTGGTAGACATTCACTAGAAGATGTTTCATGCCAAATATCTAAGCTCTAGCTCTTACAGTTCTTTAAAAGAAGATTTTTTAAGTGTTTACTATATGCATATAGGGAAAATCAATGACCCCCCGGGGCGGGGCCAATTTTGACCCCAGGGCTTTTATTTGAACAAACTTGGTAGACACTCACTAGAAGATGTTCCATGCCAAATATCTTATTTCTAGCTCTTACAGTTCTTTAAAAGAAGATTTTTTAAGTTTTTACTATATGCATATAGGGAATATCAAATGACCCCCCCGGGGCGGGGCCAATTTTGACCCCAGGGCTTTTATTTGAACAAACTTGGTAGACACTCATTAGAAGATGTTTCATGCCAAATATCTAAGCTCTAGCTCTTAGGGTTGTTTAAAAGAAGATATTTAAAGATTTTTCTTTCGGTTGCCATGGCAACCAGAGTTCTGCATGGAATTAAATTCTTTGAACAATTTTTAAAGGTGACCACCAAAGGAACATTCCTGTGAAGTTTGGATGAAATTGGCTCAGTGGTTTATGAGGAGATGTCATTTAAAGCAAAAGTTTACGGACGGACGGACGGACGCCGGACGAAAAGCGATCACAAAAGCTCACCCTGTCACTTTGTGACAGGTGAGCTAAAAATGAACTCTATTGTTCTTTTTTGTTCTGTTTACAGTTAGATGGCCCCCTTTCCCTATTCCGGAGTGCGGACAGATGGACGGATGCCAGGGGGTATAACAATTAATATGCCCGAAATAATTCTTTCGGGCATATAAAAATGCTTCAACCCTAACCCAAAATAGCCATGATGACCTTTTCATATCTCACATGTGAAGAATGCAACTGATTTCATCTCCTAGGTGATAGTGTGAGCATAAAACCATGATATTAGGAGAAAACATTTTTGTAGCTTTACTAACACTAATTGAAACAACTATAAAATCAACCCTTGTGAAGATTCCATAAACATTTTAATTAAATATTCAAAATATTACTTTCTGAAAGACAAATAAAATTTCTGATAATTATTTCATAATAAAGAAACTAACACGTAAGAATACATTGCGAATTATTAAACCACATATTAAAACACTTTACCTTATCCACTAATGAACTTATGTTTACAGCATTTGTTAAGTTTGATATCCTTTGATCTTGAGTGTTCAGCTGAAAAAAAGTAAGATTAGTTATTTTAGCTAAAAAATAAAAATTGAACATCTTTGCACATTTATATTTTTCACTTGAGCATGTCATATTAATTAGGATAGTTTATCTGTAAAGGTAATATAAGAGGTCCATTATAATGGCCCTTATATAGACTAACCTGATTATTAAGGCTCTGCTGAATGAAAAGCAGATAATTATAATGTTCATATCTGCACCTGAGTAGTGCAAATGTTAGCAAGATTTTTCCATAGTTTGGCTGTGTAACCTAGTTTTTGACCCCAGATGACCCACACAGAAATCATTAAAAAACCTGCTTTCCAGGATAATTGGGCTGAAACTATTACATTTATAATGTTAACAAGGTTTTTCCACATGTGGGCCCTGTGGCCAAGTTTTTGACCCCAGATGACCCATATCAAATGTTGAGCTGAAAATGTTACCACAAAGTTTTTCCAAATTTGGGCTGTGTCATTTAGTTTTTGACCCCAGCTGACCCATATTCGAAATTAACCTAGACATCACATCAACTCTTCTAACATATTTCTAAGATATTTTGGCAAAAATCTTACCTCAAGAATGTGAACAAGATTTTTTCTAAATTTTGGCTGTGTGGCCTAGCTTTTGATCCCAGACCAATATTCAAACTTGAGCTAGAAATCATCATCATAAATTTTCCGAAAATTTTTCAGGAAATATGGGCCAAAAATGTAACCTCTTGGGCTTTAACAAGGCTTTTCTATATTAAGTCTGTGTGACCTAGCTTTTGACCCGTATGACCGATATTCGAACATCATCTAGAATTGATCTAAACAATCTTTCTGACCAATTTCAAGATATTTGGTCCGAAACAGTAGCCACTTGAGTGTTAACAAAGCTTTTGTAATTTTGGCTCCTGTGACCTTTTTTTTTCATCCAAGTTGACCCATGTTGGAACTCTTCCAAGGAATGACTGGGACAAAAATCCTGTTCAAGTTTGGGTGACAATTGTGGCAAAAATGTGACCACTAGTGTGTTAAGAAACTATATGTGGACGGACAACGGCCATTCAACAGTCCTATCCTATACGGAGCTAAAATATACAGGGATATTCCCTATTTCTATTGTTTTGATTTCATAATGGAAACATGGCCACATTCAAGCTTAAGAAGGCAACAGAACTGAGAAGGCTATTTGAAATATATATAATAAATATAAATTATTTTAACATATACATGTATGATACAAAAAAGACCCTTTCTTGAGCGTTAAAACAATAACAATTTTGGCTCTAGATTTTAAATCAAAATACATTGTCAATAATTTAATATATATTCAGGTAAAAGACAACCGATGTTAACTGAATATAACCATTTGATTACTTATACATAAGCATTTAAAAGGTCTTCAAGGTAAATGTATGACTTTACATGTATTAATTTTGTGAACATGTTTTGTACACCATGAAACCAAAGCAAACATCATCAATATTACGTTAAATTTTGAGCGGAAACATCGCTATTAGATTGCTTAAAGAAAACAAACAAGAGCTGTCACAGGAGACAGCGAAGCTCGACTAATAAAATACTTGACGCAGTAAGGAGGACAAAACTATGAAAGAAAAATCCATTATGTAATATTATGTATTAAGTTATAGAAAAAAAAATAACATTTGTTAACATTAATTCCAAGATCAAGGGGAATAATTCTAGAAATAGTCATGCTAGAGTTATGGACCTTGTCACACAACATTTGTGTAATGATAAGAAATATATGTTTGAAGTTTGAAGTAGATACCTTAAAAAGTAAAGAAGTTATTATATTTCTTAAAGAAAATCCTAAGTTCAAAGACAGATAAATCTGTAAACCCAAACCAAAATGCATGCCTGCGACAAGCTTGCCGCAAGCTTGTCACAAGCTTGCCGCAAGCTTACAGCATAAATACAAGGTAGCTGCATGCTTGCAACAAGCTTGCGCAAGCTTGCGATGACTTTTGAAATATATTGCAAGCTTGTTTAAAATTCATGCAAGCTTGCAAACATTTGATGTAAGCTTGCAATGCCGCAAGCTTGCAATTAGTAGACACTTAGAAAATTTTTGTACAAATCTACACTTAGAAATTTCTTGTGAAAGTAATTGAAACACTTAGAAAATTTTTGTCAAAAGTGTACACATTAAAATAAAAATTCCAAAAATGATAGTATCAGTGATAATTAACTAGTTTGACTAAATCACCACGCTAAAGTTTATTATTAGTGATAATTAACTTGTTTAACTAAATCACCATGCTAAAGTTTATTATTAGTTATTAGTTATTTTATATATTCAGCTCAGTATTGTAAATTTACGAAGAAAATATAAAATCATCATCTATTTTAATGCAAGTTACTGTAAATGATTTGAAATTTGACACTTTATACATTTCATGTAGTTGGAAAAGGGTATCTCAGAAAAAATGTCTGTGCAAAAGAAGTAAATGAATTGATTGTTAAATACATATTATTATTTCAATAAATCTACATGAAGTTATGTACAATGAAATAATATCCATTTAATTACAGGCTTTAAGTTTAACTATAAATTAATTAAAGTCTGTGATTCAATCATTCAGACACTATAATAATCAAGATGGGATTGCATTGCTTGCCATTTTTAAATTCTAAAAATTCATGTTTTTGGATAACAATAAATAAATAAATAAACAAAACAAAAACAGTGCATGAAATAATCTCATATATATTCTATATTAAATTAATCAATATATATTGCTTTTATTTAGGAAAATAAATACTCCACCACTGAGTTTTTACGCTACACACATCAGAGCCTTGATAAAATTCATTGACCATCTGTGCATGACTAATTTACTCCCTGGTCATTCCGACAGATCAGGCTGTTCCATGTGATTATTTTGGGGAGAGATAACATTATAAATTTCATATGCAGAATGTGTCTAGAAGGACATTGCAATCTTTTTGTACAAAAATTTGTAATGATTTTTAAAATATTTATATCTATTAGCTATTTGATATTTTCTTTTACGCTCAAAGAAATGAAAGTTAAAATGATGAGTAGATTAACCCTGCTTTACATAATGATAGACCTGTCCAGTTTTTACAGTAACTGTTGTAAAATTTGAATTCTAAGATATCTGGGTCAGCAAAGAGAGCAGAGGATGTACTTGATATTTTAGCAGTTTTGGAGATATTGTTTTGTTTAACATTTAAAGTGTTTAAGTATTGGTATGATAACAATCAGAATCACCTGGGACAAGGATATATACAACAGAATCAGGTATTTTATAAACCTTAAGTTACATTAATGCAGATTCATGGTATATATCAACAAATTATTAACATTTGTAACAGAGATCAAGGTTGTTTTTATGATTTCAACTTCATGCATTTGTTTTTCTGATAATTCTTTTAATCTATACATGTACAATCGCTGTAGACATAAAATTTATTCAATGATTTCTTTTTAATGATTGTTTATATTGTTTAAATGGCATGTTAGTAGATCTTTTTCATTTCCTGCAAATTAAACAAATTAAATCAATTTGATTAAATAGGACTTATTGGTACAATCAGTAGTTAAGTTGTACAGCTGAACAGGGTCAATCATAATCATTTGTTATTTTACATGTATGTGTTGTGTTTTCAATGGAACAATCTAAAATTACATTATACATATCAGGCTGGGACATAAGTGCTGACTGTTAGAAATAGCGGCAGAGTTTAATAATGATGTGCAGTATTAATCCTGAAAAGGTATATTATTAAATCTCAATACTTTTCTATTCCACATCTTTTCTTAAAAAAATACATACTGGGTAATAAATATTGTCACAAATTTACTTAATTCTCATACAGAGAAATTCTTAAACATTTGTGCACATTGAAATAAGATATACTGCATTGCTTTAGTATTTTTTGAAAATGCATAAGCATAGTTAATATTTAATAGTTAATACTGTTGAAACATTAGATTCGATGTTATAAAGAGATATGTAATATAACTGCATTTATGCAATAAAACATAGTTCATTACTGCATCTGTATTTAATTAATTATGAATTTTATCTTTAAAGGTCAGCACAACCATAAGAAGTTCTAAGAAACACAGGCAGAGGACTAAAAATGGACACCGATAAAAGAAATAGTAATTTAAATAATCAGAAACATTTAAAACAAATTTAAGATTGAATAGTTTGTCACTGACAGACTAAGAGCAAAATAATTGCTTAAAACAAAGTGTTGGATTCTAAGAAAACAAGAACCTACCAAACCTGCAGCTAGAAAAAAATTGTTTGTGTTATAGTGAATGCAGGGTGTTCTATTCTGTATTTGGACTAAAGGATATGTATTAAATTTTGTGAAAGAAATATGTGATCATGTTAAACTCATAAAAATTCTACCCCAATCATTCCTGTGCTGAATTCCATCCAGAATTTTACATTTTAAGAACATTTAGGGATGCTGGAATTAGGCTGGATTTTTTCAATGTCATTCCATCAAGGCTGGACTATTTACCATGGTAATTGGAAGAAAACATTAGTATATGAAAAATTTAACATCAGCTTCTTTTTACAATTTATGATTAAATAAGTTTATCATGGTAATCAATGCCTTTTTTTTGCATGTTATATAGGATTCAGAGACTGTTATACGTAGCAGCTCCCTTTCCAAATAGGGTTTACAGTTTTTGCAAGCCTGCGATTAAGCTTGCGCAAGCTTATACATTAAGCTTGTAATTATACATGCACAAGCTTGCGACTTAGCCTGTGCAGGCTTGCAGATAAACCTGCGCAAGCTTGCAAATAAGCTTGCGCAAGCTTACGATTAAGCTTGCACAAGCTTGCGATTAAGCTTGCGCAAGCTTGCGATTAAGCTTGCGCAAGCTTAAATATTAACTAGTTTGCAGTCAGATTTTTTTAAATAACTGATCGCAAGCTTGCCGCAAGCTTGCCGCAAGGTTCCAATTACTAGCCAGTAGCAAGCTTGCAACTTAAGCTTGCAGCAAGCTTGTGACAAGCTTGCAATGTTAGCTTGCAATTTTGGTTTGGGAATATTGCTTCAAGAGTTATGAACATTGTCACATAAAATGTAATTGATGATAAGGAATAAGTATTTGAAGTTTGAGGTAGATATCTTTAAAAATAAAAAAGTTATAATAAAAAATAACATTTTTCTAGTAAAAAAATCTAAGTTTATGGAGAGATAATTCTTGCAATATTGGTGCTAGAGTTATGAACCTTGTCACATAAGATGTGGATGGTGATAACGTAAATATATTTGAAGTATGAAGTTGATCCCTTTAGAAATAAATAAGTAACAGTAAAAAATAAATTTTTTTATGGAAAATTCTAAGCTCAAAGGGAGATAAATCTAAAAATATTGGTGCTAGAGTTATGAACCTTGTCACATAAGATGGGGATGATGATAACGTAAATATTTTTTGAAGTATGAGGTTGATCCCTTAAGAAATAAAGAAGAAACAGTAAGAATAGTATTTTTTGAGGAAAATTCTAAGTTCAAGGGGAGATAAATCTGAAAATATTGGTGCTAGAGTTATGAACCTTGTCACATAAGATGGGGATGATGATAAGGGTACATATATTTGAAGTATGAGGTTGATCCCTTAAGAAATAAAGAAGTAACAGTAAAAATAGTATTTTTTAAGGAAAATTCTAAGTTCAAGGGGAGATAAATCTGAAAATATTGGTGCTAGAGTTATGAACCTTGTCACATAAGATGTGGTTGATGATAAGGAACATATATTTGAAGTTTGAAGTTGATACCTTAAGAAATGACAAAGTTATAGTGAAAAATATTTTACTGCACCAAAACTTTAATCTAAAATCTGGACGCGGACGCCGACGCCGGGGCGAGTAGGACAGCTCTCCATAGTCGAGCTTTAAAAAACTATAGTTTTAAACCTTAACCTGCTGTGGTGATGCGAATCAAGAACAGACGTCACTGATTACGTTCATTTGGTACATATTTAAAAAAAATTCCCTAAAATGATGAATGGTTTTGTCCAGATTGAATGACGGACAAGTCCAATCAATATAATTATGATGGTAGGGGTAAAGCAACGTAAACATGTGAATTATGACAAAACATTTAGAACTACACATGCAACCAAATAATCAATTAACACTGACACTAATAAGTCAAATGCTATATGAATAGGCCAAGAATAGTGCTCGGAAGGAGACCATTAAAGCAAATCAAAGCAAATATTCTCTATCAAGTTTTGAAAAAAAAAAACTTAACCCTTAATAAATCCAAATGAATCCCAATTTGTCACATTAATTAAGTCCATCACAAATGCTTAGTCTCATAAAAGCAAACAATTACATTTAAATTCCATTATTTATGAATAATAAAACAATACTTACATTTACATTTTTTTTATCTGACCTTTGACCTTTGCATGTGACCTTGACCTTGGCCAAAAGAAGTGAATTTAGCTCACACCCCTATGTTTTACAATGATGAATATTTGTGCCAAACTAGGTAACAATTCCACTATGTTTGTAGTGTTTTTACCCTGGGAAAGTGTTTTCATATAACCTTGATTTTTGATTCATGTGTGCAACACTACATTTCATGAGAGTGAACATTTGTGTCAAGTCATACTTTAATCCCTCCATGCATGTAGAAGATATGCTCTGAACAAAACCTGAATTTTGTGTGCAATGTACAGCCTCACAAATGTGAACTTTAAATCTTGGCTGATCAGGGGTGTTGCTTTGGAGGCTGAGAAGTGCTTGCACTGTTGGCTGATCAAGGATGTTGCTTTGGAGGTTGAAAAGTGTTTGTATTGTTGCTGATCAAGGTTGTTGCTTTGGAGGTTGAAAAGTGTTTGCATTGGTGGCTGAACAAGGGTGTTGCTTTGGAGGCTGAGAAGTGAATGCATTGTTGGCTGATCAAGGGTGTTGCTTTGGAGGCTGAGGAGTGCTTGCATTGTAGGCTGATCAAGGGTGTTGCTTTGGAGGCTGAGGTGTGTTGGCATTGTTGGCTGATCAAGGGTGTTGCTTTGGAGGCTGAGGTGTGTTTGCATTGTTGACTGATCAAGGGTGTTGCTTTATAAGTTGAAAAGTGTTTGCATTGGTGGCTGATCAAGGGTGTTGTTGTGGAGGCTGAGAAGTGAATGCATTGTTGGCTGATCAAGGGTGTTGCTTTGGAGGCTGAGGTGTCCTTGCATTGTTGGCTGATCAAGGGTGTTGCTTTGGAGGCTGAGGTGTGTTTGCATTGTTGACTGATCAAGGGTGTTGCTTTGGAGGTTTAAAAAAAATGTTTGCATGGTGGCTGATCAAGGGTGTTGCTTTGGAGGCTGAGGTGTGTTTGCATTGTTGACTGATCAAGGGTGTTGCTTTGGAAGTTGAAAAGTGTTTGCATTGGTGGCTGATCAAGGGTGTTGCTTTGGAGGCTGAGAAGTGAATGCATTGTTGGCTGATCAAGGGTGTTGCTTTGGAGGCTGAGGTGTGTTTGCATTGTTGGCTGATCAAGGGTGTTGCTTTGGAAGTTGAAAAGTGTGTTTGCATTGGTGGCTGATCAAGGGTGTTGCTTTGGAGGCTGAGGTGTGTTTGCATTGTTGGCTGATCAAGGGTGTTGCTTTGGAGGTTGAAAAGTGTTTGCATTTGGTGGCTGATCAAGGGTGTTGCTTTGGGGGCAGAGAAGTGAATGCATTGTTGGCTGATCAAGGGTGTTGCTTTGGAGGCTGAGGTGTGTTTGCATTGTTGGCTGATCAAGGGTGTTGCTTTGGAGGTTGAAAAGTGTTTGCATTTGGTGGCTGATCAAGGGTGTTGCTTTGGAGGCAGAGAAGTGAATGCATTGTTGGCTGATCAAGGGTGTTGCTTTGGAGGCTGAGGAGTGCTTGCATTGTTGGCTGATCAATGGGTGTTGCTTTGGAGGCTGAGGTGATTTTGCATTGTTGAATGATCAAGGGAGTTTCTTCAGAGACTGAGGAGTGCTGCCCTGGAGGCAGAAAAGTGCTGAGTAATTCTGTCAAGGATGACTTAAAGGTGCCTGCATTGGTGTCTGTGGATAGTTAGTAGCACTGGTTGCTGAGAGATGTTGGTATTTTTGGTTAATAGAAATTACTAACATTTGTCAAACGTGACTGAGGAATGCTGGTATTAAAAGCTAAATCACTGGTGTCTGAGGGAAGCTGACAAACATGAATGAGGAATGCTGGTATTAAAAGCTAAATCACTGGTGTCTGAGGGAAGCTGACAAACATGACTGAGGAATGCTGGTACTGAAAGCTAAAACACTGGTGTATAAGGGAAGCTGACAAACTTGACTGATAAATGCTGGTATTAAAAGCTAAAACACTGGTGTCTGAGGGAAGCTGACAAACGTGACTGAGGAATGCTGGTATTAAAAGCTAAAACACTGGTGTCTAAGTGAAGCTGACAAACGTGACTGAAGAATGCTGGTACTGAAAGCTAAAACACTGGTGTCTGAGGGAAGCTGACAAAGGTGACTGAGGAATGCTGGTATTAAAAGCTAAAACACTGGTGTCTGAGGGAAGCTGACAAACGTGACTGAGGAATGCTGGTACTAAAAGCTAAAACACTGGTGTCTAAGGTAAGCTGACAAAGGTGACTGAAGAATGCTGGTACTGAAAGCTAAAACACTGGTGTCTGAGAGGAAGCTGACAAAGGTGACTGAGGAATGCTGGTATGAAAGCTAAATCACTGGTGTCTGAGGTAAGCTGAACAAAGGTGACTGAGGAATGCTGGTATTAAAAACTAAAACACTGGAGTCTGAGAGAAGCTGACAAAGGTGACTGAGGAATGCTGGTACTGAAAGCTAAAACACTGGCGTCTGAGGTAAGCTAACAAAGGTGACTGAGGAATGCTGGTATTGAAAGCTAAAAGACTGGTGACTGAGAGAAGCTGACAAAGGTGACTGAGGAATGCTGGTATTGAAAGCTAAAACACTGGTGTCTGAGAGAAGCTGACAAACGTGACTGAGGAATGCTGGTATTGAAAGCTAAAACACTGTGTCTGAGAGAAGTTGACAAAGGTGACTGAGGAGTCCTGGTATTGAAAGCTAAAACACGGGTGTCTGAGGAAAGCTGACAAAGGTGACTGAGGAATCCTGGTATTGAAAGCTGAAACACTGGTGTCTGAGGAAAGCTGACAAAGGTGACTGAGAGGTGCTTGCAATCGAGGTTGAACTGTGCTAAAATTGTTTGCAGATGTTTGTTTCCACTGGTGGCTGAGGATAGCTGGCATTGTTTGCTGAGGAATTCTGACAATCCAAGCAGAGGAATGTTGACATAGTTTGCTGTTGAGTGCAGGCATGAAACTAATATTGAAGGCTTAATAGTGCTAATTATGAAGGGTTCAGGGGTGAATGCCTTTGAGGCTGAGGGGTTATGTCACTGGACAATAAGTGGTTCTGGCAATGTTACCCGAGGGAAACTGGCATTTTAAGCTGGTAAGTGCTGACATTAGTGGTTGAGAGGTGCTAACATTAGAGTACTGAAGAGAACTGGATTTGCTAGACTCATTAAAACTGGCATTTGTGGCTGAGGGATGTTGACAGTGGCTGTCGAGATGTCCTTGCATTGATAGCTTGAGTGTTGACACTGTTTGCAGACTGTTGCTGGCATTGGTATCTTAGAGTTGTTGGCATTGCTGATTAAGGAATGATGGCATTGCTGATTAAGGAATTGTTGACTAAGGAGAGGTGGAAATGAAGGCTGAAAAGGGCTGGCATTGGTGGCTGAGAGCAACTAGCATTGTTTGCTGAGCATTGCAAATACAATCATATTAATTTATCGGTACTGTTTATCACAAACCTACTTATCAAGTCTAATACATTTATCTGAGTTAACCCCATGTGTTTTTTTTATTTAATAATTATTTTTTTTTTCTTACATGCACTATCTACAGGGATATCATGCAGCCAAAAAAAAATTACAATTTCAATCACCATTGTTTACAGATAACTACACAACCTACCAAATTATACATCTGAAATCATATATGTTTTTGTCATCATCTATATAATCATTTACTGGGCCCATATGCTAACCTGTCCCTTCAAAAGCCAGTTTTTATATTTGTATTTAATGTATGTTGTATTTAAATCATTGTGCAACTTTGTCTCAATGATCAGTTTTCTATAATAGTCTATAATATTCACTTTACTTAAAATGGTCATGCTCAATACAATATTATGCTGTGATTAATATAATGTTGAATATAATATTATCCTGAGAACAATATAATCCTGAGAACAATATAATCCTGAGAACAATATTATGCTGAGAACGATATAATCCTGAGAACAATAATATGCTGAGAACAATATAATCCTGAGAACAATATTATGCTGAGAACGATATAATCCTGAGAACAATAATATGCTGAGAATGATATAATCCTGAGAACAATATTATGCTGAGAACGATATAATCCTGAGAACAATATTATGCTGAGAACAATATAATCCTGAGAACAATAGTATGCTGAGAACAATATTATGCTGAGAACAATGTAATCCTGAGAACAATATTATGCTGAGAACAATATTTTGCCGAGAACAATATAAAGCTGAGAACAATATTATGCACAATATAATATTATGCACACTGAGAAGAGAATAGGGTCTTATAACAGCAAAGTGGTGGAACTATGCTTAGAACAAAACACAAAAACAAACACATACATTGTAAAGTAAAACCACTAGACATACAAGGGTCATTTCTTATGTCCAAAGAATATCTGTATAACTTTTTAAACAATATTATCCTGAGAATAATATAATGCTGAGAACAATATTATGCTGAGAATAATATAATGCTGAGAACAATATTAAGCTGAGAACAATCTTATGCTGAGAACAATATAATGCTGAGAACAATATTAAGCTGAGAACAATATTATGCACAATACAGTATTATGCATGCTGTAAAGAGAATAAGTCCTTATAACAGCAAAGTGGTGGAACTATAATTAAGATCAAACAAAGGTTATGTACTTACTGCAGTGAAGTTTGGCTGAAACTTTAAACTGTCGACTTTATCTTCACCTGGTACACCACTTAATTTATTCCTGGTGATAGTCAAGGTGGTAGAAACAGTGTTTTGCAGGCCTTTAAGTTTTGTTACTTGTTTGTTCACTTCTTTAAGTCCATCTAAAACTTCAGTTGCAGCTAAATAAAATGAAAAATGATAAGAGGAACTGATTTTATGGACGCAAGCTGGAAGGATAATATGTTCATTTTGGTGAATAATTTCTATTTCAAATAGATAAAGGATATTCAAGTTTTTCTTTAAATACAGGATTTATTTTCGAGTGGTATGAAAATAAATATTTCATGAGTGGCAGTAGCCATGAGTAAAATATAATTTTCATACCACAGTAGGAAAAACTTGAATTTTCTGTTTATTATATACATTTTTCTCTTTTTGACATTACAATTTTGTATACTGACAGAATTTAAAAGAAAGTAGTCCGCAAGATATCAGTATAATTGCGCAAAATATGTTTCGCTGCAGTGAAATAAATTTTTACAGTAAAACATGAACATACGCTTTTGTTTCATCAATATTTCTTTAGATATAAATAAATTATAAACCTCTTCTCCTGTCCAGTAGATGATAAAAAATATCAACTTATTCTGAGAAACGGTCAAATTTGTATTTCTTGCATCATATGTCATTATCTAAAGTTTTTGCATTACAAATTGGTCAAGAATGATCAATTCTTCCGAAGATGAAATTTTTGATGTCACTGTTATCAATTGGAAATCTTTATTCAACAAGTATTTGTAACAGAGTTACCAACGTCCCCCGCCCTGGGAAGTTTTATATGATGCATAAAATTGTGCTATTTCAAAATATTGAGGTATGGATCTCAGGACATTCAGTCCAAAATTATGATCAATGCTAGATCTGCAAATGTAACAATAAATTTGTTAAAAAAAATAAAATGAAACACAGAATTTAAAAATCTATCATGTTAAGCTTTGACCTCTAAGTGTGACCTTGACCTTGGAGGTAGGGGAGCAGGTGTTGTGCTTGACAAAACATCTTATTATTGAGACTATTTGTGCCAAGTATTTTCAAAATCCCTTGAACTATGAAGAACTTATAGGTTGGACATAAAATATACAGACTATGTAAATCTTTGACCTCTAAGTGTGACCTTGACCTTGGAGGTAGGGACACAGATGTTACGCATGACATATCATCTAATCATATTGACTATTTGTGCCAAGTATTTTCAAAATCCCTTGAACAATGAAGAAGTTCTAGATTCAACACAAAATATACCCTATAATAGACTATGTTAATTTTTTACCTCTAAGTGTGACCTTGACCTTGGAGGTAGGGATGCAGGTGTTGCGCATGACACATCCTCTTATTATAGTGACTATTATTGTGTGAAGTATTTTCAAAATTCTTTGATCTATGAAAAAGTTATAGACCAGACACAAAATATACCCTGAAACAGACTATGTAAGTATTTGACCTCAAAGTGTGACCTTGACCTTGGAGGTAGGTGACTGGGTTTTGCGCATGACACATCATCTGAATATTGTGAACAATTATGGCAAGTGTTAACAAAAGTCCTTTATGGATAAGAAAGTTATGGACCGGACACAACATATACCCTAAAATAGACAATGTTGACCTTAAATGAGCAAGTATGACCTTGACCCTGAAGGTATGGGTCTGGTTGCTGCGCATGACATATCTTCTTATTATAACAAACATCTGTGCCAAGTTATCTCAAATTCCTTTGATAAATGACAAAGTTATGGACCGGACACCAAATATACCCTGTAACAGACAATGTTAATATTTGACCTCCAAGTGTGACCTTGACCTTGAACGTAGGTGACTGGATTTTGCGCATGACACATCGGCTGATTATTGTGAACAATTATGGCAAGTATTTACAAAATCTCTTCATAGATAAGAAAGTTATGGACCGGACACGACATATACCCTCAAATAGACAATGTTAACCTTGAATGAGCAAGTACGACTTTGACACTGAAGGTAAGGGTTTGTTTGTTGCGCATGACACATCGTCTTATTATAACAAACATTTGTGCCAAGTAATTTCAAATTCCTTTGATAAATGATAAAGTTATGACGGACGGAAGGACGGACGGACGGACGGACAGACGGACGGACAGACGGACGGATGGAGCCTATTTCTATATCCCCCTTTTTTCTTCGAAAAGGCGGGGGACAACAAGCAGTTAACTTATGTTAACTTTTCTATGCCCAGAAATCGGAAATAAAATAATACTTCACAGGGGACAAACAATGAGATATAGATATATATTTCACTCCTGTTCTTTGAAATAATTTAGCCTTGACCTTTTGCTCATTTGACCTTAGTTGTACACAAACCTCCTTATAAGTATAGCTAATGTGGGTAAAAGACTTTTTCAGACTTAACTTTTGTGATGACCTTGACCCCTGACCTTTAAAGGATTTCTTTTTCTTGAATAAAGAGTCATCCAAAGAACTTAATGGATCAATTTCCTACTGCCTAGTAAATACTTTTCCTAATCTTCCTACATATGAAAATGTTTATGTTTTTGCCAGAACTGTAACAATTAATGCCTGCAAAAGTACATGTTCGTAAAATTTCAGTATTAAGCACTACTTACCATTTCCAAGGTTGCCAGCCTTCATTAAAAGATCTGTTGCATTGATACTGTCCTTCACTTTTTTAACTGTAGTATTAGCTGCATCTGATTTATAATTAAACATCTAAATTGTTATAACTAATATATCAGAATATATTACATTATATATCAAAATAATCAACTAATCAATCCTAAATCAGTGTTCAAATCAATTTTCAAGAATTGCGTATTCTTCTTCGCTTGAAGGCCCTACATTGCACTGCTTAAAGGCATGTACTCCACGCTGAATATATTAAAGATATACCGGTAGTATGCTGGTCATCAGGTGGTACTATGCTGGTACTATGCTCATCTTCTGGTAACATACTTTTATTACAGAAATTTATTGAAAACGAGTAAATTCTTCCAGAATATATCCAATTTGAACAAGTGAATGTATTAACTATGTCTGGGAAGTTGCATTCCTTATAACAGAGATTAAAACGTAACATATTTTCTCTGTGTGTATTCAAAAGATTTGAGACTGTATAGTAATTATCAGTTTTTCCAAAAACCAAATTTGCATATAAAATATCTGTTAATGGACTTATACACCTTTCAATCAAGACCAAACCATTCATCATTTGTGGGGAAATTTTCATGATACATGTCATGTACCGACTGAATAGCAAACATTCTGTGCAGTTAATGATCAGATGGCACGAATGTGCAGTCTGGTCTTGGTATGCAACGGTCTCCCATGGGATGTGTTTTTTTATGGCTAGCAGGCTTACACAAGGCATTGACAAAATTATTAAATACAGAATATAATGTGTGCGGATTCAATACCTAAGCTATTGAAAGAGTTGAATAAAACATCATAAATAATAAACGATTGAACATATCTAACGATATCATTAACAGTTACTTTTCTCAAAAAACTAACACAAAATCAACAATACATCAATTCCTAAATTGTTGGTCTCAAAGTTTCATACAAGAATATTTAAAAATGTTTTTTCATTAGTTAAAGTAAGAAAGTGACACCCATGGGTGGCACCAATTTTTAAAACAAAGGCCTGCTTAAAAGTGAAGGACCACAAGGCAATGCTGTGTTTATTAAATATCTAAACCAGTCACAACTGTTGTATACAACTGTTGTATATTTTAACCAAAAATATGTGCAAATCTAACAATTATTATGCAACAAATTGTAATTTTCCAACAAAACTTAAGTGTTATTACTCTGTAGACACTCACCTTTGATATGTGAAAAAATCTTTGGAAGTCCAGTGTTAATAATCTTTTCCCTAGCTTCATGTACAATGTCCTGAAATATAGGAAGAATATATCCATAATTGGAGTTCTTTATGTTACTTTATTCTCATTCTTGAGTAAAATATTTAAGTCACGGAAATTTATCAAAGTCTATGAAATTGTTACTGAATATGTTCCCTTTTACAGGCCTTTGACTTTCACAATCTACACTGGTGTGATTACAAGTAATGACACCCATTAAGGAAGCAGATTTTTGGTATAACTTAACACACATGTCTACTGTCTAGGTCCCCAAAAAAGGGTTTAACCACAATGGGGAAACATAACAGACAAAGTTCAAATTGACTAAAACAGTACTAGAAATAAAGGCTCATCTAAGATACACACAAACAAAAGTTTGAGATAACTGACACCCAGAAGTTGATTGAATGTTGTTTTTTTATTGCCAGCTGACACCTAATTAGCAGCCAATACTAGGAACAATATATTAATACAATTTTACTATTAACTATAAAAAAAATGCTACTAAGAAAATCTGAAGAAAACTTGCTTAACTTTATGGCATCAAGCTCATGCTAAAAACTCAACTGGAGATTCTTCTAAGGTAAGAATTTTCTCCCTCTTTTGGTTGGGTTTTTACGTTACACCAATACAGAACAGGTCATATGGTTGACTTTCCAGCTTAACTTGTGTAGGAAGACCTTAGGTGCCCCTCCATGCATTATTTCAAGCACACACTGTCACCTGAGTTACAACTGGCGTTCTGTGAGCTAGCTGGATGAGCCCACAGCGGTGAAGGACAAGTGGTTTCAAGCCATCAACTTTAACCAATCAGTGATGGAAATAAGACCAGATCATTTTCATTTTTCTGCCCTCTTATACCTAAATTTAGTCAATATTGAATAAGCAAGGCATAAGTGCACAAGTTTCTATCTTCAAACTGTTTTCCTAGAGCTAAAACTGAATGAAAACCACCCTTCAGTCTAAAAACTTCCAAGATATTGTTCTTTTAAAAACTGTTGAAACAAATGCATTTATTTACTCTTAGTTTTTTTAAAAAAAAATTGTTTTAATTGTTGTTTTTTTTGTCACACCGACACATATGGCGACGTTCCAGCTTTACTAGTGGAGGAAGACCTCAGGTGCCCTTCCGTGCATTATTTCAAAACAAACAGGCACCTGAGTAGAACCATCAATGTTCCGTAAGCTAGCTGGATAGCTTCCTCATATGAAAGAATCCAGAAGTCTCTGTCGAGATTCAAATACACAGCGGTGAGGGGCAAGTGGTTTGAAGTCAACAACCTTAACCATTCGGCCACGGACGCCCCGGATTTACCCTTAGAGCATGCTAAATTTTCTAAATTTTGTAATGATTTAAACTATTTTATCCATGGTATAATTCAGTATTCATATATTGAGTAAGAACAAGTTACAGTCTAGAATCTGGTCAGACTGCACATTATTATAAAAGCTGACCTGGCTCTTTATTTGTCGACAAAGGCTGTCGATAACTGCAGCAACAAATGTACTTTACCCTTTAACCCCCTGAATTTCAAAAATTGACATTTAAGGAGAAGGGTTAAGGAAAATAATTGAGGTACCCACATTGATTGTGTCACTTGTGAATTTCTCGAGATGTCCAAGGCTATCGTCCATTTTGCCAACAAGACCTTTGCCATCATCATTCCTCAGTGATTTGTGAAGTAACTCTGATCCAAGGAAAGTGACTATACCACCAGCTCTGAAAAAGGGTACGAGAAATGCCATGGTAAGGCAAGTGGATTGGTAAATAGGTTTGACATAACTTTTAAAAAAAACAACATATGATAGATATTCAAGAAAAACTGTCCAGCTGGGTGCTAATTCTTTAAGTTAATTGATCATCTATCATATTTTAAGATTTCAGATTCTATAACTTTTCAGTGCAAAAAAATGCATTAAATTTGCTATGTCATGATTTACAATAAATTATTCCAAACCAAACAAAGGTTGTCAGACAATACAACATACTCAACTATTTTAATCATCTAAAATATTAAAACTGCATGGCTTTAGATGAGCCAAAATATTTCAAGAAAATCAAGATTTTAAGAAAAGTAAAAAGATTCTACTGAGTATACAATCAGGGCTATCTTTGCATATTTTGTCTTCCTTTTGATTATTTACATGGATTGTAAGTGCCATTTGCAATGTGTAAATTACTTTCTTGGTTCAATTCACAATATTTTTTTTACTTTGACATACATTTTAAAAACTTTCAGGAAAATTAGCATGCAGCTTTAATAAACAAGAACCGGTTGAACCGGGTGATGCTCCCCAAGAAGGTTCTGGACACAGGAAAGTATAAAAAAAATAAACAAAGGGCAATAACTCCAAAATTAGACCAGGCTTTGTTTAGGTTCTTTAAGCGTTGCAGTTCTATCCAATTATATCTAGCTACCTACAAAATTTCATGTTGATATCTCTAATAGTTTTAAAATAATGTCCAGGACAAAAGTCAAAAAGTAAAAATAAACAAAGGGCAATTACTTCAAAATAAGGCAAGGCAGAGTAATGATTCTTAAGCACTGCACTTCCACCCAATGAGACCTATCTATCTACAAAGTTTCATGTTGATATCTCTTATAATTTTAGAGTAATGTCCCAGACAAAGTTCAAAGTGTCAAAATGAACAAAGGGCAATAACTCCAAAAGTAGGCAAGACAGTGTTACAGTTCTTGTGCACTGCAAACTTACTCAATGAGATCTATCTACCTACAAAGTTTCATGTTGATATCTCTTATACATTAAGAGTTATGTCCCGGACAAAGTTAAAAGTGTAAAAATAAACAAAGGGGGATAATTAAAAACAAGGTAGAGTTACAGTTCTTGTGCACTGCACTTCTACTCAATGAGATCAATCTACCTTCAAAGTTTCATGTTGATACCTCTTATACTTTTAGAGTTATGTCCCGGACAAAGTTCAAAATGTAAAACAAAGGGGGATAATTCAAAGATTAAACAAGGCAGAGTTACGGTTCTTGTGCACTGCACACCTACTCAATAAGATCTATCTACCTACAAAGTTTCATGTTGATACCTCTTATACTTTTAGAGTTATGTCCAGGACAAATTTCAAAGTGTAAAATAAACAAAGGGGGATAATTCAAAAATTAGGCAAGGCAGTTACGGTTCTTGTGCACTGCACACCTACTCAATGAGATCTATCTGCCTACAAAGTTTCATGTTGATACCTCTTATACTTTTAGAGTTATGTCCCGGACAAAGTTCAAAGTGTAAAATAAACAAAGGGGGATAATTCAAAAATTAGGCAAGGCAGAGTTACGGTTCTTGTGCACTGCACTTCTACTCAATGAGATCTATCTACCTACAAAGTTTCATGTTGATACCTCTTATACTTTTAGAGTTATGTCCAGGACAAAGTTCAAAGTGTAAAAATAAACAAAGGGGAATAATTCAAAAATTAGGCAAGACAGAGTTATGGTTCTTGTGCACTGCACTTCTACTCAATGAGATCTATCTACCTACAAAGTTTCATGTTGATACCTCTTATACTTTTAGAGTTATGTCCCGGACAAAGTTCAAAGTGTAAAAATAAACAAAGGGGAATAATTCAAAAATTAGGCAAGACAGAGTTACGGTTCTTGTGCACTGCACTTCTACTCAATGAGATCTATCTACCTACAAAGTTTCATGTTGATACCTCTTGTTGTTACAAAGTTATGTCCCGGACAAGAAAAGGGGACGGACGGACGGAAAGACGGACGGACGGACAAGGCGGCGACTATATGCTCCCCCGAAATTTTTTCGGGGAGCATAAAAATTCACATTAAAATTAATAATAATGTTTAATTAATATTGTTTTTTCTATATAAATATCTAACATCATCGAATACCCATTGGCCAAACCATTAATCAGCCGTGGCCATGGCCAAACCATTGATCAGCTGTGGCCATGGCCAAACCATTGATCAGCCGTGGGATTTTTTCGTCAATATCCCGTCTTGTAGAGGCGTGTCAAAGACAGCTTTTTAATTGCTTGCATCACAATTTGATGAGGCGATTAAACCAATCAAAAATCTGGTTTGTGAAACATTAATTCTAGAAAAAATATGTCTATTGTGTTCTCTACTTGTTAAATAATTCAGTTTGGGGATAGTTTTGCCTTTTATATTGTCAAGACATATGATAGATTTACACCATGGGCGCTGCTATTTTGATTCTGATTGTTGTTTACCTTTGCTGTCAAACAATATAAATTTTGCTAAACGCCATTTCATTGGTCGATATTTTATGCACAAGTTGCTGTATATCCACGCAATTTGATTCATTAAACCCATGGTAGATTACATGTTATGTTACATGTGAATCAACAGTGAATTTGATATCCAACTATGATATCTAATGACATTGTCAGTCATGTTTTATTTTCGGTCAAAAATAAACCAGATCCACATGCCCATGAAACATCTAATATCTTAGTTTTCTTAGTTGACTATAAACAGCATACTTTATCTTTCAATAGAAATCTATAAATGTTCATTTGAATCAAAATGATCAGACATCTGTAACAAGTAACCTTCATATATCAATCAGTGGTTGGGTAATTTAGGTAAATTAGTAATAACAGAAAACTTTTACAGTGCACCATTTTCGGATTTGGTGTTGAAAATAACCATACAAAAGTCAAAATAGCCTGGCATAAGCGAAAATTACTTACAACATAAGAGTTGCGAATATAAGCAGAAGAACTGTGTATGTCCACCTCTTACAGGAAGCACGTGGGGGGTCCATCATCTCTTTTGTGCCGCCACATTTGTTGCAGCAACAGTGACAGCAACAGTAGATCATACCTACTATTGGCATAAACACAATAAACAACAGACCAACAATGATGCATCCTGCGTAACCTCCAAATGTTGACACTAACTGCAAATAAATACAGGATATTTAATGAGTGTAGGTTCAATAAATTTAGTTAATAATATGAAGTTATAGAATATATTCTTTTTATCACACCAAAATAAGAACTGTTTACAGTAATAATGAAAAACTTTTTCATTGATGTGCCTAAAGTGTCACACTAACATTTAGTGTGTCTTTCCAATTTGTTTTATAACGCAAATGACGTCACATGGGCTGTGCAATTATGTTTTTACAGAGTCGCACGGGTATTTGATAAACATGGTACTGTAAATCACTTTATATTCGCGTGATCATTATTTTGCGAAAACCCCATCCCCGGATTATTTCGCAGATTCATGTATTCGCGATGGCCGGGTCAGAAATTAATATTCGCGATTATTTGAATTTTATTTCCGCAATGTAACAGGGTAGGTTGAAGTTAATTCCTATACTGTGTCGCTCTTATGCAAGGTAAATGTTAATGGTGTTAATAAGAGAGGGTTTTTATATTTATTTATTTTATATACAAAATGTACATACATGTAATTGACTTAATATGAACGGTTTTTCTAACCATTTGTCAAATTTGTTTTTTGTTTGCAAATAGCGTGTTTGATAAAACGTTAAATGTTTGTAAGAAGGTGTTATATACTTGTTTATAATACTTAATCTACCATATGAAAATTGTCCGTTAATCACTGTTTTACAGTAAATCTATTTGTCTGTAAAGTGCAAAATTTGTGGATATTGTCTCTTTTTGTGTTTTACATGCATGTATTCATGAGGAAAAAGGAATGGAAAAAATTTTTAACCTTCATATCTTTATTATGATGTAAATAAAACATTGCACATATTAATTATTTGCACTCAGTTATTGTATTCATTATAAAACTTAATCACAATTCGAAAAAAATTGTCATCAGATTTATTTTTTTAATAATGTATGTTATGATAAAAAATTTACACGGCATCATCAATTCGTGATGCGGCTGATTTGCGAATAATAGCGAAAATTAAAACATCGCGAAAAATACCAGATTTACAGTAACTACATTAAGCGTACATCAATAGTTGCTTCTCTCTTTTAGAGATCATCATTACTGGATTACTGAAAAAAAAAGCCAAAGACACAAGAGTTTTTGTGGAATAAGCAACATTTTAACTGGCCAAAACATGACATCATGTTACCGTCTTTAATGTTTAATGAACAGCACTAGAAATTACTTAAAGGGACATTATTTAATTTAAAATGGATTTAATATAGTCAAATACTAAAACTATATGTGCACTGGCCCTAATTACTAGGGAGGCCCATTATTACTGTACAAATGTACATCCACTGGGTACATAGTATACTAGTATTTTTCAAATTTTCTTTAAATTTGTAATTGACAGTCTCAAAAGCTGCACCTAAACAAAATCTAAAGGAGAAAAGACTAATCAGAAGTTGGAAAGTATTAAAAACCATATCTATTACCCGAGTGTTCTCGCCAAAAAGTGAAAAAACAGACTTAATACAAAACAAGAATATGTGTTTGATAAACACAAATGCCAAAAGTGTAAAAATTTACTTTTAGCACTGTTGACCTTAACCCAACTGACCCCTAACTCCATCCAAAGGAAGAATACCATGTAAGTTATCTTCCTACCAATTATAATACAAATCTGTCAATAAATAAAGGCTGTATGAGCAAAAGTGTAAAAATCTATTTTTAGCACTGGTGACCTTGACCAAACTGACCCCTACCTCCATCCAAATGAGAATACCTCAATTTTATGTTCCTACAAAATATACAAGACATCTGTCGATCGAATAAGGTTAATACACCTGTAAAAGTGTAAAAATTCTATTTTTGACATTGGTGACCTTGACCCAAATGACCCCCTTACTAAAGGAAAAGGAAGAGGACCTCCCATGGTATGACTATTATAAACATGAAAGACATTAACTTAAAAATAAAGGCTGTATGAGCAAAAATGTTTAGATTTATTTTTTTACACAAGTGACCTTGACCTTGACCTAGAGACGCCTTATGCCACAAAAAATTAGAGGACCGTTAAAGGTATCCACCTACCAAATATGAAAGATATCATTAAATAAATTAAGTAATTAGGTGAAATTTTTTGATAAATCCAATTTGGCGGAATAGGTTAACCATACAAGGCCCTATTTTCAAAGTGATAAAAAGGGAAATTACTGGGAAAATGGATGGCACATTTATATAACTTGGCAATATCATGTACATTGTATTGATAAGTAAGTGTGAAAATTATTAAGCCATTAGTTCAGATAGAACATAAGATATTTCCAACTTGCCGGTTTAGGTTAACCATTATTCATTTTCTAAGTGCTGAAAAGGGCCATAACTTGGTGCAAATGGAAGCCATAGTTATGTAACTTGCCCAGATCATATACTTTGTATGGATTAGTAAGTGTGTAAATTATGAAGCCATTGGTACAGGTAGAACTTAAGAAAAATCCAACTTGCCGTTCTATGTTAACCTCGTACGGACAGACGGACGGATGTGCCACTTAAATGGACTAAAGGGCCATTTCTTTTGTTATTTTCTTTTGTTTAATAGACAGGGCCATGGCCCCTTATTCTATTGTTACTGAATGAACTCTATTGTTCTCTTTTGTTCTGTTTACTGTTAGATGGCCCCCTAACCCTATTTGGTTGCTCGGACGGACAGACGGATGGACGAATGGTTCAATTACTATATGCCCGGGGGGCATAAAAACACAACCATTATATTTTTAGAAATAAATTTATAGCTAATGCATAATTGATGAAAACAAAATTTCCATTCTATAAATTATTGAATACAAATGTATTTATCAAATCACTCATGACTAATTATCTAGATACATATACATAATTTACATATATTAGTAACTAAACACAAACAGAGCCATTCAGTATATCACATTATCTTTAAGTGAATCAAAAAATGTGCGTGTTTCGTATCATGATTTTGAACTTTAATGTTTGTTTATTGCAAAGGCCAAAAAAAAACACCATTTGTTTAAAGTTTTCTTGCACTTCCTAAATGAATAGATTTATCTTAATATAGCTATTAATATTCAGATAAGAAACTTCAAGTTTAAATTGCTAGTTCTCCCGCCTTGCCTTGAATTGGACATAGTTTCAAATACCACACCTAAACAAAACTATGACCAACTTATCTTGTTGCGATTTCAAGCACAGACACTTGGGGGTCAGATCCTGTCCCCAACGTGATACGCCTCATTAAACAAATGGGAAATATGTAAAAATTGTTTGAAAACCAGTTTTATTGTTGTAATAGATGTCCCATTTGTGTTTAAATATCAAAATAGTTTTGATAGAGTGTTTACAGGGGCGTATCACATTGGGGGCATGATCTGACCCCCAAGCATCTGTGATTTCCAAGGTTACAGGGCTGTATGTTTAATTCATGGGTTTTCACACGTATTACAGCTCAAATACACAGCAGTCTGCAAAGTGACAATCTTACTTGTCAGATTTTAAAGTTTTAGCTGCTGGTGCCCCATTATTTTGACACATATTAGAGTCACAATACCCAGCCATCGCCTACTTGATTTCCATGTATAAATTCACAAATACCTAATCATTTTAGCAACCTTTACACCCTTATAGCAAAGTGTGCTCTAAGTTGACAGATCTAACTTGATTTCAAAGTTTAAATTGATAGCACTTGATTATTTTTGGACTAAGACCTGAGCATTAGATAACCCATCTCCGGAGGTGAAGGTCACACTTGATTTCCTAGTATTTTCTGCCAGTTATTAAGAATTCAGATACTGATATGCAACAATTCCCAAGGTGAAGGTCATACTTGATTTTAAAGTTGAAAGTGCACGCACCTAATGATTCAGACTTTCAATACAGCTATAATACCCTGTTATATTGAAGGCAAGGATTATTCTTGATTTATATAGCCAGAAGTGGATTAGAGGCTTGAATTATAACCCACCTCCTTTTCCGAGTCTTAAATTCTTTACGCACTACCAATTATAACTAGGAAAGGTCCGCAACATCCAAGTATCGCATATGTTTACATAAATAAACACTTGTAAATACACGTTAATAAAGATGCTTTGTTATGATTCGATAGAAATGATGCTATTTAAAGTATTTCGGATGTTTGATATAATTAGGAAGTTAACTACCATATATCATCAATCTAACCAACATAAAAGCACTTACTCTTTGTCAAGTAAGCTCAGAATGTCAAGCATTAGTTAAGCTATCTTTGCAACAAAATGTACTTTTTTAAATAACTTGTGGTAGCTTTTGTGGTAACTTATTTTGCTACGAAAAAACAACAAGTGCTGTTGTACACAATGTGCGTAACTATTCTTGGCACTTCAAAGTATTAAGAGTACAATGGAGGAATGTTCTATAGTTTTAAAATAAAAGGGGGAAGAATTCATCAAAGTCCATTTTAGAGTTACGGGTCTTTGTTATCGCCGTGCAATTATGATATGTATGAAATTTAAAGTGAATACCCTCTTTTCCGGGAATATATAATGAGAGATAAAAAATTGTATACATGTAATAGGATAGCCTATCATTCTTTCCTTCAAAATGTTGAGGTATAATATGTTTTTTTGGTATTCAATTTCTGACATAGAAATAAATTTTGTCATTGATATCATCATTGAAAAAAAATCTTTACTTTGCCAAACCCATTTAAAATTTCAATCATAATCTTAGTTTGAACCCCACTATCCTTCTGCCTTCCTGCCATCCACCTATGTAACATCAACATTAAAAAAGCTAAAACAAAGCCAAGCCTTGTACCCCCCCCCCCCAATCCCCGCCCCTACATTCCCTTGTGTACAATGACCGTCTGAGACATGAACACAGGCTTGTGTCAGATATACTTATGACTGCAGACATACTTACATCTTGCCACTTTGATTGTATCTGACCGTAATCATTGTTCTTGGTGATGTTTATCAATGTATGTACATCTGAAAATAAAACAACAACAACAACATTAAGACATGTTGAGTTACAGTATAAACGGCTACAATAGGTTGTAGGTTTGTGAGTATGTTCATAGCAATTATACTTATTACTAAAAGAACCATATTGACAGAAAAATGTTTGTAAATTTTCAATTCAACAGATTCTACCTATGTGGCATTTAATTCTACATACGCGGCAACAGATTCTACCTATGTGGCAACAGAGTCTACATATGTGGCAACAGATTCTACCTATGTGGCAATATATTCTATGTGGCAACAGATTCTACCTATGTGGCAATATGTTCTACCTAATTGTGGCAACAGATTTTACCTATGTGGCAAAAGATTCTACCTATGTGGCAATATATTCTACATATGTGCAGGCAACAGATTCTATCAAAAGGTTCTACACATGTGGCAATATATTCTACCTATGCAGCAACAGATTCTACCTATGCAGCAACAGATTCTACCTATGTGACAAAAAGATTCTACCTATGTGGTAACAGATTCTACCTATGTTGCAATATATTCTACCTATGTGGTAACAGATTCTACCGATGTTGCAATATATTCTACCTATGTGGTAACAGATTCTACCTATGTAGCAATATATTCTACCTATGTGGCAACAGAATCTACCTGTGTGGTAACAGATTCTACCTATGTGGCAAAAGATTCTACCTATGCCACCAGTCTAGAGTTCTTCAGATTATGGTCTGCACTGATTGCAATTCAGTCAGTTTAATTATATTTCCAAATTTTCCCTAAAAATGATAAATGGCTTTGTCCAGATTTAATGATGTCAACTTAAAGAAATTTTAAGCACTGTAAGTGATGATATTACATTTAGCTTAAGAGGAGAAGCACATGAATTTTAATACCTATACACAAGAAATGTTTAGCCTGGGAAAAAAAACACTGTGTCCATTAACATTATAAAACATTAACTTTATAAAACCAGACAGACAGGAACATGTGTAGAACTGGCATGCATGCATGTCACTTAAAATGTTAACACTGCATATCTGTCAATATAATGACAGTTAAACAATTTCTACATCTAATCTGTACAGCTAATCTGCACCTAGTTACAGTTAGACTAATATTTCACAAACAATACAATCATACTTTTATTGTTTTTTTTTTTCTCTTTTTTTTTCAAAGTAAGTTGGTAATTGAATTTTCCTGAAAAGGTTCATTTTGAATTTGAGGCCAATTTTCCTGAGAAGGTTCATTTTGAATCTGAGGTGTGGATATTTTTGGATTCATTACATACAACAAAGAGTGATTTCAAAGTTTTCAAGCAGCCAAAATAATGCATTTTTTGCCTCATGACAACCCTGTGAACATTTTTTTTTGGTGAAAACTCAAAATTTTTACACAATGTAATATTGCAAAAAAGTTGCAGTTCATAATAGTACATTATACACAAATATTATAATGATGTAAGTAAAGTTAACTCCTGTGTTTTTAAATATTATTATGAAGTAAGTAAAGTTAACTTCTGTGGGTTTTTTTGAAGAAAAAAATCTTATACATGCAAATACAGACATTATGTGACAATACAGTAATGTAAATTGTATTGTTTTTTTTTAAAAAATTCTTCTCCTCTTTATCAGATAAGCTTTAAGGGTGTCACTATTTATTATTTCATAATATACATGTACTGTATTGAAAAGATTGCAATCAAGGATGTGTATTTATTGCAAAATCTTAAAAAGTTATCGGTTAATCAAACAAACAATTAAATATTGTGTTAAAAAACAATGTTAACTGTATGTGTACAAAATTTTATCAAGGTATTTCTCTATATTATATACAGATGTATATATAATGAGGAACTTGTCAAATCAAGGTTTTTCCCATTGGTTAATCTAGCTTATTCCCATCTTCCACACTCCCCTCCCCCATGTACAAACAAACTTTTTACCATTATATCTTCACAATGCACTACCATTCACAATAGATCAATTATCATATGTTACACTTATTTATATTATTGATATATTTACCAAGATGTTACTATAAAAGTTTGTTTGTATAATTCTGAGATCAGATGGGGAAAACCCATATTTGCCCAGTTCCAGATATCTATATTGCAACCAGTTACAACAATCTAAAATAATCCATTGCAACCAGTTACTTGTATATATAACAACAATCCAAAGTAATCCATACATGGCTGAGGCAGTCATTTATTATTCATTTGAAGAAATTAATATCTAATACATGTAATTATAATAATTAGTGACAAGCAAATGTGTTTGTTGGTGGCTTATAGTATGGGACCAAAATTTGAAGAAAAAAAAATAGCAACAAAGCAATGTTACCTAAGTAAGGTAAATTGTTTAATTTTAGAAGAACTTGACCCAGCAATTTTATTCATTTATTCAATGCTTAGATTATGATATTTCAATGATATATTGTGTTTTAAACTATTTTCAACATACATGTATATATTTATTGGTATTTTTTAATTTTGGGTTGTAGTGATTTCTTTCCTTCTTTTTTTTTAGGTAGTGGTGGGAGGGATCTGATCCTGACGTTTCATCAACACAAAAAAAAATATGTTTCAAACCTGCGGTTTAACTGATTAAAATATATATGACTAATATATTGGAATATATGACTTACATATAATTATAACTAAATTTGTAACAATACTTTAATAACTTGGGAGTAATTTTGAAATATTTACATTGTCTTTTTATCAAAACAAAACTATACTTTAAACTTAAAGCAGCATGCCTTCAGATTCAAGATAAAATCTATGAAAATTGAGAAAATGATTTAAGAAGTTATAATATTGTCAAATTAAGAAAGAACGTAATTAAAGCTACAATTTTAGCATTATACTTACAATAAGGCCCAAACAATCTCAATAAATTACCTAAAATGTGCACATATAGAGTAGATAGACCATTCTCTATCTAATGAAAATGTTGAAATAATTAAATGATGTTAAAAATCATAAGTAAATTCAAGTCATTATTTTACATATAAAATGTCATCACACTATAATGACTTGTGAATTATATATTTCTTAAATTCTCATACATTTTTCTAAAGTCTGATTTTTTTCGCTCTTCAATGCACGCAGCTTTAAAGGAATATTCATCAAAATAAATATTAGGATATCTATATCTGCACGATTTCATGACTAAATACTTGGAGAATTTCACGTAGTTGTATATTTACTCATGGTCATATACTATAAAGGAGAGAGATGGTTTTACGACCTATTAAAGTGAACAAAAGTGCGGTCAAAGATGAACCGATACCATAATACTGTACTATATTACAAACTTATATATCATTGTCACACCTGAATGGCACAGTAATATAATATAACATGATGTCTTGCTGCTATTTTTGTTTCCTTTGATCTCCCACCTTATATATATATATATGTAGATAAAATAAATATCAAGCTGTAGTTTCCTCTAGTAATAAGGTATCTAAAGGTAAATGATACCTTAAATATAATATTAAATTATATAATATTATAGTTGTAGGGGAGCAGGGGTTATATTGCACAACTGTTTATATATGGCCATACAACCTGTCAAGAATCTTAATAACAGAAAACTTCCTTTCTCAGAAATTATGACAGCATCCGTGTAAATAAAAGTATACAAAAACATCACAATTATCCGATGAAAAGCGACATTACAAATGTTCAGTATTATTCATATCTATGTATATTCAACAATAGGAGTTAACAAAACTGACTAAGACTTACAATTAGTAATTGTTTTTCCAAGTCATATAAATTATACAATACAAAGTGGCCCATTGTTCTTCAACAAAACTTGTACAAATAAATTGATAAATAGTTAAATACAGCTAAAGTTTATCAGTATTTAGCACTAAGTTTCCTGGTCTGTATCAGTCAAGTACAGTATAAATCACAGTGATTTCAATATGAAAAAGGTTGAAGAACAGCTCTCTTTAATCTTTTATCATTTTTAAAAAGGATGACCTATATGATTAAATTTTTATTCAAACATTCAAAGGTAGTCTGCATGTTTGTTTAATACAGAAAAATACTTCTTGTTCTAAATTGTGGGATAATTCAAACCTACATTCCAAAATTGCTAACGTCTGTGACAATCTATCGATAAAATCAATGCCAAATTAACCTAAAATTAACTTAAAATACACAACTTTAAATACACAACTTTGACAAGTTGGGAAAACATGAGATAATATAGATTCAAGTATTATGTTCCATTATATATGTATATCCTGGATCCTTAAAAGAATAATTATTATATTTTCTAATAAAAAGCTATTGAACAATGTATATAAAAAAAGCTGTTTTCTAGTAAAAATGTATACAATTATAACCTTAAGCCCAAACCTTGCTTTGAATTTAAAATTTGAGAGCTTTCAATATACATCTACATGTATATAGAAAAGAAAATGAGATACCAACAGTACAGAGCCTGGTCAGGCTGCTTGGATGTGTAATGCATGCGCAGAAGACCGAAATGACGATATAGGAAGGAAGGTGATTAAATTTGTCGCCTTCCAAAAAAAAGTAAAGACAAACTCTAGTATGCGACAGAACTATATACATGTCTATATACTACTTGTACTGCTTATACATAAATAACTTTTAAAGTCATTTCAGATCATTGAAGATTTTAGTTTCACAAAAAAGGCAGATCTTATAAAAAAGAAATTTGGGAAATTACAAGTTCAAGTTTCAAAATGCACAGATATTGTATATTATTGTGAATATATAAACTCTACATTCAACATGTCAAGAAAAATGTAGATTTTGTATCTTTTATAACAAAACATAAATTTTTTGAAGATCATTCCAGATCAAATAGGATAAAAAATACAGATACTGGCTTTAGGATAAAAGAATGTCTAGTCATGTATACAGCATTATAAAAACTGAAGCCTAAGGGGTGGACTTTTCATACGTCCTATCTAATTTCAAATCTCAAGTATACATACTGGGTAATGTCACGTTAACTGGATAATTTGCTATGTACACGTTTGTTATTTGATACAATTAAACAGGGAAGTAATTGCAAACATGTGTAATTAGATATATCTGAACAGGGTAAATCTCGCTAATACCTCTGAAGAAATAAATGGTGAAAAGGGATATAGTTTAATATAGGCATGAAATGAATTAGGCTTATACATTGAAGATATAGAGTATGGTATATTCAAATTAACAGTGAAAATTGGCTAATTTATACAGCGAAATAGCTAAATATCCAGTTCTGTTTTGCATTCTATATAATTTCATTAACCATTTTCTAAACAGATTCACTAATCAAATCTTCATTGCTTCTATTTATAACATAAATGGTATCCTGGACTAATGAATCAATTTTACCAAAAGTCCCAAATAGAATCACAAATTTAATCACCTTTAATATGAAAGAAGGAGTCAAATATACAAGTATATACATTTATACTCATATAAATGTACATGTGACAATGTACGTACAAGAAGGAGAAGGTATATGGAATTATCAGTGAAGAAATAGAGTAAAAAGGAATCCACAAAGAATATCCTAAACGGCAAAATTAAAAATTTTGCAAGCTAGGTTTGATTTAACCACAAATAAGTGCAAGCTACAGTCAACGTCCCCTAGCACGGACTTAAGGAGAATTCAACATTTAGTTAACATGAAATGGGTAAAATTTTTAATTAAGAAATATTTGCAAATTTTTCTTATGTGTTTGTATATAGTGGTTATCATGTAACCTTGTTCTTAAATAAGGGACAGGCTAGAGCCAAACACTCTGAATTCCCAATCGTTCCAAGACTATTGGTTAAAATGAAAAAACTATGCTTTTTTCAGTGAGTGTATGGGAACCATGGTATTATGACCTAAATGATACTTGTATCAGAGTTGGTGAGAGATGTAGAAGTAAACTTTGATATAAATACCTATATTTATAAACAGTATTGCAACATATGTGTATCTGTTTTGAATCAATATCCTGTTTGGCTCACACTTCAGTATATTCTAGTTAAGTTCATACACTGGTCAAACTAATAAACATATCAAAATACAACAAGTAATTCACACATGCCTTGTATAAATGTAAATATTAAATTATCAGATTTCTTAGAAGATAGCAACTTTTTCCAGGAAAATGTTTTAAGTAACACTTAACATTTAAGCTCCACTTTATCCAGTTGTTCTTAAAAGGAAGCGGGATAATTTGATATCTGCATTAATTAGGAAAATTAAATTAATTTAAATATACATGTACAATCATATACATGTATATATAATATTTTCACAATGCATATTGGTAACAATTTACAACATAAGCATTTTTGACCATTGTAACTATAATAAAATAAAAGCTGTCAATGAGTCAATATATGTGGACATTTTATCTTTTGGAATATGATGTTATATGTAACAGGCAACTTGCATTATATTCCCTAGATGAATCTGTCAGAAATATCTCCTCTATAAATAACAACAGACCATGAAATATATGTGTACAAATTACTGTTTACATGAATATAATAAAAGGGCAATTACTGGAAATTTCAATATTCAATATGTATAATAAGTTAGTACATTATATGGTATAGATATAATCATATAAAAGTATCTGTATAGTAAATACAAAAGTCATGTAATATTCATAATTTCCATTACAAGTGAGTAAACAGAAATATAGGCTACTGGTATATAATATATCATGTCAAAAGCAATGATAAATTAACTGAAATTTAAATGTGATATGTTTTAGTGAAAGTCTGTGCTTACTAATTGTGTAGGCATTGCCATTTCCAAGAAAGTGAGAAAAAAAACAATCATTTTATTTGTCAATCAAAAATTTCTTATGATCCCTTGAACATTTTTATTGTACTATTTTATTATACATTATACAATCAAAACACACTCCAGCAAACAAAATTTTGGTAGAGCAGGGGTGATCGGGTTAACATTTAAATAATAATTAAAACCAAGTTTCACCCTTGTGAATAGTTTTTATGGGTTGAAAAAAGAAGGAGCATAGTAAGTTTTCAGTACAAATAATGGAAATGTCTCTGATTAGTTTCACAACAGTTTCAGTACTTTGTCATTTTCTTCCATTATGTAAGTTTTTTTTTTCAAGTTTTTATTGTTATCTTAGTAAAGAACACATGTATGTCAATTTATATGTTAACAATAAATCTGGGATATACGTTAATAATAAATGTACAATAATTTAGCACAATTAACTTAAATATCTAAAGTCTGCTTGTAAAAATAAACATTATTTACAATCAAACTTGTATGTTATTTATACAGAATGTATATAATATACATATACTGTACATGTATTATACAATTGTAATAATAATATAAAATAAACAAATTACAGAATGTAATTAAAAACAACCAGTAGATCTACATTTAGATAGAATTATTCAGCAAGACATTTTAACCTTTTTTATGACTGTATCTATATTTTTGCATGGAACAATAACAATACAGTATTGTCCATTAATATTTTAATTTGTATGCATTTATCATACATCAATTAATTCAATTAAACCTATTATTTGTCATCAAACTAATCGGGAGCATTCCATTATCAGAAAAAGGGTAAGCAGAATCACTCCACCCTTATAAAATCGATAAAGTGTCCACAGGTGAACCTTACATATATAGATCTATATACTTACTAAAAGCTGCACTTTTGGCATCGTAAAAATTTTGTGACATCACTACATCAAGGAAATTGTGGTACATATCGAAAATAGGACTCATGCCCTTCTGAAGAGCTGAGTCTTCATCTGTGCTGTCCTTTGAACTAGTATCTGTGATGGTCTTATTCTGAATTTGAGCATCTTCACTCAAACAGCTCGCGACCAGCGCGAAAAAGAACACGGATTTTATAAATGTCATAATGAACAAAAAATGCAACACAAATAAAATGTTTATAAAATCTAAAACTATATGATCACAGGCGTTTAATAGTCCTTTAGTTACCGACACATTTTACTACACTACTTTCGTGTCAACACTTCCCTTTCTTCTGTGTAATGAAAACACACCTGGATGACCTCTTGAACCCTATTCGTTACATTCCGTAAAACACCGTTGAATTCCGTTAAGGCAAAGCAAATGTTAACGATTTATCATGTGGTTATGCTTCATTTTAAAATGGGATATTATTCATTTTGAGACAATACAGAAAACAAAATACTTATTTTATTTGAAAATTGCTGAACATTGTTATTTTAAAGCAGCACGCCTCAAGATTCATGCTATTTTTTTTAATTTTTAAAAATGTATTTAAAAAAATATTGTGAAGTGAACTCAAGCAGCACATACAAGTAATGTAAATTACAAAAGCAAGGTCAAAATATGCATAGATAGCCCTTACTGTGTTAGTAGTGAAAAATACTGCAAAATCAGACATAAATCGCATATAACATGGGAATTATTACCTTTATCTTGAAGCTCTTTACTTTTCTTATGAAAATCTCAGTACATTGTTCTCGACAAGTTAGATCTTTTTAAAATATTTTGGCTCATCTGGAGGCATGCAGCTTTTATGGCCTTTGGATATGCCTATAAATATTGCTGGCAAAACATTACGTGTGTGCTGTACAGGCCTACACATGCAGATAAATATTGCAGATTAGATAGATTTTAATACATTTTAGATTTACGTACGGTTTATTTCTAATGAAATAAATCAAATCAAACCGATGAAGGTGGCGAATCTTACATGACATTTTGTCTAGGTCCAAGTTTAAGTGTGCAAAAACTTGTAATGTTAATGTTGAGAGTGGCCATGACAGACTGGCAGTGTTCAAAATAAGGTACAGGCTTTTCCAAGAGATGATACGATGCGCACGCATCCTCAAAGTTCTGATAGCGCGAACACTTAATTTTCACCGGTATTTTGAAGGAAATCGGGTAATGTAGTCTTAAAACGCAACTTATATGTTTTCGCAATCATATTGTTTGCCTGTTTGACCAGAATTCGTTCTTGTATAATGTTTAAAGAAGTTCGTCTTAAGATAGTTCATAACCTTTCAAAATATTACCTAGGATTTTTTCTAAAACTTGGTCAATAATTCTTATTTATGGAGTTATATCCCGTACACGAAAACTAGGACTTTTTTCTTAAAATTCGTACAGTGCAATTTTATGATTGTCTTAAATTTTGGCATTAATCAATGGGAACGCCGAATTTAAATTTCCCATCCTTCTGGTTGAAATAATCTTATTATAATTATTCTATTACAATTGCAACCGAAAATCTTAGTGTCACTTATAACATATAAAAAGGGTATTCAGGTAATTAGGGAATCATTATCGTTGAACTTAACATGATATTGAAATCACAACGTCCTACATGTTGTATGTTAATTTCAATTAAATAATTAATTGTTTTCAGTCCACACATCTCTTAAAACCGCATGTATTTGTATTGACAGTGCCTGATTCAGTTCCAGACCTTAATTGTCAATATTAGGGTCCGTGGTTTCCATATACAGCTTCCTCTGTTGCACCGCTCGCATGCACCCACATATTCCACTCAAATAGGAACTCCTCGGCTATTATTTATATCTTATCCGAAGTTTGACGGAAAGGGCTGATTTCTGTCATCCAACAAATCTGGGACAGAAAAATACATTATTAGTCCCAGAAAAAATGTTATTTAAATTAGTGTTAATTAAACTTAGGTAGTCTTAGGTATGCTATGATAAAATATTTGTGTGCATAATTGTTTATTATTTATTAAAAAAATGATGTATTAACAAGTATGAATTTGGCACAAATTTAGTTTACCCATCTGCGTTGCATACCGATGTGGCGTGCTTTTGTAAATGCAAGTGAATCATTCGACGTTTTTAAATCTATTTGTTGCTGTTTTTACAGTATACTTACGTAAAACAATCATAATATAAATGAAAGTCAATATGTTTTTCTCACATCACTCTCCTCGTGCAGAAAAATGAAGTCATACATGTGTGAACCGGATCCTCCGCCATGGATGAATGATTTGGTTTTGACCATTTTACAACCAAGCTAAGAAATTTTATATCCTGAACATTCGCAAAAAATGGGGGAAAACTGTCCTCCAAATTACTGAGAATATATGATAAAACTCTACAATAACTACAATAATATTAGCAAAGAATGTTGAAAAAGTCAGTGAAATATAGGCATAATTCTCTTACTCAAGTCATATGAAGCGAAGCAGTTTTTCTTTTGCCTAAAATATAGAGACCGTACCTTAACGGAATATAGCTCGGTTACTTTCGGGCTGGTCTCGTGACCAACATAGAGTTAATGACGTCAAAGGGATTTTCCCGAGTAGGTTTCATTGATGAGTCATCCAGAAGAAATGATCTCCTGAGTGTAGTCATTTGTACTAACGGTAGAGGCAGTTAGCAAACGGATTGTCCAAGAAATATTCTACATTTAGGACAAGATCCCGAAATCAAAATCTCTACAGATGAACGAATTAAAGCAGATTTATTACCGTTGATAATTCAAGATGGCGGATTCTCAAAAACCGCCTGGCGATGGGCAAGGTGGGTACTCCGTGTTTACGGAAATCTTTCTGTCGCACTATTTTTGGATTCTATGAGTCATGTCATATACTATCAGTGATTGCTGTATATATCACTTATATAGGAAATAATTACTTAGCGAACAACGCTGTTTACGTAATAATTTTGAATGACAGAAATTTGATGGTCATGTAAACAAAGACAAACAAGGAAGTGTGATGACAGACAACCAAACTTCGGCTATGTCATCAGCTGTCGTCACTAACAATATGACATGTGTAGGCCTTGCTTCATTAAGTGAAGGTCAAATATTTACTTCAATATAATTATCTTTCATCTTCACTGAATTAATTTTCTAAGCTGGCGTATGATCTATTCCCAGAGCTCTCTCAATTCTCAAATTTTATGAAACATTTCTTACTACCAAATTGAACATATCACACCAAATGCTGAAAGATATTGGCATGTCCATGCATTTTCTACCCTTCTCATGTTGTAAGCATTATTTAAAGTACCACCAACAATATGTACGATATTAACGAGCATTATTTTGTAGCAATCATTTGTGGTTATAACAGTGAGAGCAGTGACAATATATTGCCTGAATAACATTTCATTTTATCAGTTATTAATGCATAATTTCCATTTCATGAGTAAAAATTTAAATACAGTGTATCCAGTACAAGACTTTTTATATTTCAATGTTAACAGTGACAGTTCATGTAGGGTGGATACCAGAAAAGCAAAACAAAAGTCAATGAATGGTATATAATCATAATGCATATTAATAATTCTGTGTTGTAATACTGGTGTTAAATTGAGTGAACTCATTAATTGCTGGCAATACATTAGTGATTTTCCTACTTAGTTATATAACAGACTCCGATAAAAGGCCTCTTCCCAATTGAAATTTTCTTTAAAATCATGCAGTTTTCCCAAAAATCTTAACTTAAACCTGCATTTTTACTTCCCAAATTAGTATTTTTAGCAATAATTTTTCCCAAAATCAAGAGGCTGAGGTCTCTTCCCTAATAGGTGAGAAAAATCACTGTTAAAACATTGACCATTGATTACCTCCTTTTTTTAGCTTTTATATGACATTTAAGGTCATGTAAATTTGATAAATTATTATGTTTATCGATGAGATTTGCTTGTTTTATATTAAGATAATGGTATATAGTTTTGTTTTAGTGTCAGTTTCAATGAGAAATATTTTGGATTGTTATAAAATTTTCTGGAACCCAAAAAATATGCTGGTATTTCAACTGTTTAGCAATGTTTTTGTGCAGGTCCCACTTACTCTGAAGGATATTAAACAAACATATTTCCTTCATACAGGTATTTTGGAAGTATTATTATTAAAAAATTTGAACAATGATTTTGTGAACTACAACCAACATTTATATACTGGTACCAGGTACCTCTAAGTCTATACACTTTAGTTTAGTTATTATAACACATATGATATAATTTGATTCCAAGCAATGGTTAAAATTTACTAGACATGTTAAATTTTTTGTTACATGTAGTTAGATGCTTTGTCAGGCTTTTTGTGACAGTGAAGTGTAACAGTAAGTGTCAGTCATTTATGAGATCTAAATACATCCTTTTTTCTTTGGATGCAATATGTAATTGCACATTTTTCATTGTTTTAGGTTTATTGTTTAAAACTGGTATTGAAAATGCTTTATCAATGTTATCCTTAATATACATGTATACTGATTGCCTTATGCAAAAAGATAAAATCGAAAATGTGAACTATGCTTGAAAATGTTAATGCTTTGTTCATTACATAAGAAATTCTGTATCATTTATTTTACTGCCTACATGTAAGTTTGATGAAAACTGTTAATGTTTACAATTTGACACATGTAGGAAAAGATGACCTTACATTATTTGCAAGAAAACCGAGGCAACCATTTGCTCTGGGTGCCTCACATGTGAAACATGTCCAAAGTGTTCCCAATGTTAGACATCTGGGCTTTTCAGGTAATAAATTGTTGGGAAGGTAAAAGTCCACAAAGTCTTCAGGACTATTTTCATGCTTGTTATATGATCTGCTTGCCCTAGTTGCCATGTCAAAATAAGGGTTTGAGAGTTAATGATATATTTAGAGCTTAGTATTGCCAACCTGGTGGCTATCTGATCCAATTAAATGAATTATTCAGACCTGACGATTTGTGAATCAAATCACGAAACACAAATTTTCAAGCATGTATATGTTTTTCCCCACAACTTTGGTTGTCCATTTTGAAATATATTCTACTTAGAAAATATGATATTCTTTTTAGAATATATAATATAATATTGTTTAAAATTGGTATTGAAAATGCATATTATAAATGTTATCCTTAATAATTACCGATTGCCTTATCGAAAATGTGAACTACGCTTGAAAATTTTTAATACTTTGTTCATTACATACAAATATTCTGCATTATTTATATTACTGCCTTAACTTGATGAAAACTGTTAATGTTTACAATTTGACACATGTAGGAAAAGATGACCTTACATTATTTGCAAGAAAACCGAGGCAACCATTTGCTCCGGGTGCCTCACATGTGAAACATGTGCAAAGTGCTCCCAATGTTAGACATCTGGGCTTTTCAGGTAATAAATTGTTGGGAAGGTAAAAAGTCCACAAAGTCTTCAGGACTATTTTCAAGCTTGTTATATCATGTGCATGCCATAGATGTCTTGTTGTCAAATATGGGTTAATGATATATCTAGAGCTGAGTATTGCCAACCTGGTGGCGATCCGATCCAATTAGTAATGATTTTTAAATAGAATCACGAAATTTCAAGCATACAATGTATATTGTTTTTCCCCCCAATTTTAGTATGCTTTTAGCAGTTTTGCCATTTTGAAAGATGTTCTACTTAGAACATAAAATAATAAATTCATGAAGAGATGTAAATATTTTTTAATTAGTAACTTTTGTCTGGAAAAATTGCTATAATTAGTGGTTATTATAAACAAGAGATTATCATATTTCTTTCAAAGTTGAAGTAATATGGCTCTTTTTCATTTAAATTGTACACCACTTTGTTTATATCAGTAAACTCCAGACAGTTTTCTGTAGTTTCTGTAATGAATTTCAACCCATATTTGACTTTAAGTTTGTAATTATGTTGTATGTTTTAGAATGTATGTTATTTTAGTGTTGTTATTTGGTAGCACTTACAATATAGCATGCATGTAAATTCTGTTGTTAAAACTCAAACTTGCAGCACTAGGTATTTAGGGATATTATTAACATTCAAATTTAAAGGATTTTGTAAGAACAACCTACTTGCGTCCCTGATGACAACACGGTTTTCATTTTTATGTGAGGCAAATGATATGCCAACAAAAACAATTGATTTGGCCAAGGGTTAAGCAGGATAGTTTAATGTACATACTAAAAATACTATCAATTTTAACAGCATTTCAACCAATGATATGGATCGCCAATCTGTTAATAATTAAAACTAGTGAAAAAATAGTGAAAAAAATGCATAATGGTTCGATAAAGAATAGCTTGTTGTCAAATACATCCAAGTAGAGTTTTTGACCCTTTGTATGTTTAAAAACAAACTGTTGAACAATTTTTATTTTAAATAACAGCATTTGGTAGATAATGATATTGAAAGTAGAATTTAGCTATTCCAGTTGACCATTGGTTAGAGGCAATGACAGCACTATATAAGAACATAGTAAACTTTGTACACATTAATTCTAGAATTGCTTTGAGCTTTTCATATGATTTGGTTGAATTCTTTTAATGTAAGGCTCTTTTTAGGCATCATTATGCGAAAGATTGAAAAAAAGCTCACATGTACATAAATAAGAATGCTTTGGAACTCACTATTGTGAAATTTGAATGGTAGTGTACCGTTTAGCTGTAATAGAAAAAGGTTATTTGTAGTTGTACCCACGTGTAAGATGGAAAAAAACCTGCATTTGCTGAGTTCCTGATAACATCTTTAATTATATAGAAACAGCATACATCTCCATGTATCTTACGGTAACAGAAATCATCTTTGTCTTAACATTCATTTTTAAAAACATATATACATGTACATTAAGTCTGTCATGTAAGATTTCTCCATTAATATTCTTCTTAAAAATTTGAATACAATTACTTGTAGAAATAAAAGAAAAACACCCAAAAATCAAAAAACTGCATTGATGATTGTCAGTGCAGAGTCAGAACAGCCTGCACTTCTGTGCAGCCTTAACATGCTTTCTTCATTTTTAGTAAATTGATATATTGAAATCCCTTAAAATTGTAATCAAATGTTCCAAAATCAAAGTCAGCTGGTCCATTACATAAATACATGTATGTTGTAAGGAATAAGTCAATTTAGTGCCATTGTAAGGATTACTGATAAGCCTGTGATCTGTGAAGGGTATTGTATTGATGTAATTATAACAGTTACATGTCTAATCTAGTCTTTGTAAAGTGTTCATATTCTAACTTGGTTGTTGTTGAATAATTAATATGTTGTTTTGTTTAGTTTGTAGTATACATGTAGATCAAAATTTAACATTTCTGACTGTCTGGAACCAGTCTGTTATATAGAATATCTATGCAAAGTGTATGAATTCTTTTCCATTTCAATTTTGTATAATAGCTTGATATCAGGCCTTTTTGCTGCAGCTTCGTTTTAATGGCTCTTTTATAATGACTACAAAAAGTATATTTTTTCCCAAACAAGAAAAATGGTGAAAATCCAAATTTGACGAATTATTGAACATTGTGTTTTTTTTCCTCCTAGAATTGCAGAAAAAAACCAGGAGACCAGATTATAGTTTCATGAATGTTGTTACATTACGTTTTTATCTCATTTGATATGTAGTTTCCTAAAGTCCACATTTTTCCCAATTTTAATGGTGTAAATTTTTTTTCCTAATTTTAATATTAAGTCTAAAAATGATGGTTAAAAAGGCCTGGATACTAAATGTTGTAATATATAATTAAGTTGTCACCTTAGTGCAGTAACAGGTTAACTCTTATTAAAATTCAATAGGAGTTAACCTATTACTGCACTAAGGTGATGATATATATCAATATTGTAGCTTATTAGTCTATTAGATAAAAAGTTTGTAAGTTAGGCATTTGCTTAAATGTTAAAGCTTTTTAAGTTTTATGCTAAAGTATGTCATTTGACAGTTGTATTTTGCTTTTAAAAAAATCTCATCATTAATATTGGTTCTGTGAACTTTTCATCAATTTAACATCATCATGATTTGACTTTATATGAATTGTACATTTTGATATACATGTATATATATTGTTATATTTTCAGATAATTCCCTTGGGATTAGATCCCGGCTTCAGTTAAATTTTAAATCACAATTAGACAATCAAAATGGCGGCTCGGCACCCACTCTCAAAAAGCTTGGATATATGACACAGATGTAAGTTTCTTTATAACTTAGAATTGATACATTTCCTTACTTATTTTATTTATGTAAGTTTTTCTAAGCACCGGAGAATCAATTTTATAAAGACTAAACGAGCCGCGCCATGACAAAACCAACATAGTGGGTTTGCGACCAACATGAATCCAGAGAAGCCTGCGCCTCTGCGCAGTCTGATCAGGATCCATGCTGTTCTCTATCAGTTTCTCTACTTGTAATAGGGTTTGTAAGCAAACAGCATGGATCCTGATCAGACTGCGCGGATGCGCAGGCTTGTCTGGTTCTATGCTGGTCGCAAATGCATTACGTTGGTTTTGTCATGACGCGGCTTAAACTATTTTTAGCTTGTCTGTTCAGGAGAAAAATTTGAGGCGCTATAGTTGTCGTTGTCATGGTGAAAAACCTTTAATGTATCCAAGTATGCAAACATTTTTAAAATAATCAATATGAAATCTGGAATACTTGCCTATCATGACAAGGTGCAAACAAGGGGCTTTATTTTGAAAGCAGTATTTTTTTAGTTATGCCCCTTTTAAACTAAGAATTCTTAAAATTTATTTCACTAATTTCTTCTTTTTGTGTGCTCAGAAAAATGAAAGAAGAAGCAAAGAGTTGTTGGTATGCCCTTGATATTTTATTTTAAAACTACTTGTCACAATGCCTTCATTAGTTGACAGATATCTTTGGAATAATGTGGCAGGGTTTTCAACCTCGGTTGATGTGGTAGCTTTTAAGGTCTTTAGTGCTGAAAAAAAAAAACCCATACATTTTCCCTTGTAGTTTGGCAGTGTCAAAAGAGCTTCAGGGAGCACCAATGTTGTATCAAAAATATTCTTCTTTTCCATTGCTGGTATAATTTTGAATAAAAGTATTTTATTGTCATGATATAAATTTATAAAATAAAACATATTTCAGCCAGGAAAGGTTCATAAAGTCACAGTGTTGCTTTAAAGATTTTTTAATCCTGATGTATAATATATAATTTCAGAGAACGGTTACGTTCACACGGTGGCCTAGAGTCATCTGGGAAGCTACAGGTCAAAGATAAGGTAAGAGTGGTTTAATTTATTAACAATACTGTACATATGATCATCATTCTTTGAGTAGTAGTAATAAAAATATGTAGCCTAGATGCCATCAGTATTGGGCGAGAACAGCCTACAAATCCATGAAGTATGACAAGGTACATATACATTTACAATAGTACTTTGACTGCTTGATTCATTGGTATTTTGATATTGAGAACCTCAAAAATAGCTATAGACTGTACCAAATTCAAAACTGGACAAGTCCGTTGTACAAAGGTTTCAGAAGATAGCTGGAATAAAGTTTGAATTCAAAGATATAGGTATTTGTAGGCCTGAAGATCTTGTTTACATCTTCTGTATGGTGGCTGAATTTTTTTGAATATAGGTTAAAAACTGTTCTATTTATACTGAAGGTTATATAAGATTTGTTTGGACAAACAGGTTCTTACTGTCAGGTACACCTCCAGAATGTAGAAACTTTATTTATGCTACATGTATATATCTACAGATCTGCGAAATTTGATAAGGTTTAAGACTGGTGTCTGACCAATGCATTTCACATGTATTTCATCTTGACTCATCAAAATTTTATAATTGACTGCCCCAGCTATGGAAGTTTGAACAAGTCTATTTTAAAACCTGTGGGGGAAATGGGTTGAATTTTGATCATTTTTCATGGTTTTAAAAGATGTTAGAAATGTTAATTATGTATTTATTTTCAGAGTTATAATTTCACAGCAGATGATTTAAAGGATCTAGGGGAGATAGGGCGAGGAAATTATGGAACTGTGAATAAAATGTTACATGAGAAAAGTGAAACTATAATGTCAGTCAAAGTAAGTTAAAACTTACTCTTTCTTCCATATAAAAACCACATTGAAATAAATGACTTCATTTTTTTCTGTCTACTTGTCGGTCTTAATGGCCGCAGTCACATGTATTAATCTTTACAAGGTTGTAGAGCTGTTGTTTTTTTTCAATTCATATAAAACAAATTAAAACAAAAGCAGAACAGCACAAAAAAATGGAAAATTGTGTTGCCTTGATTAGATCTGAGCATTTTTCAAGTATGATTCAAAGATGTGAATGAAACATAATTAAATCTTTATTTTTTACAGTGTTTTAATTATCAAAGTAGTTGTCATAGCTTAGTTATCCTAGACCATAAGTTATTTTAAGCTGTATATATAGGTTATTGAACTAAGTTGAGGATTTATCCCTTTGAAAACTTTTGGTGCTTGCATGTCCCACCATGTCAATCTGCACTGGTCTTTTTTCGAGTTTGCAAATGTTAAATTTTTTGTAAAATAGATATTGTTTCTTTACAAAGAAATTGAATATTAAGAATTGATTTCATGGGGGTTTAAAATAGACATTGACTTGTTTCAAAGACAATAAGGTGATTTATTTTCTTTTGTTTAAATCAACAAAAACCAATTCACTTATCAACGATGATAGGTTATTGCTTTTTCTTTTGGCATCATTACATTTGGTCAGGGAATGTTTCTAAATAAAAGAGAATTAAGAGACTCGTATAGGCTCATTTTTTTTTTGTTTTGTTTGGGATGTCTGGCCAAATTGTTATATAAGAGAGGATATGAGAGGGATAAATCAATTTATTGGTATATGTATATATATATATACACTGGCATTACAGAGGATACGTTCAGTGGTCGATGAGAAGGAACAAAGACAAATGCTGATGGAACTAGATGCTGTGATGAGAAGTAATGACTGTCCGTATATAGTGCAATTTTATGGTGCCCTCTTTAAAGAGGTAATGTCCTAAAGTAGTTTATATAATTTTGCAAATTCCCTGGTTTTCACTTCAAAAGATTATATTAAGTGTTGTATTATTAAGATGTTTGTATATTGTCATTTTATACTGCCCTCTTTAAAGAAGTAATGTTCTAAAGTAGTATATATATTTTTGGAATTTCTTGGTTTCTTCATCGTAAAGAATTAGTGTTGTATAATTAAAATGTTTGTATAGTGATATTTTATGGTGCCCTCTTTAAAGAGGTAATGTCATAGAGTAGTTTGTATATTTTTTTTCCAAATTTCATGGTTTCCTATTCAAAAAGATGTAATGATGTATGATTAAAATTAAGTGCAGTTTTATGGTGCCCTCTTTAAAAGAGGTAATTTCCTTTAAAGTGTACTCTACATAATGAAGTTATATAGTCCCTTTTAAAAAAAAAAAAATAAGTGATATTAAAATTTTTCATATTGCAATTTTATTGTGGCCTCTTTTTCTTAGAGTATTTCATGTTTTATGTAATTTTATGGTGTTCTCTTCAAAAAGATCAAGTGTTGTATTATCAAAGTGTTTGTATAGTGGAATTTTATGGTGCCCGGCCTCTTTGAAAGTGGTAATTATCCCCCGCCGATGGAATCGGGAGGGAGATATAGTTTTGGCGTTGTCCGTCCGTCCGTCCGTCCATCCGTCCGTCCGAATTTCGTTTCCGGAGTAGTTCTCTGCAACTAATGGCTGGAATTCAACGAAACTTTATGGGAATGTTGATCAGCATGTGAAGTTGTGCACCTGGGTATTTTCGTCTGGATATTTTTAGTATTTTTAGAGTTATTGCCCTTGACTTAGTAAAACGTCCGAATTTCGTTTCCGGAGTAGTTCTCTGCAACTAATGGCTGGAATTCAACAAAACTTTATGGGAATGTTGATCAGCATGTGAAGTTGTGCACCTGGGTATTTTCGTCTGGATATTTTTAGTATTTTTAGAGTTATTGCCCTTGACTTAGTAAAACGTCCGAATTTCGTTTCCGGAGTAGTTTCTCTGCAACTAATGGCTTGAATTCAACGAAACTTTATGGGAATGTTGATCAGCATGTGAAGTTGTGCACCTGGGTATTTTCGTCTGGATATTTTTAGTATTTTTAGAGTTATTGCCCTTGACTTAGTAAAATTTTGTAATTTTCAACTTGTGTCGCATGTAACTCAAAAAGTATTTGACCTAGAGTCATGAAACTTTACAGGAATGTTGATCAGTATATGTTGTTGTGCACCTGGGTATTTTCATCTGGATATTTTTAGTATTTTTAGAGTTATTGCCCTTGCCTTAGTAAAATTTTGTAATTTTCAACTTGTGTCGCATGTAACTCAAAAAGTATTTGACTTAGAGTCATGAAACTTTACAGGAATGTTGATCAGTATGTGTAGATGTGCACCTGGGTATTTTCGTCCGGATATTTTTACTATTTTTAGAGTTATTGCCCTTGACTTAGTAAAATTTTGCAATTTTCAACTTGTGTCGCATGTAACTCAAAAAGTATTTGACCTAAAGCAATGATACTTTACAGGAATGTTGATCAGCATGTGTAGTTGTGCACCTGGGTATTTTCGTCTGGATTTATTTAGTATTTTAAGAGTTATTGCCCTTGACTTAGAAAATGTTTGCAATTTTCAACATGTGTCGCATGTAACTCAAAAAGGATTTGACATAGAGTCATTAAACCTTATTGGAAAGTTGCTCAGCATTTTTAGTTTGTTCCTGGGGTTTCGCTTGTGGATTTATCCAGTATTTGTAAAGTTATTTCCCTTGACTTAGTAAAAACTGTTTCATTATGTTGTTATTTGATCCTTGAGTGCTTGAGTTAGAATCGACCAACTTTACAGGAATAATGATCATTATCACTAAATTACAGGAATAATGATTCACCTCACTGTGAAGCTATGAACCTGGGACTTTGCATGTGGATTTTTTCAGTTTTGTTAGAGTTATTGCCCTTGAATTACAGTAGTATAAATTTGCAATTTTCAACTTTGGGTTTGCTTGGGGATATATTCAGTATTTGTAAAGTTCTTGCCCTTTACTTAGTAAAAAGATTTTTAGTTTTCAAAAAATATTTGACCTAGAGTCATAAGATTGACAGAACAGTGGCGCGGTGGGGGCACCCGTGTCCTATGGACACATTTCTAGTTTTTATTAAAGAAGAATTAAAATGATTTGTTACAATAACATTTAAAAATATTTGAAAATTGTGAGATCCCTTCTTGATGCCTTGAAAATGGCAATGAAGTCTGGAGATTAAGATGTTTTTACATCTAGGTGAGCTATTGTGATCCCCCACCGTCCGTCGTCGTGCGTCGTCAACAATTTCTTTAAAACAACATCTCCTCAGAAATAAATGACTGCACAGCAACCAAACTTTATAGGAATGATCCTAGGGTGGTCCCCTGCAAAAGTTGATCAAATGGTTCCGGTCCTGTTGCATAAGTAGGTCACAGGGCCAGAAAAGGAGTTTCAAAAATGCAAAATTAAAAAAATCTTGTCTGAAAGTACAAGGCCTAGAGCTTTGATATTTGGTATATATGATATAACCTATAGGTCCTCTACCAAAATTGTTCAAATTTTAGCCCTGGGGTCAAAATTGGCCCCACTCCAGGGGGTCATAGATTTTCCTTATATGTATATAGTGAAAACTTCTTCTTGTTTGAAGGTACAAGGCTTCAAGTTCAAAGAATATTACAGTTTATGCCATGATTAAAATATAAATAAAGCCTTATGTCTTCAGTTGTTGTGTTAATAATAACCAGTACTCGGCGGGGGATATAAATTCAACGAATTTGCTTGTTTCCTTTAAAGTGTTTAGTTATACATAATGTAGTTTTAAAGTCCCTTTTTCAAAAAAGTTAAGCATTATTGAAATTTATTATTGCAGTTTAATGGTGGCCTCTTTAAAGAGGTAATTCATGTTTGTTGAAATTTTATTGTTTCCTCTTCTAAAAGATTAGGTGTTGGTTAAAAACATATTTATTTTTTATCAAGTGATTATACTACACATCAAACACAAAATTTATACAAAATCATGATAAAGTGGATTGAACCGGAAGCTCAAAGCTTATTGTAATTCTCTCCAGATTAGGTGCTTTATTCTTAAAATGTTTGTATATATATATATATTTTATGGTTCCTTTAAAGAAGCAATGTCCCAAAGTATTTTATTTATTTTCGGATTTCATGTTGTGCTCTTAAAATAGTGTTGTATAATTAAAAATTAAGTTCAGTTTTATGTTGCCCTATTAACAGAGGTAATTTTCATTAGAGTACTTAGATATATATTGTTCAATTTCATGGTGTGCTCTTCAAAAAGGTCGACTGTTAACTGATTTATATATTGCAATCTTATGGTTGCCTCCTTACTTTATTATTGTAGTTTTTAATTTATATAAAACATGATCTGAAGTTTATTTTTGTTGATTTTAAGAATTTGTATTTCATTTTTTATTTGTATTGTTTTTAATTCCATTTCCAGGGTGATTGTTGGATTTGTATGGAGTTAATGGACATATCATTAGACAAGTTTTATAAATTTACATATGGTCACTTAAAGTCCTCCATACCGGAGGAAATCTTAGGCAAAATAACCGTAGCAGTGAGTATATATAAATATATTACACCCTTAGTGTTTAAATTTTGTGAATTGAATGTTTTAAATACATAAAATTTTGTAAAATGGCGTTTATGTACATAGATATTTTAGGATATATGAACTTGCCTTGTTTAAAGGTGTACTAATTGTAGTGACTGTATATACTGTACTATAGGGTTACAAAACATTTTTTGGCTATAAAAAAGATTTGGGTGCTATTTTTTCATAACCTTTTTCATCAAGTAACATTCCATTTGTCGTTGTAACCCTTATTCAGGTCTAATAATTACACTTGTGCAATACATGTATGATCCTGGCTAAAATGCTTATAGTCATCATATGTCTGCAAAAATTGTGGAACGTAAACTGATGTTTTTAAATAAAATGTATTAATGAATAATAATTTTACTTGCAATATAAAGGATGATATATATAGGTATGATTTGATTGCTCTTCTTTTCAGACTGTCAAAGCTTTAAATTATTTAAAGGAAAAGTTAAAAATCATCCATAGAGGTAAGAAAAATATTTGTTGAAATTGAAAATTAACATAACAATGGTTACAGTTGCAATATTATAAATATACATGTATGCATATTTTTGCAAATAGACATAAAATCAGTTTGTCTGTAGTATTCATAATACTTTGTCACTGCATCCCTGAAATGCACAACTGCTAGAGTGTCAACCTGTAAAGGCTGGGCTTATGCTGGTCAACCACTCAGACCTCTATGTGGTGGTGGTGGTGTTTTTATTTTTTTTCTCCGGATCATGGCCAGGGCTTCCAGTAAGTTCCAAAATTTAGAAGTCAGAAAATGCAATATCTCAGATATTGGAAGTCACATTATATAGGTTAAGAAGGAAAAGTATTAGAATTTGGAAGTCACAAGTCAAAATCAAGGAGTAAAAGACTCCCAAACTTCCCTTAATGGAAGCTGTGATGGCAGTAAACCACATTGAAGCTCTAAGTTGGCCAGAATCCTGCATAAATTTCCTAAATGTACAAGGTTGTGTAAAGTGTTAGCTTGATCAAAGTGCCGCATACTCACATATTCAATCAATGTTGACTTGAATACATTTCCTTTGTATTCTTATTAAAAGTAAAAACATGTTGCATTTCAATTCTTCACAAACAAAATCTTATATATTTCAGATGTAAAGCCATCCAATATATTATTGGACCGAAAAGGAAATATTAAATTATGTGATTTTGGCATTAGTGGTCAGCTGGTTGACTCAATAGCCAAAAGTCGGGACGCCGGATGCAGGCCATACATGGCGGTAAGCTGAAACTGAAATTTTTTCTATGACATTTTTAGCTCACCTGTCACAAAGTGACAGGGTGAGCTTTTGTGATAGCTTTTCGTCTGGCGTCCGTCCGGCGTATGTCCGTAAACTTTTACTTTAAATGACATCTTATTAACCACTGAGCCAATTTCATCCAAACTTCACAGGAATGTTCCTTTGGTGGTCACCTTTAAAAATTGTTCAAAGAATTTAATTCCATGCAGAACTCGTTGCCATGGCAACCAAAAGAAAAAACTTTAAATATCTTCTTTTAAAAAACCGAAAGAGCTAGAGCTTAGATATTTGACTTGAAACATCTTCTAGTGAGTGTCTACTAATTTTATTCAAATAAAAGCCCTGGGGTCAAAATTGGCCCCGCCCCAGGGGGTCATTGATTTTCCCTATATGCATATAGTAAAAACTTAAAAAATCTTCTTTTAAAGAACCCAAAGAGCTAGAGCTAAGATATTTAGCATGAAACATCTTCTAGTGAGTGTCTACCAAGTTTGTTCAAATAAAAGCCCTGGGGTTTAAACTGGCCCTGCTCCAGGGGCCTATATACAGTGAGCGACCTCCGGGCCATCATGGCCCTCTTTAATATTCAATAAGTAATTTTAATAAACCATAAAAGAAAACAGCATGTTAGGCATTTCATGTTTTTAAGTTTTATATAAGAAAAAAAGAGGACTTTTCTTCACCAACCCAACTCTCCTTTCTCTGGATTTTTTTTTTATATGTGTCAGACCCTAAGCATCAACCATTTTGCACAGAACCTATTGCTTTGTAGATCAGAATACTTATTTTGTGACAATCCTCCAGATTTCCATTTATTAGATTAAAAGATTTGGTTGTTTTCACACCAGGTATTGCTTTGAGTTTCATGTAAACTTTATTTTTTGTATCCTTTAAACTTTATTTTTTGTATCCTTTAATTTTATTTTTGTTTTTTTTTTTTTTTAAATTCAAGTATTTGGAACAGAAAGTATTTTTTAGCCAATTTCAAGTATTTTCAGCCAATTTCATATTTCAGCCCGAAAGAATAGATCCTCATCACTCAAGTCGAGGATATGATGTACGATCTGATATATGGAGTTTAGGGATCACCCTGGTAAGTGCTGTTCATGTATTTTTTTTGCAATTTCCCCTAAAAGCAATTAATGGTTTTGTCCAGATTGAAAGATGGGTAAGTCTGCTTAAGATTTTCAGCAGGAACAGGGTTTAAGCAGACGTCAAGATTCAGACTGTTGGTATGAACATTTTAGATTTTTTTTTACATGAAAAATGTTTGTTAAATGTACATATATAATTATTTGGAAAGGCAAAAGCAATATGTTTCCAAAAAATTTTGGGAGACATATTGGTTTTGCCTTTGTTATCCGTCCGTCCATCTGCATTAAGCTTGTCCGGCTTTCACAAATCAAACTTAGATTACATACGTAGGAGACATTTTTTTGTGACAGAAACCCCTTCTAGTTTATGTTGACTTGAAACATTTATTATCCAATGAAATCACCTTGATTTAAAGATCCATTACGGTGTAGATGACAGGGCAGAATTATAATGTGAAGAATTGTAAATTCAGTCATATTTTTAATAAAACTTGATAAAGATTTTATTTGTAGATTTTCGTAGCTTTGAATATATCTTGTTGATATTTTAGATGGAGTTAGCCACAGGGAGGTTCCCGTACCCCAAATGGAATAGTGTTTTTGATCAGTTAACTCAAGTTGTTCAAGGTCCCGCACCGCAGCTCAACCCCTCAGAGGGACGATTCTCAGAGGAATTCCTTAACTTCCTAGGTGCATGGTAGGTGTACAAACAATTATTTATATCTTAATCTGAAGATGGTAGTAACTGTTGCTGATACCAAACACTTGCATCTTTGTTTATAGCTCAGTCCCAAACACATGTATATACATGTACATGAAAAATCTCATTTCAGCTAGCAGAATGTTTAGGTTAGTGAAAATCATATTATAAATTTGTATGCAGTTTAAATGAGTTCTGGCAACCAAAATAAGTCTCTTAACCAGTACTGGTGTCATATGAGGAAATGTGGTTGTGACTTGAGGCTCACACCTATAACCCTTGGTTTGTGAGGTGGTTCCATTAGTAACTTTGATTGAATTCTTTTGTTATTTACAGTAGTTTCAATAGTAATTTTTGCTGAATTCTTTTCAATATTTAAAGATTATGATATCAATAGCATTGGTCTATCAGAACTGTGGCTGTTATAGAAAATACTTTATTACAAAATATAAATAGCTCATACATATTATAGATTGTTTTATATCTTTAAATCTTTATACCTAAGATCATCATAGTTTTATATATGAAAATGTTTAATTACTACTTTCTGTTGTTTTTGTCAACTCAAATTTTGTTCAATTGAATTTTAAAACCATCTTGATAATTAAGCATGTACGTGTGTAGTATAAGAAGAAAACGTTTTTTTTTATTTCAGTTTGACTAAAGAAGAAAGACAAAGGCCAAAATATAACAAGTTATTGGTGAGTCTGAAATTCTTTTCACTTACTTTATATATTTTTTGTACAATAGATAAAGCCCAAGATAATTATGTTGAATTTGAAATAAACTCGGACACAAAGTAAATATTTAAGATCTTTTTATGTAAGAAACAAATGTTCATGATCTGTTTTATAGGAAGGAAACTGTTCTCGGTTAACATATGGGTTATCATTTCTTATGAAAAAATGTTTTGTTAACATAGGAAAGTTATCATTTCATATGGGAAAGTATTTAGTTTACATAAAAAGGTTATCGTTTTCTATGTGAAAATGTTTTGTTAACATTGGAAAGTTATCATTTCATATGGGAAAGTATTTAGTTTACGTAAAAAGGTTATCATTTTCTATTTGAAAATGTTTTGTTAACATAGGAAAGTTATCATTTCATGGGAAAGTATTTAGTTTACATAAAAAGGTTATCGTTTTCTATGTGAAAATGTTTTGTTAACATAGGAAAGTTATCATTTCATATGGGAAAGTATTTAGTTTACATAAAAAGGTTATCGTTTTCTATGTGAAAATGTTTTGTTAACATAGGAAAGTTATCATTTCATATGGGAAAGTATTTAGTTTACATAAAAAGGTTATCGTTTTCTATGTGAAAATGTTTTGTTAACATAGGAAAGTTATCATTTCATATGGGAAAGTATTTAGTTTACATAAAAAGGTTATCGTTTTCTATGTGAAAATGTTTTGTTAACATTGGAAAGTTATCATTTCATATGGGAAAGTATTTAGTTTATGTAAAAAGGTTATCATTTTCTATTTGAAAATGTTTTGTTTACATAGGAAAGTTATCATTTCATACGGGAAAGTATTTAGTAACAATAAAAGGTTATCATTTTCTATGTGAAAATGTTTTGTTAACATAGGAAAGTTATCATTTCATGGGAAAGTATTTAGTTTACATAAAAAGGTTATCATTTTTAGCTCGACTATTCGCAGAATAATCGAGCTAATGCAGTCACCCATTTGTCGGCGTCGGCGTCGGCGTCGGCGTCCCTGTGGTTAAGTTTTTGTATGTAAGCTGGTATCTCCATAACTACTGAAGGGAATGGATTGAAACTTCACACACTTGTTCTCTGTGATTATCTAAGATGATTGGCACAAGTCCCATAACTCTGATTTGCTTTTTTTCATAATTATGCCCCTTTTTCGACTTAGAAATTCTTGGTTAAGTTTTTGTATGTAAGCTGGTATCTCCATAACTACTGAAGGGAATGGATTGAAACTTCACACACTTGTTCTCTGTGATTATCTAAGATGATTGGCACAAGTCCCATAACTCTGATTTGCTTTTTTTCATAATTATGCCCCTTTTTCGACTTAGAAATTCTTGGTTAAGTTTTTGTATGTAAGCTGGTATCTCCATAACTACTGAAGGGAATGGATTGAAACTTCACACACTTGTTCTCTGTGATTATCTAAGATGATTGGCACAAGTCCCATAACTCTGATTTGCTTTTTTTCATAATTATGCCCCTTTTTCGACTTAGAAATTCTTGGTTAAGTTTTTGTATGTAAGCTGGTATCTCCATAACTACTGAAGGGAATGGATTGAAACTTCACACACTTGTTCTCTGTGATTATCTTAGATGATTGGCACAAGTCCCATAACTCTGGTTTTTTTTTTTCATAATTATGCCCCTTTTTCGACTTAGAAATTCTTGGTTAAGTTTTTGCATGTAAGCTGGTATCTCCATATCTACTGAAGGGAATTGATTGAAACTTCACACACTTGTTCTCTGTGATTATTTAAGATGATTAGCACAAGTCCCATAACTCTGATTTGCTTCTTTGCATAATTATGCCCCTTTTTCGACTCATGAATTCTTGGTTAAGTTTTTGCATGTAAGCTTGTATCTCCATACTTACTGAAGGGAATGTATTGAAACTTGAAGAGTTTGTACCTTTTCGGACAATTTTATGTATTCATATAGGTAAGCATTATTATACTCAATGAAACACCCTTGTGACAAATTTTCGAATAGTCGAGCGTTACTGTCCTCCGACAGTTCTTGTCTATTTGAAAATGTTTTGTTAAAATAGGAAAGTTATCATTTTATGGGAAAGTATTTAGTTTACATATAAAGGTTATCATTTTCAATTTGAAAATGTTTTGTTAACATAGGAAAGTTATCATTTTCTATTTGAAATATGATCAGAAAGGAAAGTGCTTAGTAAACATATGAAAGTTATCATTTTTATGGGGAAAAAAATTTGGTTAAAATATTAAGGTCATCATTTCTTACATGAAAATATTTTGTTAGCATAGGAAAGTTATAATTTTTTATGGGGAAAGTAATGGGTGAATTTGTTATTTTATCGATAACTGTTTTGATAACACATGTTATTGTTTGACTCTATTCATAGGAGCATCCATTTATAAAGCGATACCAGGAGCTAGAGGTGGACACTGCTACTTATTTTAATAGTGTACTAGATCAAGTGAAAGACTCTTCACTTTTAGAATTATCACAATCGTCATAACATTGGTGGACGAGTAGGGACAACCTTCTTCAATCAACATTCAGTATATATATTTATATGTATCATCCAATTTTATACAGGAGACAACATTATTACACATTTGATGATTAGTCATATAAAAAGAAAAAAAGTTTCGTGTAGTTATGCAGGTCAGCATTGAGTAAATACAGGTCCGAGTTTTTTTGCCATGTAAACTATTAAGGTGTTAGGTCAAAAATTGCATGGCACTGAAGGTGAAACCTTTTTTTTTTTTTAATTTCCATGAATGATATAGAAAATACAACCAGAGCTGTGGTTATTTTACTTTGCTTGGGTAAAATTCAGTCGAGCTAAAATGGTACATTGAAAACATTTTTTCGATCCCCTTTGTGTTTTTATTACTTTTTTATTTGATTCAGATAGACTAAAATGAAAAAAAATTGAAGACATTATCCAACCCCTTTTGTTTTTTTACAATTTTTTGTATATCTTTTGTGATAATATATTTTCGCAATGCTAATCATTATGAATATATAGGACATATACAATGTATTACAATTTACACCATCAGTATCGCAATGTTCCAATGTTATAATGATCATCACGAGTAATACAGTACACAATGGTTGCCATGTGTGGCTTGAAGGGAGAAGTGTCAGCTGTGAAGTTATACGGGGGCTGTGAAGCTGTGAAGTTATACGGGGGGGCTGTGAAGTTATACGGGGGCCGTGAAGTTGAACGGGGCGCTGTGAAGTTATACGAGGAAAACTTTACTGATTGCTGGCTGTGGACATGTCGATTCAGGGACATTTTGGTCGCCTTACATTCTGCTAAACACTCAATAAGCCCTTCTCTTTGGGACGTTCATGCTAGTATGTTACCATATTGGTGATAAAAGGTCAAACTTTAGTCTGGATGAATATGTCATCCGCTGAGAAAAAGTCTCCCTTTTCAAACAAATAATGGACATAAAGAAAAGAAGATGTCACTTAAAAACTTTCAAAAATATTAAGGAAATCTTCCTAGGTTTATGACTGCATAAAAATCAGGTTTGGTAACTGAGACTGAGAAGAGAGAAAGAGTTAATGTCAATATTTTAATTGAAATCTACAAATATGATTCCTACAAAGAAATTTAGTTCTTTTACAAGATTTTAGCACTTTCAAAATGGTCTGTGCAGTATATTAAAAAAAGCTCCTTGTGACTTAAAACAGAATTGATTTTTTTTTTGTAAAAATAAATCTATTGCATTGATAAGATTTTCATAGCTATATTATACTGTGTAATTTAAACCTTGTACTGCTATATTTTTTAAAATGGACTTGTCCAGCTTCTGTGTATAGAACTGTCCATTATCAATTTAGGGATAATATGATTAAAGTTAGTATAAAGCCTGGTCAGACTGAACAGATGTGAGTCTGGCGCTATACTGTTGGCAAAGGCTTATCACTTTTGGTTTCAGTAGGGTAAAGGGTTAAATCTTGGCTAGTTTGGACAATTATTTTCGTGGGATTTTAAGGGAGATGGATTTATTGAGTGTCTCATAGACCATTCCAGTGTTAAACTGCTTTTTTGTTCAATTTTAAGAATGATAGAGTCTGACTAGATGTCTGTCTGTCCATCTGTCTGTCTGTTACACTCCACACCATGAATCTATTCTTTCTGACAACAACATTTTATAAGTAATAATATCTAATAGGTTAAAGCAACATGCCTTAAGATTCATGCTAATTTTCATGAAAATTTTGAAAATGTATTTATAATTAAAATATTGTAAAGAAAACAAAAAAGTAATTTACATGTTGCAAACAGCACTTACAGTCCATGTAAATTACCAAAAAGTGGTCAAAATATGCAAAAAATATACAGAAGAAATATGGTGATAAAAACAGCCATTATTTACATAAAAAATTACTTAAATCTTTTTACTTTTCTAAATATCATAGTACATTTTCTCAAGTTTGAATTTCTTGAAATATTTTGACTCATGGGAGGTATGCAGCCTTCAAATATATTGAGAGAAAAATAAAAAAAATTCTTAGAAAGTGTCCATTAGTATATATGTTTTATACATTACATTATACATGAGTTATAGATAAACATTTTCATGAATGAATTTTACATCTGATCCTGTACATGAAGAATGTTTTATCCTTTTTTTTCGGCTTTGATAAACAGAAATAAAATCATGCAGTTATATATTTTATATGTAATGTACTGATATTTTCCTCACAGAATTTAACATCTGATCCTGTACAGTGCAGAACTTTTTTTTCTTTCCGCTGGACAGGTACACAATCATGCAAAGATGAAATGATTTTGTTCTATAAATTTGTATTATTTATTTTTTAAAACAAGATTATGAACACAGTTGTATATATATATATATAAATTCATTGTATGGAATGGAGTGCTGACACAGGATAAGACCGGTCACATGACCAGTGTTAAGTTGTCTTTGTTATTAACACTATATTGCCAAGTGCTGTGTATAGGTTTCTTTTGCAGTATGAATGCTTTATTTACCTTTTTATTGTATATTGATTGTTAAGTTATGCTTTGTTGTTGGTTTTTTTCTTGTGTCCATAGATGGATGTTATCACTATAAAAACCGTTTTTATGATTAATGTAAGATTATTATGGAAATTTATGTAAGATTTTTATGTTCCACGAAAAAAAAAATTGGCAAAAAAAATATTTGCTAGTTTGTCCATCCACTCTACTAAAGGAAAATAGGGGGCCATCTTCCTGTGAGAACAATAAGAGTTCAATCTGTAACAATAGAATAAGGAGCCAATAGCCTTATGTTGAAACAGAGTAACGAAAGAAATAGCCCTTATTCACTTCCGGTTGCACTTCCGTTCTTTCCACTGTTCTTGCTACAGCTATTGACTGATATTTTGAAAAATATGATTTCAGTACCTACAATGCATATTCACCATCGGATGGGGGTTTAAACGCAATTTAGTTAAAGATACTGAACTACATTTTCCTTCTTTTTATAGTAAGACCATTGTTGGGGTTTGTTCAGTATCTGTTGGTTAGACTGCTTTTCTGGCATAAAATTTAGATTAAAAGATAGTATAAAATAAAAGCACATTAATAGATAGAAAAGTGATTAACAAATATCTTTTGTAAGGATTTGTTTAATATATAAATTTTTATAAAGAGTTATTGGAATTTTTATAAAATTATTGGGGGGCAAGTTAGCAAATATTTTACATTTTGTCATACCCTCTTGTGACAAAATCTGTTCATTTTACATAGTTTGAAAAAATGATATAAGTATGAAAAATGTGTCAAAGGAAATACCAGGGAATGAGATGAATTTGTTCCTAATTGAAATCTAAATGACCTAGTTTGTCACCATAGTAACACATCTATTGTTTCAAAATATAAACACCTGTGTAGTATAAAATAAAAAGCACATTAATAGTTTATATTGTATTTAACCATACATAATGGTGTGATATGTCTTCGAGTATATAATTCTAGTTTGAACCATGTTTAGATTTTACGTGTATTTATCATCAGTGGGTCTTCAGTACATTATATACACCAACATTTTACCGTCAGTAACTTTTTATGCCACCGCAGCATCTGCGATGCGGTGGCATATAGCGATTCACCTGTGTGTGTGTGTGTGTGTGTTTGTTTGTTTGTTTGTGTGTGTGTGTGTGTTATATAGATTATATAGTGAACTTAAAAAATCTTCTTGTGAAAAACCACTAGTCCAATTTCAACCAAACTTGGCAGGATTGATCCTTGGGTGAAGAGCTTCCAAAGTTGTTCAAAGAATTTAATTCCATGCAGAAATCTGGTTGCCATGGCAACCAAAAGGAATTATAAGAATAAATTTAAAAAATCTTCTTGTAAAGACCCAAAAGGCCTAGAGCTTAGATATTTTGCATAAGGCATTGTATGGTACACTTTTACCAAGATTGTTCAAATTATAGCCCTGGGGTCAAAATCGGCCCCGCCCCGGGGGTCATTGATTTTCACTATATGTACATATAGTAAAAACTTGAAATAACTTTTTGTAAAGACCCATAGGCCTAGAGGTTAGATATTTTGCATAAGGCATTGTCTGGTAGACCCTTACCAAGCTTGTTTAAATTATAGCCCTGGGGTCAAAATCAGCCCTGCCCCGGGGGTCATTGATTTTCACTATATGTACATATAGTGAAAACTTAAAATACCTTCTTGTAAAGACCCAAAAGGCCTAGAACTTATTTTGCATAAGGCATTGTCTGATAGACCTATACCCAGATTGTTCAAATTAAAGCCCTGGGGTCAAAATCGGCCCCGCCTCGGGGGGGGGGGGGGTAATTGATTTTCCTCATATTTACATAGTAAAAACTTTAAAAAAAATTCCTCTTGCAATTGACAAATGCTAGAGGTTAGATATTTTGCATGAAACATCGTGAAGTGAACCTCTTGCAAGATTGTTCAAATAATAGCCCTGGGGTCAAAATTGCCCCAGCCCCGGGGTTATTGATTTTCAATATATACGTATAGTAAAAAATAAAAAAAATCTTATTGTCAGAAGGTACAAGGCTTAGAGCTTTAATATTTGTTAAATGATATCATCTATAGGTACTCTACCAAAGATGTTAAAATTTTGCCTCTAGTGTCAAAATGAACTTTGATATCAGCTGACCTAGATTTTGACAAAGTGTATTACATGTTGTCCTTTGATGCAGTCTTGAAATTTAGGCTGTGTGAAATAGGACCTTCACCACCAAATTCACTAGACTCAACTGCATTGATATATTCCTACTCTGATCTTTTATTGAGTTAACAATAGATTTAACTACTTATCTGATAATAAGAATTAGATATGCATTATTTCAATCTTCAATTGTATAGAAACAAAAAAAATCTGTTCCTACACTACTATTTAGTATTGAATTAATGCGGTGGCATAGCATTTTTTCTCAAATGCAATCTTGTTGTTTAATAGCTCACCTTAGTGTTGTTAGGAGGTGAGCCATTGTGATTATCAGATGTCTGACAATGTGACTTTCGTCCCCTCTGTCTGCCCATGTGTAAATTCTTAACCAATTACCGATCAGTCTTTTTCTTTCAAAATTAAGTTAGAACACTTTTTTTGGATGACAAATTTTCTTTAAGTTAGAAGAACTAGGTTAAAAGGTCAAAATGGAGGCCATCTAGGGGCTGAAGTGAAAGAGTATGGTAGGTAACAAGGTCAAATTAAAGAAAAATATACATGTAGTTTACTCTGGAGATTTGGGGAAAAAATTCATTCGTTTTTACTTGCACGTCAGTATACGATAACTTAACCATTCAAGCTTGTATCTTCTTCGCTAAGTGCAAGACTTTATTGATTAAACAGATTCTTCATGATAATGCGATAATGATCGTATTCTCAAATTGAATTTCAATCCTTACACTCACGATTTGTGTAATGGACTTGCCCTGCATTCAATTCAGAGCTGTCTTATAAGTTTTTGGGACTTCAGTATCAAAATATTGAAATTGAATACCTGTAACAGTATAGAGTTTTAGTAATCTTCAAGAATGTACATGCTGACTTGGCTCTGTACTGGTGTCGACAAATCAGTATTGTTTGAAGTATATTGAACTTAAAGCTAAATCATAACATTCAATGAAAAAAAAGTTTGAGTAATCGAGGGTTCCTTGAATTTGCTGATTATTTCACATTCCTTGTGTTGTAAAGAATGAATATTTTGTTCAACGAATTATAAAGAACAAATATTTTGTTCAACAAATGACAAAGTGGGTTTTATATACATCAGGTTTTAATTTAGAAATCAAAACGGCACACTTACTCTTGAATATTTTCTGATTCATTCATTAAACTGTACAAAGTTATGAGAATATACATGTATTGTTTAGCTTTGTCTGAGTAAATGTATATATATTTGATGATGGTACATTCTGTGACTAGTAACACAGGATTATTGTTTGAAAGTTTTATGTTGCATACATTTTAACGTGTGAAATCGTTAGACAAGACAGATTTTGTATTTGCTGTTAAAGGTACTTAGGCCAAAAAATAAGGTCTGTTTCCAGTTTTTGACCGACAGATCCCAACCCTAGATTGTTAAAAAGCTGTTAAACGCACTTTCATAAAATTTGGAAAAAAGAAAAAAAATAGTGCAGATTTTTTTCATTCCATTTAAGGCGAGAGCTGACCAAGCTCCTTACCCCACCCCCTTTTTTCCCTGTATAGAGGAAACTAGGAACAGATATTTTTTGGCCTAGGTTTTGTCGTAACATTTGTGTATAAATCATGATTAACAAGCAGATGCTATCAAATGTCACATTGATAATTGCCTTTGAAAAAAAAAGACCCAAAATAAACTGTAAAAACCATTTCTTGATTTTTGTTTTAGTTTTTATGCATACTTAGAAATAGTTATTTAAGAAATATGCAAAAACATTGAATTGATATCCCCCGGCTATCTTATACTAATGTCTGGATTGAAGCTATTAAGCACGATGTTAGTCTTTGCAGAAATTATTTTAGTTGGATTGTGTATAAAGCTTTTAGCTATTGTTGACACCCTTGAGTTACTTACTTCAGAAACAATGGTTTGCTTGCAACCGGGGTTTGAACCCATGTTGCTAGTGGTCCGGAGATTACTAGTCAGATGTGTTAACTATTTAGCCACACTGCCACTTCTTGAACTTGTCGACATTGTACATAAAGATGTCTGGTGAAAAGTCAGTTTGGTTATAAATAGCGATCAGATTTTAGTGTATTTAAAAACGTTTAGTACAGACTGATTGAATTTTATTCACATATCTTTAGTAAATACAGAGATTGTTCCAGGACCATGGATATTAATCTTGCCATAACATTATAAAGATCTGCTAGTTAGTCTATAAATATTGAACAGACTAACTAAATACTGAGGTTCATTAAATGTAATGAAGTACCAACAGGTGATTTTTTTTCCTTCTACAACCCACATTTAAATTGGGAAATTTCAGGTAGGTAACTTAAGGTTTTTTTTAACTTTTCTTCCTGATGGCAAACCACCGATACAAAGCCTTAAAGGGCATTTTCCATAAAATATGCTTAGACCTGTAAATGCCTATGAGTCTGAGAGGGTTGTGGAAAATCTGCATATTTGGTGGGAATTTTTTTTCTTGGCCAAGGTCAGTTGAATTGGGCTAAGACTACTGCATGATAAGCAATGAAGCCAATATAAAATCACCGATTCAATGACAATAAAATTAAATTCAAATCTCTTCAATAACTTCAATATAGAATACATCATATCAGCCTGCCTCTTGATTTAACAAATGCTCTGGGCCATTTTTTTTTGCGTTAGCCCAGTTTCTGCCATGTTAGTTTGGACCATTTCATATTGGCCTAGTGTAACAAGAGCTGTCCGCAGTACAACGTGCTCGACTATTCTCGGTGCTTGATAGTAAAACAACAGCAGGGAGAATGAAGAATTTTCTAAGGTTAAAAAGGGCCATAATTCAGTCAAAATCCATGATCTAGTTATTGGACAGTGGCCTACTAACATACTCAAATTAGTGTGTTAAGTTTTAACCTTTTTCCTTCAGTAATTTTGAATATACCAGTTGCACGAAAAAACTTAACAAAACTGTGACGTCGAGGCCTGGTCGAGTACAAATACTCTCCCTATTCTTTGAATAGTTGAGCTTTATAAATATTGGCGTTGAACCTTTATTACAGGACAGAAAAGCTAAAATAAAGTACAAAATTTAATAGTTTTGTTTTTCTCTCTGTTCACCTTAGTATTGTTTGACATAAAAAAATAAAATTAGTTTAAATATGCTGTATTACATGTTCATATACAGATTCTACCTATGAAAACAATGCTGCTGAAGAACACAATAATATAAAACAAGAAATTGTCATACTGTCATTTCTCAGTAACATGTAACAAAGTGATATAGTTATAAATAAAAGGCAAGTTACAAAACAAGATGATAAAGAAATTCTTTTGAAAATCAGTCAATTAGGAGCTCCTTTAAATTAATAGGCACTTAAGACTTCAAAAGATTTCCACGATTGATGTACCACTATGACAGATATGTATCATCTGAATCACTTAGAGGCTTGCTTTGACTCATTTTCACTTTTGCATATTTTACAAAAAATATAATCACCCAAGTCATTTAGAGGCTTGTTTTGCCTGGTGCTTATTCATTCAATGATCTGACAAAAAACACATGACAGGAAAATGTCAGAAAACTAGGTTTTCTGCCCGAAACAGTTGAATAAATACCCCCCCCCCCCACTTCTCACACAAATAGTGTACCCCCGAGTTCTTAATGAAAAATAGTTCTGTGGAGAGTTGGTTGTACACTCTCGGGGAAATATTGTGGATACTGTGGGAATATTTCTCTAAATAACAGATATGCGAAGTAAAAAACAATTTCACAAAAAATAAAATTGTCAGATTCAAAGTCATTATGGAACATGATAAATTAAAAATAAAGTCAAAATCAAGTCATCATTTATTTTTTTCATTCCTTTGTGTACCAATCGGGCAGAAATAAATAATCTGTGTTATTCAGAGGCTTGCTACACCAAACTTTTTCATTAGGCGACCATTGCAGCAGATACACGATTCTGGAAAAAAATATCAAATATGTATTAGGCATGGTAACAAATAATGTAAGTACAGGAGTTTCACTTAAAAAAAATTCTACACATGAATTTAGTAAAAAATAAATAAATGTCTCTTACTGTAGTTCACATTACAGAGAAATCTAAACTTTTAATTTTAATCAAATGTTCATGCTTTTGAGAATGAACGTTCTGTAATGTTATGTTAAGCTTGCTTGTCACAAGTGAATCTACCCTGGCAACCAGTGCCATCTGATCATGGTCTGCACCACTTGCTTATTTTGAAATTTTCTGCTATAAATGGTGAATGTGATTATATTTAAAGATGGACAAGTCCATTTAAGATATTTAGAGTTTAAGAAATAAAGTGGAACCATGTATAATTTGTCACAAGTTAAAAACAATGTCTGTATTAGCAAGGTGAAGGTCACAGACAAATGTTAAAATTTTGTAATCATTGAAGAATTTTGTAATTGTTTGGCAATTATATCAACCATTATGAGACAACATGTTATGCAAAAAGTCCAAAGTCCATTGCCACATTTCATCTTTTAATTTTAAAATTTCTTAAGATAAATGTGTACGATCACAAAAACAATGAGTTGTGTACAATATCCAGGACAATAGCTGCAGTCAATGGCACACTTAGAGGTCAAAGGTCAAAACTGGGTCAAAGGGCAAAATCATTACAGTTTTTATGTTAAAAATCATTATTCTTTACCAAGTTTAGTATCTTAAATGGACTTGCCCATCTTTCAGTCTACACAAAATCATTTATTAATTTTAAGGTAAAATTTTAAACTAAATCCAATCTTTATTGCTTCTTTACGGCTATTCTTTATAATTAAAAATCATTATAACCCTTAAATAATAAGAAAAGTTACCTATGATTATCAACTGTTACAGTAGACTTTATAAACGAAAGCAGTTGGTCCAGAAAATTGAAACATACATTTGGTTTCCAAGGATCACGTATATCCTGAAATATATGGAACACCAGTCAGTAATTCTCCTTCATCATCATTTTTTCTACACCATAATAAATGTACAGGCACTGTGATATGATGGGTAATTCTGTCTTAATTCTTGCGTATTTATACCATGATTTTACACCATGATCAAAAGGTATTAAAAGCATTGTAACACTTTGTATCAAACATTTAGTTGGCCTAAAGTTACTACACTTTTAAGACCTAGAATGGTGAATGCAAGATACTTTATGACAATAATGACTAGGCCGATGGTAATATTTCTAAAGCGTGTTATTCTTTACTGCTGTTGAAAATGACCAATACCAAGATGACCTTTAACCCTTTACCTGGTGGAACTTAAAGTGAAGAGCCTTTGCCACCAGTATAGAGCCAGGCCATCCTGCACATTCCTATTTGTTACTTACTACTTTTTGCGCATTGGAAAGTCCCAAATTGTCTCAGTGACTGAGACATGTATTCTATATTCACTCAAAACTAATAAAGTACCTCTTTGTTGAAACTCTTGTTAAATCGGTAAGAGGTAAAATGAGGCATACACTATTAACAATTTCAATTAATTTAATGGTGCTAAACTTTCACTAAAAAGCTATAGGTTAGACAAGCACTGGATCAAGATGTTCAACTCTCACTAAAAGGCTAGAGGTTAGAAAAGGCATAACCAAGCAGTTTCCGTTTATTTCATCGTGCCAAAACTTCACTAAAAGGCTACAGATTAGACAAGGCATTCCCCAGCAATTTTCCATTTATTTCATACTAAAACACTAAAGGTTAGAGAAGGCATACCCCAGCAATTTCTATTTATTTCATGGTGCTAAACTTTAACTCAAAGGCTAGATGTAAGATAATGCATACCTTTGCAAATTCCGGTAATTTCATCGTGTTAAATGATTCCAATCTATGAACAATGCCATCATCATCCCTGTAACCGCACACTATTTCGGGTATACCAACCAGAAAACTCTGTGCCCACCATTTTATTACTTTAAATCTGAAATATCAAAAGACTTAAATAACATTTTCAAAAATTCATGTAAATTTGTATAACTTTTCAAGAATTGTTTAGGTTGCTGACAATGAAACTCTTACTCCTCATCAAGGATAGTTCGAATCTTGGCAGGGACTTTTGATTCTTACAGGAGGTTGCTGATTATACTTAACCTGCTCATGGCTGCAAAATCTGACCATTTTGACTTACTTGTCCATAAGTCTGTATCATTTTTCACTTGTCCGTATGATACTTATAAAGTAAATTCTGGAAAAAATGTTACATGTCGGTAAATGTACTGGCTATGTGACAACCTGGACAATGCAAACAATTGGAATTTGCCATCCATGGTCTAAAATAAATGCACAGAAGAGTTCAAAACAGTCTTTCTTTGTAAAGCTTATGGGTCATTATATGACAATGTGTTGCTTTGACCTAAAATCCAACCAAATAACAATCCCCATAATCTTACCTTTTAAAGTTGACATTTTGTCTTGGATGAGTTATTTCTCGTGTTGTTTTAAGTTCTATGTAGTGTTTACCATACACATTATCAGTATATTCAGCATCCACTTCTCCTGAGTACACTGGAATTGCGAAACAAGTCAATATTTTTATCAATCTGATTAAAATCAGCTCTAAATAACGCTTAGCTGTGAACATATACATAATTATTTCCGGTGACTATTCACACATTCAATCATCGGCGAGCGTTTATAATTTTTGAAAGCTATGATGCTTCTAATTTTTACCCTGGTAAAACCAATCCTGAGTAGGTAAATTTCATGACTGATTTCGAGAACAAACATGGCATTGTCATTAAAGCTGACAGGTAATTTGGCAAAACAATCTTACCCATTAAAAATTGACTAGATATTTTTTCAAGTTATTTGTTAAAAATTACTTTAAACAATTTTTTTCTTACAAAAATAAACAATTTGTTTAACTTTCACATATAATAGGATTTTGGTAAAAACCGGTTTGATTGCATGGCTTAAAATAGCTTTCCCAGGAAATGCAAATAACAAAGAAGGCGAAACATATACATATCTTCAGATCTTCATAAAAGAAATAAGTAGATCTAAATTTTAGTCAGATTTTACTTTTATCTGATTTATTTCTTAGTATAATAGCCCACCCTCTTTCAACTTTCAATTTAGCTAAAAGACCTTGCAATGCTTTGACTGCGCTTTAAGAAAGGGATACAAACCTCACTTTGGTAATATGCAGATTGTATGTTTTACCTTTTACCCCATGAGCATATTGCGAAAAATGGCCGTTTTCATTGAAAAGCCTCCTGCAACAAGTTCAAACTGCTATGAAACTATGAAAAATGCTTCAATACTAATGAAACTTGGCACAAATGTTGACTACACCATAGCCTCTGTAACAGCGTGCTCAGTGGTAAATTTCCTGTTACCATGGCAACAGGGGGACGTCTCCAAATTGCCAAAATCACTATTTTGCATTGTTTTTTTTACATCAAAACTGATTTCAAAGTGCTGCAACTTCTCAATGAATTGAGATAGAGTAAAAGGCTTTTCAGCGTCGGTTACTAGTCACCCTAAGAGCAACCTGAGGCCATTTTTAGCCTGTCACATGTCCAAAATTTTTTTGGCGATGAGGGGGGACTCCGCCCCCCCTTCAAACCCCCCAAACAGAAGGGGGCACATCCCCCTTATGGCAACCCCCTGATGTAATATTTGGATGGAGGACGGCGCCGAAAAAGTGGTCACTTTTTATAACAACATTTCTCAAACGAAAAACAGTGTTTGGGGTCTAAATAGGGCATTTTTCACTGTTTGAGGCCTCAAAAAAGGGGGGGGGGGGGCAAAAAGCCGCCGAAACACGCTTATATAAGGGTAAAGGTTAAAGTGGAGTAATGGGGGGGAGGGGGGGGGGGTCTTTTTTGCCCATTTTTTCAGGATCATGCAAAATGACCCCAGACTGAAAAGCGTTGCAATGCATTTCACTCAAATCAAGCTAAGAATCACACAAAAAATCGGTTTTCCTTTTAATTTTGAGAATATTTCTTTATTATCCTTTGCAGATATTCTCATTAAAAGTGATTCACTAACGTCTTGGTCTAAGCAAAAATTTCAAATTTTTATTGTAAGGCTTTTTTGACCTCAGTGGAGCTCTTTTAAAAAGCGATTGACCCACCATTCACATTGGACTTTAAAATAATCATGCAATGGCTAAAATACTAAAAAGAATTCTCACCTAATGAATGTGAGTTTAGTCTTGAGCGTACAACAGTACAGAAAGCTTCACAGTTGTTATATGCTGTATCTGTATCAGGTTCACTGCTAGGGGAATCTAAAATGATAAGATTTTACATTTTTTCCATACTGCTGAAAACTGTGCAGATAATATTATGAAAGAATAGAATACTGCCTATACCTTTCCTTGTCTAACTGTATAATAAATGCTTGATTTAGCTATACACTGCTTGATAAAACTTAACAATGCTCGAGATAAAAGCTGAACAATAATTAGATTAGATTTATAACAAACAATTATTAATATAGTGTCACACTGCTTGATTTAGCAAAACTGTTTTTGATTTAATTTTACACTACTTTATAGCTAGATTTAGCTAAACAATCTACTACTGTACTGTACTCTCCCTACTTTACTTGTCCCAAGTTAGTTATTTTTTAATCAATATATTAAAAGCAAGCAGCTAACAGTGGTGTACAGCCTTATCAAACTGCTCAAATAAGCAAGCTCATATGCCTTTCTATACTGGAATTACAGGAAAATCACCCCCCCCCCCCCACACTCCTGCTAGCACTACAAGTGTTAAAAAAATCAGGAGTCTGCTTTCTGAACTACCTTCTGTGTGATTCTGCAAGGCACTCACAAGTGTTGCTCCTGACACCCATGACTCCACCGTTGTGATTCTGAAAGGCTCACATTCATGACTCCAAAGTAATGAAATCTTAATCTCAAAGCTCATTTATTTGAAGAAAATAAAGTCATAAACTCACCAGCAGTTAAGTATTGCTCAAACTTCCAACCCCAGCAACACATTTCATCATCTCTTTGAGTTCTTGAGGCATTCTGTTCTTTTTTCTGCTCTGTCTCAAACTCACATAAGTAATATGTGCCATTAAAAAGGGTGATTGCAACCAGCCAACCTTCCCTATTTTCGTACGGTGTGCACAGAAATTTTGTCAACAACCCTCGCCAGCAAACAAAGTCCGTATTCAATTGGCTACAACAGAAGAATGCAAACATATTTATTAAATTTAGTAAGGCAATCTGTGATGAAAATATTTAATATTAATAAACTTTATATCAAACCTAGTCCTTCAATAAAAGACTTCGCATTTTCATAAATATTTTGGGCTATATCAAACCTAGAAGCCCATCAAATTTTGTGCTTTAGGGCTTTTTATTATATGGACAATGGTTGCCCTTCTGAGACATCTGTGTAGTATCAGTTTGTAAAATTGGTTGGTCTTGCAGTTAAAATATTGAGACTATATCAAACAATGAACACCCGTTCTGACATATTCATTCCTCTCATAAGGATTATAATTTCTGAATATACACTGTTTGGCCTTATTAGCAAACAGAAATTCATGCCACTTTCATTTGCAAAAACCTTTATGATTTTTATCTCAATTATTCTTGTGCATTTTGCAATGAAACAATTTATTATTTTAATAAATGTTCTATACCATTTAAGTGTCAAAATAGTAATACTGTCATTAAAATCGCCTATTTAACTGTGAAACATCAATTACGCCGACTACAGGCGGCCATGACATTTAGGAGCTACGCAAGACCTCATATGACATAATTGGCTGAGAGTTGTGTACTATATTTAGACCATCTTTGTTGACAACATTTCAAAAAATTATAGGGAATACAACAGTCAGGATATCTTTAAAAAAGTAATTTATAAAAATTGTTGAAGCACATGGGCTCTGTTTTCTTTACCGCTGGCGCAAATTAGCCCGTAAAGGTCAATCTCGTAATCACATGGTCTAACATTTTGGCAATATGTCGGACAAGTGCTGATTTTTTTACATGCCCGAAACTATTTGGTAGTTTTTGTTCATAATAAGTTTTTTATGTGTCCATCCTTGGCTTATCAACAGATTACATAGTTTTATCAAGGTATGCTTCAGATTGCCTTCACTTTAGTTTCAGTGTTAGATTCCTGGCAAGATAATTGGTGGACTTTCCCTATGGGTTTTGTCTCCAGCGTTCATGTCAAGTCATAGTATATAAACGGGTACAGTGAAGACCTTAAGCTAAGATGGTCTGTATGAAAGATTTACCGTGTTTTTCCAACATTGGTCCCTTTGATAATAAACTTATCCATATTTATTGCTATCCATTTTAAAATGTCGTTAATATATTCTTTTTTAGATTCGTCTTTTCTAATCATTGTACTGTAACCTTTACATAAATTGAACTTCACTCTACCTAAATTTGGAGGTTTAACAAAAAATTTCAGCTGATTTCTCGAATTTTCAAATTTCCTAGAAATGTCCAAGGAAAATGAACCGATTTCATGAGGCTGTCTGAAAAATGGAAATTTTTTATCAAATTGTCTATGATTTGTTGTGTCTAATGTAGATGTAGTACATTTATTAGATATTCTATTTTCTATGATCTCGTCTTCTTCAGCCATTTTGAAATGGGAACCAGAACAAATAAAATACAACGGTTACTTCCCTTACAGTTACATCATATGCCGGCGAAAGTAGGGGAGGTTACTGTATAAGATTGTAGTACACTATACAAACACTGCGGCATGTCAAACAAAGTATTATATATTGGTCCTTGTTTGTTTGTTGTTGTTTTTTTTTTGCAAATCGAAGATTGTTTATTTGTAATACAATTTAAAACTTTTAACATTTTAGTTGTCATTCGAAACTCATTTCCTCAGGCGGGAAACAGGCCTACTGCGACATGTACAAACATTCGTGTCAAAGACAATTAATTAAAGTTCTATAGCATACAAAGGTGCTTGTCCTAAAATATGTTTAGTCTTGTTATTTATGGAATATACCGTAATATCCATATATTAAAACAAACAAACAAACAAACAAACAAACAAATAAGAAAAACAGAAATATTTTTTTGTCATAGTGTCATATTATACAATATAACAAAAATCTTTTTTTTTCTTTTCTTTTTTGATATATGGATATTATGTTACATGAATAACAAGACTAAACATAAACACATTTTAGGTCAAATCAATACGCCTAGCACATTTGATAGCATACACAAAGGGAAAGCTTTAGGATATCATCAAGCAAGGTGGAATAAATCACGGATTTATATTACAGGGATCGGACACTCCCAGTTAACCTTTTCTTGCATATCAGACTGGCGTTTCCGTTAGTTTTACCCATGCCGGAAATTTCATCTGGCATGGGGGGTTCCAGATGAGTCGCGTGCTGTACAATGGCACGATAAAGATGACGTCATTTTACCGTTATGAATGATTTTGTAATTCATACGCTGTTGAATGAAAGTAGTTACGGTTTTAATGATATAAATTTTCATTGAAAATAAAGATAAAGAATTTAAAATATAATGGAATATGGTAGAATATGCAAGAAAAAATATCTGACATATGTTTGCGGTTCGGAATCGGAATATCCGTCCCTCGGTCACCCGCCCATGGGCGGTAACTCGGCAAGCCTCGTTACCGCCCAATGGGCGGGTCACCTCGGGACGGATATTCCGATCAGAACCGCAAAATATGACAGATATTATTAATATAAATGCTTAAATATCTTGTCGTGCACCCGATAAAGGTACATCGATCGATAATTTACCGGCGCGAAGCGTAAATGCCCGTTCGCAACGGATACCTACTTTACAAAATACCATATAGCTTTTTCATTTATTATCCGATTTTGGAAATTTAAAGTTTATTTTGAAGAAAAATACTTGGTTAATTCAAATATCTAATTTATTTTTTAAAGGTACAGCTTATCTGTCCGCAACGACGGTTAAAAAATTAACTTGACGAAATCCGCGGTAAATTTACATTTTTTATATAAAAAGCAGGTAATTACGGTACCATAATATTTTCAGTTTCAAAACAAAAAAGAAGCCGATGTAAGTTATTCACAGATGATCAAAGATGCAATATTTAAGATTTATTGGGTTATGTAGTCAAATTTATTAACGCACAATTGTTTTACGGGTAATGTATTGCGGCCTTTACACGTGAAAAAAAATTATTCATTTTTTAGTTCAAAATATTGCCGAGATTGTCAATATTGCCATATTCATAGAATATTTAAATTTCATTCATCATTTATATCATTATTATTTTTTGTAAATCTGTTTTCAAATGTCGGTGCAGTGAAGTAGACAATCATCGTAACAGTATATAAAGTTCTCTCGTGTGGCTGTCTCGATTCCGGCCTTTTTAATGTCACTCGTATATTTTAATCCGTATATTTTAATTATTCTTTTTATTTGAATGCCTGTAGAAAGATATTTATTATACTTTTTAATGTAACGCTAGAAAAACAATAAAAATCTTTACAGTTTGAGTCAGTATTTTGCGAAATAAAAGTAACTGTTTATTATTTTTTACACATCGCTTAAATTTCTTTCAAGTAATGTAAATCCTTGAATAAATGCACTAATTCTGTTCCATACTTGTCCCGCAGAAAAATTTCTCAGACAAACACATATTTATAACTATACTAGATCTATTCATACTGTGACTTTAATGGCCTCCTGCCTGAATTAAATAGCCATGTTGTTCTGTTTTCAATAAATTTTGATACGTAAAAACCGTTTTCAGATGTCTTTAAATGGAAAAAACCCGAAAAACAAACAACACAAACAAATCAAAAAAAAAAAAAAAAAAAAAAAAAAAAAATAATAATAAAAAAAAAAATAAAACACAACACAAAAAAACCCATAATCTCTGCTGCCGTATTCGCTGATAACGTAGGAAAATTCCTACCTTACCGCATTAACCTATATATCACAGGAACTTGAAATTCTATCAATATTAATGATAATATCCAAAATATACCCCCGATACAGTATAAATAAACTGTATAGGGGTATATTTTGGATATTATCATTAATGTTGATAGAATTTCAAGTTTCTGTACCTATATGTAATGTCGTTCATGCCACAAAGCCATCAAAATATCGAAATGCCAGATCTGTTTATCGTGTTTTGGAAGTTTTTGTCGTAAACGAAGCTTATGTGAAGACAATGCACATTGTTTTTGAAACTAAAGTGACAGGGTTATACAAAGTAATTTAATTCTTTGATAAAGTGCTGCAATTGAACACGATTGTTCATAAACACCGCCGGTTTTTTTAAAAATAGCTAGTGAATAATACCGAAAGAACTGTATTGTATTCCACGCATTCATTGCCATTTTCGAAAAAAGATGAGGTAACATGTACAGTAAAGCTGTTAAGATCGAGTTTATAATAATAACGCTATCTTTTTGGCATAAGTCTTAACATAGGTTAACTTTTAAAGATCCTGTAACACATTTTTATGGTTTTAAAGGAACTCCACTGAGGTTTATAAGCCTGAAACATAAAAAATTAATTTTTCACATAGATAAACATGAGTACTTGAAACAGAAATATTAATAAGATATAACCAATAAATATACAAGAAATAATTTGAAAATCATATGTTTGTGCTATTCTCAGTCCGATTTGAGTGAAAAGCGTTTAAACGCTTTTCAATTTTGTGTCATTTTTCACTATTATAATTATTATTCTGGAAAAACGGAGCACGCTAATGATCTGAAATTTTGCACATAAGTTATTAGTATACAGTAGATCTACATCAAATGGAGTAATAATAACAAAAATTCATTTCCAGTCCCGTCATGTCAAAAAACCTCAGTGAAAAAAACCCTTTAAATCATAAATATGATGCTCAAATTAAGATTTATCAATTTTGCAAGTTCCAAAAAGGATATTTTATAAAGATATTACCGAAATTAACATTTCATATAAATAAAGGGAGGTAATAAAAAAAATATTTTCTATATAGACTAAGTCAACTTTTTCAACAAGAAATGAATGCATATATTTTGATGATTTTAATTTACATATAATTATGTACAAATATTCGCAGTACATATTTTACATATTCTTCGATGTTTGAAAATTGTTTTATAAGCATAATTTAAGTGTGGTATACATCCTCAATTACAACATACAGGATCTTTAAATATTCACATGAAAACACCGTGCATATCCAGTAACGTGCATATCCAGTAACGCAGGGATGTGCAATTAACGTAAAAGTAACGCATAATCTGTGCAACGCTATTGGCAAAACAAATAACACAGTAAGTAAACGAACCAAAATATTTTATTATAAATCAAATTTAAAGAATTGAATTAGCGCATACGGCTGCTAGGATATTATACTTTAACCAGCATTACATTTTTTTTTTCAGGAATGTGTTTACTTTTCTAGATCATTCGTGAGAAAGACAACCTGATTACTGTTTTGAGCGTGACTTTTGTGTTTCGTCAAATAAATATGTACATTTAACACATTTAAAACTTTATTTTTTCATATTCTGTATACCTAAGACATCTATCAAACTACCATTGTCGTACATTGATAGAAGGAAGCTGGTAAAATAAGATTTAGCTTCTTTTAATGAGATAACCGCCGTTTCTTCAGTGCTTCATTCACGAATTCAGCGTTACCTCGTAAAATGGTCTTAGTTACATTTTATGTGCTAAATTAAGTGTAATATGACACGAGTAGATTGTAAAATGTCTCCAGTACGCCGAATATAAAAACATCATGTTCGTAAATGTATTAAAGGTATCAACGAAACTTAAAATCGCCGTCAGGTCGTAATTTTCACGAATAATCTTGAAAAATAAACTTTTTCACGGACATATTTTTGATGAGGTTTAAAATATAATGTCTCAGCAACCGTATGCGCAAACTCATTTCTTCCAATTTGGTGTTCAATAAAAAATATTGGTCCATTTACTTATCACGGTGCCCGTTTTAGCCACTAAATTGCACAATTCTGCGTTACTTTTGCACAATTCCATCGTTATTTGCACATTTCTGCGGTACTGAATATATACACGGTGTGAAAAGGCTTACTCTTATTACTAGAACATATTTTGCAACCCTTTTACCGATAAAAAATTCCACTAACTATAGATTAGATTTTTTTAAGCTGGTGACTGCCACCTGTGGTTTGCCCGTGACACTGATAAATGATATTGCCACACATGACATTCTGGATGTTTCTTTCCAGAAATCATGTTAGTGGGCCTTTTAGTCAAACGGACTCTGATCTGGTTGGATGCTGTACAACTAACACCTTTCCGGAAGCCGGAAAATTCTAATGATTAAGATAATCAATTAAACGTGAACAATTTGATCCATTTAACAAGCTGTTTTTTTCTACTGTCAAACCGTTTTGGAAAAAGACATCGCTCGTTCAAAATTTATGATGATATCTCTTTGACAAGTCTAATTAATTGGACTAATTAGTCTTTGAATTTTCTTAATATTAATGTATCATTTTTTTTATAATACAATGTTCTTGCATAATGAAAAACATCTTCTCCACCAAAATCTAATTGTGTACAACATGTTTTCTCTGCATTTGAGATTCCTTCGGCAATATATATAGGGGCATTTGAAAGCTCTCTAGAATAAATGTTCAACAGTAGGAATTAGGTTTTGAAAAAAAATCCAATTATTCAATTTTGTTTGTTTATTTACAAATATTTTTTTTATATAAAGACTATTACCATAATTCAGTTTTATTCAAATTTTTTATTATTGCTATCGTAACGTTGTCTCATATTGACAGACATCCCTTGCAATCATCCACATGAAAGTAAAGTTCGTTCACGGTTTAAGAATATTAGAATACCATACTTTAAAATCATATCATACATTAACACCGCCAAGAGCTTTGTCATCCACACTTTCTTTGTTAAAAACATAATAACCAGCAAAATTTTCTTTGTGCCAAAAGCTTTGAACACGCGTTATATTTTTTTCTTCTAAAAGTCTCATTAAAGTTTTACCTTGATGTTCCTTCATGGGTCCCCTTGATACTAAGCTCATCCGGGTTGTTTGTAATCCACCTCAATATGTTGTCAATATATTCGGGTTTAGAATCGTCTTTTCTTATCATTTTACGGTAACCTTTCCGCAAATTAAATTCCACTTTCTGTAAATCTTGAGGTTTAATGAAGAATTTCAGCTGGTTTCTCGAGTTATCGAAATTCCTAGAAATATCCAAGGAAAATGCTCCTATTTCAAGGGGCTGCTTGAAAAATGGAGACATTTTATCAAATTGTCTACGATTTCGTGCGTCTAAGCTTGTACTTCTAGTTTCCGAATAGTCTTTGTTTTCAGCCATTTTGCAAGAAATGTACCTGTACGAAATTTTGGCACGGATTCTGGGCGGAATTGGCACGGAATTGACACGGAATCAGTGATTTCTGGGCGGACCAGGAACGGAAACGCAAATTCCGTGTCATTCCGTCTCACAAGAAAAATATTTTGTTCACTTTTCTGGGCGGAAAACTAGAAAAATTCCGGCTGGAATTTTATTTGGAGCAGAATTTATACTTAAACATTTCATCTTGGACAGAATTTTCAACTTTGAAATTTTCTTGGGAAGGAATGGTCTTCACTATGGGCGGAATTCTATACTTAAACATTTTTCTTGAACAGAATTTCACATATAAGATGTCTAAATCATAATTGTTAACTCTTGTTTTTGCACTTGCAGACATTGAAATTTTACCAACTGTACTTATTATTTTTGTTGAAGCATGATACTTGACCAATAATTACAGATGTATTTTTAGAATAAATAGGGTTATTTTTTAGACATTAAAATATACCTAAACAATGTTTTTAAATATTGTGGCAAATGATATATTGTCAGACTAATTTAGCAAATCTTTTTTTGTACTGAAAAACAACTGTAATAATCTTAGTGTAGAACTTGAAAACATTCACCTCCAAAATGCTTAAGTTTATAAAAAGCAACATTGAAATAAGAATGCTGTTTAAATTTGAATATCAGGACAGCCACAGGACAAGATGCTTGCCATTTTAAACTCTAAGAAATCATGATTTTGTTATAAAAAATAAACAAAAACAAAACAAAAACATTGCATGAAATAATCTCATATATTATGCCCTTTTAATCTATATAGAATTGATCAGCCAATACTGCCCAATAATTGCTTTCATTTAGGTAAATAAATACTACAATATACATCCACTGAGATTTTACACTACACAGATCAGAGCTCTGATAAAACTCAACTGACCAACAGTTTCCCACCATCTTAAACTCTTTGCATGACTAATTTACTCCACTGGTCATTCCAACAGATCAGGCTGTTCCATTGAATTATTTTGGGGAGAGATAACATTATAAATTTCATATGCAGAATTTGTCTAGGACATTGCAATTTTTTTTTTGTTCAGAAATTTGTAATGATTTTTAAATTCTATATATATATCTAGTTGTTACTTGAATTTTTGTTACATTCAATGAATGGAGGTTGAGATGATGAGTAAATTAACCCTGTTTTACATAATGATTGACCTGTCCATGCAGTTATACAGTTGTGAATTTTGAATTCTAAGATATCTGGGTCAGCAAAAAGAGTGCAAAATAACAGAGGATGTATTTGATATTTTAACAATTTTGGAGATATACTTTTGTTTAAGATCTCAAAGTGTTTTAGTATTGGTATGATAAATAAGTGTGAAAACATGGGACAAGGAGATGAACAACATAATCAGGTAATCATAAACCTTTAGTTACATTAATGCTGAAACAAGTTTAATATCAAACTATCAATGGTTACGCAAACTAAAATTTGTAACAAGAGGTCAATGTTGTTTTTATATTTTCAACTTCATACATTTGTTTATTTCTGATAATTGTTTTAAATCTTTATTACATGTTTAATGACTGTAAAATATAAATTATTCAATGATTCTATATAATGATTGTGTGTATTGTATAAATTAATAGCATGTAGTAGATCTTTTTCATTTCCTGGAAATTAAACAAATTAAGTCAATTTGATTAAATAGGAATTAATGGTACAAATTCAGAAGTTTTGTACAGCTGAACTGGGTCATCATAATCATTTATTATTTTACATGTATGTGTTGTGTTTCTAATGGAACAATCTAAAATTACATTTTACACTCATATTTTCAGACTGGGAGTTAAGTGCTGACTGTGAGATGCAAGGTGTTTCAATAAAGATGTGCAGTTTTAATCCTGAAAAGGTATATTTTTAAATCTCAATACTTTACTATTCAACATCTTTCCTTGAAAAAATACATAACCAGTAATAAATAGTGTCACAAATAAAGCAGTTAATTAATTCTTATACAGAGCAATTCTTAAACACTTGTGCACTGAAATAAGATACTGCGTAAGCTTTAGTATTTTTGAATATGCATAAGCACTGTTAATATTTAATACTGTTGAAACATAAAATTTGATATTATCAAAAAATATGAAATATAACTGCATATAATTATGCAATCAAACATAATTCATTACTACATTTTTGTTTAATTAATTATTAATTTTATTATTAAAGGTGAGCACAACCACAAGAAGTTCTTGGAAACACAGGCAGTGGACTTAAAACAGACATCAATTAAAGAAATAGTAATTTAAATAATCAGAAACATTTGAAACAAATTTATGATTGAAACACTCTCAGCAAAAAAATTGCAAAAAAACAAAGTGTTGGATTCTAAGAAAACCAGTACCAAAACCTGCAGGTAGAAAAAAACTGTTTGTGTTATAGTGAATGTATGGTATTATATTCTGTATTTGGACTAAAGGATTGTTTTAAATTTTGTGAAAGAAAATTTAATGTGATACATTATTGATAATTTTATCCCAAAAAAATGTGATCATGTTAAACTCATAAAAATTCCGCCTCCATGAATTCTGTCCCAGAATTCCGCCCAGAATTTTGTTTGACAATTCCGTTCCAAAATTCCATTCCGAAATTCCGCCTCGAGATTCCGCTTCAAAATTCCGCCCCAAGATTCCGCTTCAAAATTCCGCCCCTAGATTCTGCTTCAAAATTCCGCCCCAACTCATTTGCATATTTCGTCCCAATTCCGCCCAGAATCTGTCCCGTTTCCGCCTGGAATCTGGCCGGAATCCGTGCCAAAAGCAAATGGTTTAACACTTGTATATTTGGGGGAGAATTTAAATTTCTGGGCGGAATCTGCCATTGAATTCCGCCTCATTTCCGTGCAGAAAATTTCGTACAGGTAAGAATGAACTCGACTTTTTGTCGGCGGAAAATTAGATTTTCTTTATGTCCTTGCACAATATAGGAATCCTTAATCAATTGTGTGAAAATTCAATTCTCAACTTTTACGATACGTTAACGGTACTCATGCACTGCAAATCCGAAATCCCAAGCTGTGTGATGGCAACAGCCCGGTTACTCCGTAATGCTTACGTGGCGGACTTTAAAGATGCATTATTTTAATTTTCAGAAAATATCGTATCTTCATTTTAAATTCTTTTGAACTAGTAACAAATTGCGTAAATTGTCCGTTTGTAACGTCGATTTCATGGTATCATGGTATAATCGTGACGATTATTATAAATCAACACCTAGACATAGATAACAGAGATAAGCAACTTCCTAGCTTGTTAAGATATCACGCGTGCACTTGTAGCAAGTAAAACTTATGAACCAGATATCAAAAATCAGTAAAATAATACATTTTCTGAAAGCTTAAGCATTTGTCTATGGCTGCAGGTAAACTATTTACAGTTCCCATTTAAATAAATGATACGTCAATTTTTAAAGAGAACTACTTATTAATGTTTGCTACAAAACTATTCATTTGACGAAAAAAAAATAAACTGGCTCAGTTGGTATGTTTTGCTATGATTTTCTAAGTGAAAGGCAAAGAAAGTTACAAATATTTTAACATGCAGCAATAGATAAAAGATTTAACTTTCAAATGGTGTATAATATAAAAGGATCAAGTGTACATCCATAATTAAGTTTTATTTGCTACCAAATGCCTAATTTTTCACTTTTTGATAGGGATATTTCAATAATGTACATCTCTGGTTAAGTATACACGGCGTCTGTCAAATTATAAAGTAATTTTAATTATTAGTTCCCATTTTTCACAGAACGGAGAAACTAAACATGTAAACAAATAGTTATTTAATATGCTGGGACTTGTTGACAAAATTTAATCAAAATATATTGTGTAAAAGTCCACCAACATAACGTAAATTATAATTCTACTTCATACACTACAAGTAAACAGACTCAATCAAACCGAGTCTGCAATTTTCATGTTATTTTGTTGTGATTAATGCTTCCGAGCGATCACCCCTTTTCCAGATTTTTTTGTCTTTTTCATTGAAATCTTGTCTGACTGCCATTAACCCATTACCAGATATACAAGCATTTTAACGCCTTTTCATCGCCCCTTTTTTGTTGTCTCAAATGATGAAAAAAATGCCTTATTTAGGCCCCCAACACGTTTTTGTTTGTTTGAGAAATGTTGTTTAAAAAAGCGACCCCTTTTTCGGCACCGCCTCCTATCCAAAAGATACATCAGGGGGTTGCCAGAAGGGGGTGTGCCCCCTTCTGTTTGGGGGTTGAAGGGGGATAGCAGCCCCCTCATCGCCAATTTTTTTTTGGACTTGTGAGAGGCTAAAATGACCCCAGGTCGATCATAATGTAACGTGTAACCAACGCTGAAAAGCCTTTGCCATTGAGAAGTTGCAGCACTTTGAAAATCAATATTGGTGGAAAAATCAACGCAAAATAGTGATTTTGGGCAATTTTAAGATGCCCCTCGTTGCCATGGTAACAGGAAATTTAAGGATGAGCATGTTGTTACAAAGGCAATGGTCAAGTCAACATTTGTGCCAAGTTTGATTAGCATTGAAACAGCTTTTATAGTTTTATAGCAATTTGAACTCGTAACGCGAGACTTTTCAATGAAAACAGCTATTTGTCACAAAATGCTCATGCAGTCATGGGTTAAAACACATGTTATTCGATATTGTGAACTGTCTTTATTTTCGTCTTCTACATTGCTTCGTCGGGCCCTTGTAGGTGATTTTCTCGCTGCTCTGTCTTCCTTTGGGACGTTGAGTACTTTTGTTATAGTTATAGGGTTTACTTTTATATTTATCTACATGATCAATTCGTGTTTCAAAATTTCACCATTTTGTTGTTTAAATGTTGAATTCTGCTTGAGCCGGTGCTATATGGAGCGTGGACGGTAACTTGCACATTCCAGTACAGTCCATGAACAGGTTCAAGCAAACCGAGCCTGCAATATTTTCAATTTTGTCGTTTTGGTCATTTTTAGGGAATCCGTTCTTCTCTATTATATCAAATAAGTGAACACAAGGGCGGGGTAAATATTGACTCAAGGGGCATGGTTAATACAACTTATGTTGTGGTCCACAAACTGATGTTACTTGCCAAATATCAGATTTATTCATTGGCAAACAATACTTTTTGTGAAACATGTATATTAAAAAACTAAAAAAACAACAAAACAATGCATAAGCATTTCCAAAAAGAATTCGAATTGTAGAGCTTCTTTTGTTTAAATGATAATAACATTTTTTTAAAACATTTTTGTGTGGTATATATGAATTAGTATAGCCTTTTAAATTTTTTACACAGCCAAAATGTTAAGATTTTCTTATTGTTTAGTTTTGTATCAACTTGCTTAATAAATTAAATATTAAATCTAAACTCATTCTATTTCCTCTTGTATTATAAAGACGTAAATTGTATTCAATATGCAAGCCAGGTCGTCATCCTCAGGAATGACACTTAAATATTTTAATAAGGTATAAACTTTAATAAATCGGAAACCGTATTCACTAATTCAGTACACTATAAAAATGGTTCATTTGCTTTCCGTGGTCCTTGTTTCGGCCATAGATCTAGAATTGCACATTTCTGTTACTTTTGCACAACTTCTGGGTTATTCGCAAGCGCATTCCGGCGTTACTAGATATACACGGCGTCTACAGTCAAACTTCGGTCTAATCCGATTTGAATCGATGACTAACTAGAGTATAATTTATGTATCATTTTTCACAGTTTAAAACTGTTTAATTGTCTTTAGGAAAGCTATCTCAGTAAAAGAATCAAGTAGGTCTAGTCTTCAAGTATTCAAGCGTTCATGTTAAAAGCTACAATTTGACATTTTTTCTGCAGAGATTATTTATCGAAAGTCAAACAAAGAATTATTTTAACGAGTATAAGAATATAATGGTTTACTCGTTTCAACTATTAGTTTGACACAATACAGCATTGTTTTATATAATTCAAGCGTTATTTTCGCATGAAACGGTATCTGAAAAGTACAAACATAATGAAATTATTTACAATTAAGGTTGATCGACCCAGTATCTTTAATACGTTTTGCTGTTTCAATAAACGAAAATTGGAATCTTAATTTAAATTGCAGGTTTAAAAATTGGTTTGAAATGCAAGGTACTGTTTGTTTACCATATTTAGACATTTTAAATATTTATATGGAGCGATAATATATTTTTTTTTTAAATTTGAAGCCGTCTAGTCTAAAACGTATTTGTATTCGGGCCATCAGTTTTGGTTTGATTTTCAACAAAAACTCAACAAAAAGAAAATCTCAACTTTTCAGTTTTTGAAAATATAAAATTCTTTTTTAACTCAGATATAGTAAATAATACTTATAGTAGAGGATTTGTTTTGTACTGTACATTGTATTATTTTAAACAAATTGCTCCTCGCCAATCATAATGCCATTTTAAATTGAAAATGCTTTATCATTGAATACTCGACCAAAACTTTGCTAAAAAGTTTTATTAAAACTTAGTTTTCGGAAAATATATACCAAATCATTTTTATAATAGATACCGATTAACGCGATGTAGCTTTTATGAATTGCAATTAAAAGAACGACACTATTTTGTTACAAATATATGATGAAATATTGGACTAGATTTAATTGACAAAAAGATTTGTATGTGGCGCCGTTATATGTCGCAACGCCGCTAAATGTCGCACGTGCCGCTAAATGTCGCACCATTGACGCTAAATGTCGCAACCGCCGCTAAATGTCGCAAAACCATTTGACGTTAAATGTCGCAATGTTAACGTTAATTGTCGCACGAATTTCCCTTACCGTTAAATGTCGCAACACTACCGTTAAATGTCGCAAGATGTAATTTTATGTTGAACTCAAGTTTTATTGTTGTATCATATTAATTAAATCTGCCTTCTCAATTTGAAAGCGAGTGAATTTATTATGTATGGAACTGCGCTACAATGTAGGCGGCGATTATACTCATCTTGTAAATAAATGTTTATTGTTTTGCGTTCGATTTTAGCTGATCTTATGTAAGTACATATTGATAATTATACAATTGTCTACTATTTGTAGGAAACTGCAAAATTGGCATTGTTCGGTAAATAGTGTAGTACAATTGTGTCTGTAAAATGGCAGAAGAGACAGGCTGCCTGAGGTGGCAGTCTGATGGCCTAGTTGACTGAGGGGGCAAATTGTCTCGCTGGCAGTTGGATTTATTTAAGTACTGTCTATACTTATGGCTTCATAATTTCCACACTTACTTATTTAGAAAAAGTTCATGATATTGCCATCCATTTTCTCAAGTTATATTCCTTTTTTTCTCTTTGAAAATAGGACCTTGTATGGTTAACCAATTCCGGTAAGTTTGATTTATCTTAAACATTTATTTAATGATATCCTCCATATCTGGTAGGTGGATACCATTAATGGCCGTGTATTTTTTATGGAGTAAGAGATCTCTAGTGTCAAGGTCACTGGTGTGATTTTTTATAACATTTTTGCTCATTAAGCCTTTATTGTTAAGATTATATATTTCATGTTTAATACAAACATGCCAAGGGAGGTCCTCTTCCTTTGGGTTTAGTTGGGGGTCCTGTGAGTAAAGGCCAACGTCACCAATGCCAAAAATAGATTTTAACATTTTTACAGGTGTTTTAATATTATTCTTTTGAAAGATGTCTTTTATATTTGGTAGGAACATGGAATTGAGTCATTCTCCTTTGGATGGAGTTATGGTTCAGTTGGGTCAAGGTCACCAGTTCTGAAATAGATTTCTACTCTTTTACAGCCTTTATTTATTGACAAATGTATTTCATATTTGGAAGGTAAATAACTTGCATGGTATTCTTCCTTTTGATTGAGGAAGGGATCAATGGGTCATGGTCACAAATGCTAAAATATATTTTAATTTGCAGGATGAAGTTCACACAAACAGTTTATGCTTTTATCAAATTTGCTAGTCATATGCGTGATTTTATTTCCATTTTAACGCCAGAAAGGCAATGGTCATTCATATTATTGTTGCAATAAATTAAAAAGATGTTTTCTTTACACATCTGTTCCATTTTTTTGTTTTGAAAAATATAGTTCTTAAAATTATCTTAAAATAGATACACTATTGTGCGTTTATTTGTATTTATGGTCATTTGAACTTCACTATGACGTACTCGACATGCGCATATAAGGACAAACAAAAAAGTGGTTACAGATATCTAACCAATATCGTCGTTACATATGTAAAATTCATGTCTTGTGTTTTTCGAAAAATGTCAGATTTAATTTCATTAAAATATTTATAATGAAGCGTAACAGATTAAGCAATGACATAAAAAGCCTAAATTATCTGGCCAAAACGGCTAGCTGTCTTCAGCCAAACAGCAAGGCCAATATGAGCTTAATCAATTATTTGTATTCTTATTATATGATATTTACTGAGAATCTTTCATAGTATAAAGCGACTTGGCGAGTAAAATATCACTTGCCACAATGTCAAAGCGTAAATAGTGTTTGACAAATAGTAAAATGTACTAAATCTTGTGTACTTATTTTAACTTTGACATCTGCTTAATGTGTGTGAATTTGCGTTTATTTATACTCGCCACTGGTTGCCCATATGGGCGAGTCCTCCAGAAGAGTACAAGTCATTTTGAGGATAGTGCAATTACAGATATAGAAAGATGCCCCGATTCCAGAAGCTTCCCCTTCTTTAACGTGCCAAGTTATTTTAGCACCCATACACGGGACCTCGATTTAAAGTATCATCCGAAAGACTGATCAGTAATTTTAGTTGGCCAGCCCGGGAATAGAACCAACAAGGTCGAGGTTACAAGTCTCGCGCTCTATGCGGGCTGGCTGCTTACAAAAATTCCGGTGCATATAATCGTAAAATTCGCTCATATCTAGCACCCGACTGCGGATCGAATACTACATGATCAAGGAGTACTACATGATTTTTTTCTTCGATTTTCGTATTGACCGTGCATTTCATACTATGTTTTTCACGTATTTGCCGTTTCAGTTAAAATAAAAAAATTGCCTTGATATTCAATCAATATTGCACGTTTGAAGTGAATATTTGTGATGTTTTTTTTTTTGGAAAAATAAAAGGGGAGAAATTTTAGAAAAATACCTTTCTGGGTCATCTGTCATTTACAAATGCATTAGTAATTTTTTGATCATAGTGAACAACTAAACCACGTTTAAAGTAAATTCGGTAGTTTCTGAGAAAATAAATGAAATGACTTAAACCAAATTCTGAGAGCGACAATACCATAATACCTTTAATCTGTTGTCGATCAGGGTTATAAACGAAAATGTTAAACAAAAGAAAAATACTTATCTATTGAGAATTTTGTATCAATTATCCTTTCTAGCCTGAAGATTACATTATATAGTAGCTCAAAACCTCGATATTTAGGTTCATTAAAGAAACCAAGTAAGACAAAGATAATTTTTGTGTAATTGCAATTGCAATTAAAATAACTATGAGAATGTTAAAAAGTAATATAATTCTTCTTTAAAAATGATTTTAACATGAAATTACATCTTGCGACATTTAACGGTAGTGTTGCGACATTTAACGGTAAGGGAAATTCGTGCGACATTTAACGTTAACATTGCGACATTTAACGGCAAATGATTTTGCGACATTTAGCGGTGGTTGCGACATTTAGCGGCAATGGTGCGACATTTAGCGGCAAGTGCGACATTTAGCGGCGTTGCGACATATAACGGCGCCACATTTGTACATTTTGGGTTTAATTTGAGCTGAAATTGGACAAATAAGGTTAAATTTACAAGACATCTAGGTACGTGAGATAAAAATCCATTGCATGCTTAAGAACCCCTATGAAATATAAACCGGTAGGTTATTATTATGTAATTCGTCCTTTTCAAACGAGCATTCCATCGTCGTCGACAAAAACATTGGTAACATGTTTGACGCTGCTACAATGAAAGTGAAAATAAGCTCAATTCTTCCAGAAACCAGGTTCCTTTTGTTAACTTTCGGCAACTTTTCTTCTAGTTAGACAAAATCAAATCATAGTTCATATAGTAGAATTCATCGTGGTTGCATTGAATATATGTTACAGAAAATAAATATCTGTTTCATACATATGCATCTTAATTAAATTACTATTTGTCACTTTATTTTTACTACAAAAATTGATTGTCCATACAGAAATATAAAAATACACAAAAATATTGCTTTAAACAATTTTACGGAATTTCTCACATTGAAGGTTTCATGATGACCGTCGTATGAACACATCTGCGGATGTTTCTAAATTCAAAATTTCGCCATTTTCGTGTTAAATGTTGAATTCTGCTTAAGCCGGTGCTAGAGGGCGTGGACGGTAACTTGCATCATCCAGTGCACCTATAGACCTTTTTACGACGCGGTCCGTTGCTATGAAAAAATGACAGGAAGTAGTATTTTTCTCGCATGCGCAATTTGCGTAGGGCAAAAAAAACCTACATACATGTAGAAATGAAGTAGAAATTCATAGACAATTCCGAGTTTGTGTAAGGTAAAAATTAGAAAATCATATAAAATAGCTTTTTTTACAGAAACACAAAAGATGCCTTCATAGCTTTGTGGCCAAGATTGCCCCAAAAAGGCACGGAAAAGACGATTGTTTAAGAATTCCCCCTTGCGATCGAGATTATTGTTGTACAAATAGGTGGAAATATATATATTAGCATTAGCAAATAAAGAAGTCAATTTAATTGTTGTTGAAAACGTTCATATTAAAAAAATATTTTTATTACATATAGTATATAACATTTTTATATAAATTTTATTAACATTTAAAATCGAGGTTAAATATCATTCTGAAAAAAAGTCGGAACACGTGATATAATGCATTTTTAGTTTTCAGTGTAGCTAATTTTATCCTTTATCCAACTTGACCGAGATGCCAAACAGGAATTTTTTAAGTCACATAATATATTTAAATAATTTTTCAAACTCTTGTGAAGTTAAGATGGGTGGTGGAATAACACACATTTTGTCCGGTTCCTTGTAACACATGGAAATGCACGTCACGTACACTATTTGTCTTCACAAAATCAATAAACATTGATGAGATTGGTATAAATAAAAATTACTTAAATTACGATTAACCCTTTTCATAATTTTAAGTAATTAACTATGTCATGGGATTGAATGATATTGTTAAGTAGCTGGCAAAATTAATAACAACCGGTCAATCTGTTTGACACTTACCGCCTTGCCAATCCACTTTCAAAGGAATACCAATTGTGTAATATTATGTAATACATTGGTAATAAAATGTGATCTTTAACACCCTGCTGTTTTTATTTAGATTACTGATGAAAATAGTATTAATGATATTTAAACAGATAACAATTTGACGAGAAATGTATTCTGTTATAGATATCATTTACGTTTTAAGTATATCCAAAAATATTATTTTCTGGGTGACATAACTTGAAATCACGCCTTTTAAAGACTTTAAGTGCGCTAAATGTATGCTATCGTTATTGCGATTTTGCCCTACGCAGAATGCGCATGCGCGAAATGCAACATACGTTGCTACTGTAAAAAGGTTTATACGTGTACATATGATTGAGAAGCTTAGTGAACATATCTTTTCGACTTTATGATATAATACAAAAACATATTAATCTTTTTTAATTGATTATGTACATTCTGCATTATTGGCACACAGATACACTAATAGAATTTATGATTTAAATGGAATAACATTGTACAATTTGAAACTTGCAGAATGGCAACTTTAGATCAAGAGAGGTATTTGAGAAATTTACTGTTGCTTGGGGAAGGAGGTATGTTTGTGTTGAGATGCCTTGTAGATCAAGAAGTAATTAGGTCAGGACAAACCCTTGAAGAGCTGCTTTTGAGAAACCAACTCAGATTCAAAAACATCTTAGAAGAACAACGGCAAGTCCTGTATCCATCGCCTGGTACAGCAAATGCAGATGTAAACACTTGGGATGTGTCTCTTATTTTGCTTGTCGTGAAGAAATTGTTTTATCAAGTACTGCCTCATGCAATTGTATCAGATATCGACGCATTAAAGGGTTTTAGAAATTCTATCCAAGCACATCCTTGTAATTTGTCAATGGACGAAACAGAATTTAGTGAAAATCAACAACGTATACAAAACCTTTTGCGAAATATTGCTGGATATGTCAATGAATCTGTTGAAGGCCTAATAAGAAAATCGGAAAAAGGCAGTATTGACATTACATCAGCAATTCAACGAATACATGAGACACAAGCCTTTAGTACTAGTTTAAAACATTCAATAGAAAAACAGTTTGAACACGTTAAGGCAAAACTGTCTTCTTTAGAAAAGTGTGTGACAACTATCAAAGGTAAGTAAGAATATTTTCAGACAAACGTGTTTTTAAGAGACAACAGTTACATCACAATTTTTAAGGTAACCATAAATCTTATTAAAAGTTTTATTTACAAGCTGTCCATAGAATTTTTCTATACGGCTAATTTAAGTAAAGCTATAAATGAGATTAATTGTTTTGGTCACCATTTACAATGTAAGAATTCTTTTTTAAGAATAAATAGAGTTTATCAAAACTGCTCTAATATGATAACTAATGATATCAAAATATAAATTTTTCCAAAAAAAAAATTAAAAAAAAAAAAAAAAAATGAAAAAAAAAATAAAAAAATAGTCATACCTAGAAAATAGAGAAAACAGGAACCCCTAAAGAAAGTCCAAAACGGCAAAATTGAAAATGTTGCAGGCTCGGTTAGATTGAGCCTGTTCATGGACGGCATTGTCAAGTGCAAACTACCGTCCACGGCCCTCTAACACAGACTTAAGCAAAATTCAATATTCAAACATGAAAATGGTGAAAATTTGAATTTCGAAACATCCGCAGATGTGTTCATACGGCGGCTATCATTGAACCTTCAATCTCACACTAAGTGCCATTCCATGAAAAACGGCGTACGGTCCCCAAGTAATAGAAAGCGCGTGCCCTTCACGGGATAACAACGGGCGGAACTAAACAAAATAGAATTTTGAAAGGGTACCAGAGCTAGAATTTTGAAAGGGTACCAGAGCTTAGAACTCGAGTGTTAAAAATGTCCTCGTCAGGAGTGGGATTAATTTAACTTTACATAGTTCATAATAATCTACTACCAGGCTTTTCAGATACTTCGATACATAGAACTTTCAAGCATAATTAAGGTTATTTTTCCAATAGTAAATATTGAAATATTGAAGGGAAATTAAATTTACGAACTTCACACAATATCATTTTCGTCGAGGTCTGACAGCTTAGGAAGTTTAGATACTGTTAAAAAGTTAAATTTTTGTTATTCTTATGGTTCTTAAATAGTTTCCTCAAACCTTGTCCAATGTGCGTCATGCGTAACAATAGATATTAACTGATATTTGATCACCTCACAATTTGATATGTTGTCACTCATATTCATCGGGAAGTTTAATTATGTAAGAAATGGTAGTTTTGTTGTATAAGCAGGCATCCCTGTGCCGTATCTAAATAATATTATTAAAATCGAAAAGGAAAAGTGTTTGACACATCCAGGCATAAAATATTAATAATAATAAATGTTCAAAATAAAGAACAATTAAACTATAAAACAATCAACATTAAATATAACATTCGCAACTGATAAAATAAGCATATCTATCTTATTCATTGTCCGAGTCACTGTACTCGTGCGGATTTCATCTTTGCAGAAATGTATTGAAATCTAGACACTTTTACTCGATATTTCTAATTTATAGAAGATAATGCTTTGTATGGGAAACTGCATTTGCTATTACTGGAATGTGCCAATAACGCAGGAATTGTGCAATTGTCAAGCTGAAACGAGCAGCAAATCACCCCATATTTTACTGTACATCAAAATGAAGAACTAATTTAGCGCCTACAATTGCTGAGACATATATTGTAAACCTTATTAAAAATATTTCCATGAAAGTGTTTGGTTTTGTAGATCTTTTATGAAAATACCGACCTGACTGAATGCTTCCTTAAATTGAATGCGACTTTTGTGTTTCTTCGATATCTTCAAATACAAAAGTATTATCTAACATTAACTATCATTTTTTGGTAATATCTGAGACATTTGCCAATCAACTCGTGTGGTATTACACTTAATTAAATTAGCAGATAAAGATGTGACAGAGACCATTTTACGATGTTACGAAGAGTTCGTGAATGATGCAAAAAAGGAACTCTGGTTACCTCATAAAAAGTACCTAAATTTTTCATCTGCTTCCCTCTGTTATTAAATGATAGTTTGGCAAATGTAAAAGAGATATTTTATAGAAAGAACATAAATTTTGAAATGCGTATATATACATGTACTTATTTTTATCGACAAAACACAAAAGTCGCAGTTATCATTCTCACGAATGATCTCAAAATGTAAAGAAATTAATGGAAATATTTGCAAAGCGGGTTCAAGTATACTGTAATAACATCCGTATGCGTTTATTCATATCTTTTAATTTAATTAAAGGTTAAATGTGTTGGTCGGTTTACTTACTCTGTTACGCGTATTTGTTTTAGCCATACCTTTGCACATATTCGCAGTACGTTTTTGTTAATTGCACATTCTTGCATTATTAGATACATGTATACACTGTGGGTTAAGCTATTATGGTCCTTTCTGAAAAGAAAAGCAAGTTTTTTAATGGCACTATGTGTTCATATTGTGTGTGGAGTTTAACACGTACAATATCTCTGTGTGTACTCAAAAAGCTTTTTATTTAACATTAAAAAGGAATGGTATGGCAATGATCAGTATTGAGCATTATATATCTTTATCTTTTCAAAAATAAAAAAAATAAAAAGACAAATATCAAGAAATTGATTTAAAATGCGTTTTTTTCCTGTAGATTGCTTTGCTTAGACACAGTCATATTTTTTTTAAAGTGGTAACTCAGCAAGTAAAAGTTTTTGATAAGTAATCCATAAAATTTGTATATTTTCATCAACATAAAAATGTAGAAACAACTTAAATGCATATCCTTGATAAAACATAAGCCGAAATGAATACTTTGAATTCCTTATATTCCTTATATCTTCAAAATTACGTAAGCATTCCAAAAACAATAACATTTGACAAAGTAAACATACGTGCGGACACACGCAGATATATCTTTCCACGCAGGCCACATACACACGTACGCACGTGTTACTTAATTATTGAAAATTTTATACAGTTTAATCCATTCAATCATGATCCATGATTTTTGTTCTATTTTCAGTTTTCAATAATTTAGTGTTTTACAAAAATGTTGTGTTTAATGCTTGGAAAAAAGGTGAAACTCTTAAATCTATTTTGACAGAAGGCCAAGATGAGACTTCCCAGAGAATGTCAAAATTGGAAGGCAAGATCGACAAGATCGTTTGGAAAATAAAACACGATTTTACAAAAGGTATTTTTTTATTTTATTGTTAGTGATACAAGATCTCATTGTTCCATTTATTTGAAAAAATAAAAATGTTCTTGTTTGTAAATATGTATTTTTAGACCTAGATACAATTGTACAAGTAAAATGTGGAAACGAAGAGAAACAAAAGAAAGCCATCGACTTACTATTTGAATTCGTCAAGATAATTCAAGATCATCAAAAGTTTGACAACGACGAAATCAGAAAAATGATAGAACAAAGGGTTGTTTATTACGGAGAACTTACGGTTAAGTTGTTTGATGATTTGATTGATTGGTTCAGTGATATAAACCAACACTCTGACGGAATTGGCGAAGCTCGTGTCGGGAGTATCCTTATACCAATTTTCTGTTCCTCGGTGACACGCATTCTCGCCTTGTTGAAGTATATGATCAGTAGTCATTGCAAGCAACGTTTATCAAGCATTTCGTCTACTGTCAGTACATTACTTGGCTTTCCGTGTTCATTGTCTTGGAAAGTTGAGCCTACGAGTCTTCAGAGTGCTATTTCCTCCTATTGTAAGTATTCTACCTACATATTTTTAAAAGGAAAGAACACATAAGTAAATAGCTGCTTCTTAATATCCCATTCAACGTATGCATGTAAACAATACACCACAAATAAAATATACCATGGAAATATTGTATATGTTATAAGGATTGGATTTATGATTGAAAGCCTATATCATTAGCAAAAAGTGCATTTCTAAACACAGCAACCTTTTATCTTCAACTAATCAAAATATATTTAAATAATCTTTACGTTAAAGTTGGAACCCATTGCTTTTAGGACTCAATATTTACAAACAGTACATCTATCTTGCGTCGAACGATTTCTTACCTGTAAATAATGTCCAACTATTACTTGACTTTGTTATATTCTAAAATTTGCATATACAGTAAGACTTCGATACTGTAAAATATTCTTTGTTCTTTTATTCTAAATTCAATTTGTTTTTTTTGCCTTCTTTATTCAAGTGTATAGCATTGGAACAGAGTGCAGCAAAAAGGAGATTAAGAAGTTAGTGCTACCCGTAAAAGTCTCTGATATGGAAGGACTAACAAATGTTTGGAAACTTTTCGGGGGAGAAGAGAGAAACAATCATATAGAAAAGGTATCCAACACTCTGTCAAAAATATTTGGAGAAAACATTCGCCTCCAAACATATGTGGACAAAGATCAATTTCTGGAAAAAGTTGTGAAGGAAACAGGTAACATTAACAAACTTAACGGCGGTTAATTCTAATTTATAAAAAATAGTAAATTGAAATGATAAAAAACAAAAACACCAAAAGAAATGAATAAAATAAATAAACAACAGCATAAGATTTATATTTTGTGTATGACTATTATAGTAAATTGAACAAGACTATTTGGAAGTGTGATTTTACTACAAATGAAAAAAAATGTATCTATATAGTTATTAACAATTGTAAATATTAGTTTCATTATATATCCGTAGCTTCGACATCGTATTTTTAACTAAATTTCTACACTACTTATGTTTGTGTGTGTACTTTTTACATTAAATGATGATTAGCACAATACAATGATGAAAAATTATCAGATTAGAAAGCATTAATGCATTTTCCTTACAAAAGATTTATCTCTGAAAATATAACAGGTTTTTAAATAAAAGACAATATGTACGCAGAGGACATACTTAGGTTTTAACCCTTTACCTCATATTTACGCGAAACAACGCACTTTCGACCCCCCCTTTTTTAGGCCTCAAAAAGTGAAAAAAATGTTCTGTTTAGGCCCCAAACACATGTGTATCGTTTGAGAAATGTTGATAAAAAAGTGATCACTTTTTCGGCGGCGCCCTCCATCAAGAAGGTATATCAGGGGATTGCCACGAGGGGGATGTATCCCCTTCTGTTTCGGGGATTTGAAGGGGGGCCCCCTCATCGCCAAGAAAATTTTGGACATATGACGGGTTAAAAATGGCCTCAGGTTGATCGTAAGGTAGCGTGTAACCAACGCTGAAAAGCCTTTTACTCTATCTCAATCCATTAAGAAGTTGCAACACTTTAAAATCAGTTTTGATGAAAAAAAGCAAAGTAGTGATTTTTGGCAATTTTGAGACGTCCCCTCGTTGCCATGGTAACAGGAAATTAAAGATTGATCATACTGTTACAGAGGCTAGGGTCCAGTCACCAAATGTGCTAAGTTTCATTAGAACTGAAGCATTAATTTTTCATAGTTTCATAGCAGTTTGAACTTGTAACAGGAGGCTTCTTAATGAAAACGGCCATTTTTTTACAATATGCTCATGCGGTTAAGGGTTAATTACTATATATATTGACAATATATTGGTGAAAGGTGAGAAACTAGTTTCAAAATCATTTGTGAGAGACAAATGACAATAACACCGAATGCTCGTTATCCATAGTTACTAAAGCAGTGTATACTTTTCTTTTTCTAGTCATATAATAGTGTGCTTAATGTACCAAAAAGTAATACAATGAACGCAAAACTTATCAGTTTATAACAATAACAAAGCTATTTAAATGTTACCATGTTTAGCGATTGCGGCGGTTTATATCACGAAACGTGATATAAATGGTTCGACTTTATTGAGAAATTATATATAAACTTTTAAATTTTTAACCGCATGAATAAAACTTGTTTTTCAATGGTATTTATTCACCATTTTTTATGCTTTTCAGAAAACGTTAAGGTCAGTATGAATATTTGATGCGTTTTTAAATTGATTATTAGGAAGATAGTACATTTAGGTGACTTAGATACATAGCGGTTACTGTCGATGACTGTTGTTAAGGACTATGACTTAAAACATTTACTAACCACCCACAGGTTAGGACCAATTAATAGGGACTCATATTTCTTTCATATCATAAAAGAATCGTTGTTTTTTTTTCTCTAAGGTGTACAATATATATATATTAAATATATATATATATATATTATTATATATATATAAAAAACAGAATAAAAATAAAAATTAATAGACAAATGAAATAGTTATAGGGATAAATGGTTTTTAGGTTTGGGGTTCACACATTTCCTAAATTTCAGCCATTTTTCGGTATTTGAATGGATCCATATTAAAAAAAAACAGGTGTGTTGTGTAGTTGAATTTCGTTTCATAACTTTTATTATAATGAAAATGTTGAAAATGTAATTCATTGTATTTCTTAGAAAATCAATGCAAAATAACCATTTGTGAATAACACACATTTGGCTGATGTAATTTTGTAAAATAGATACATAAAAAATTCATTTAACATATAGGAGACTATAGTCCATATTTTATTTGTGATATTTATTTGATATGATTTAGTCGAATTTGAATGAAAATCATCATTACTTTTTATTATTGACTATAGTGTGAGTGTCTGTTTACAAATTTTCTGAAAATACAAATCAATTCATTTTTTCATAAGTGAATTACGTAAACGCGACATAAATGTAAGGACACTATTTTGTTACAAATTATATGTGTGATTTATATTTATTTAAGACGGAAGAAAATCATAAAGTAGATATAATCAAGTTAAAAATGGAAAATGATCGTGAAAATCCACAAGGCGGTGTAGTACGTGAGATAAAGAACCCATTTTTCGCGGTTAAAAAGTATAGTGACTTTGACAAACCTTCTCCGAAATATGGCAAACCGGTTGAAATGGGGTCATATTCACTGGACATCAACAAGAAGTTTATCGACTCAGATGTAGGTCTAAGATATTACATTCAACCGCCGAATTTACAAAAAGTATATTTTGATTTGAATCATGGATTTGAAACAAGACATATAAAGGAAAGGGGACGTGATATAAATATCCTGTATTGGATAAAAGGCCATATGGGAACAGAAGAAGCTAGTGAAAGGTATTTACTTCTGATAAAACTGCAATCTTGTGATCTGTCCGTATGCCTGCCAACGACAACCGTATGGTTTTATAGTTATTGCTGATATTTTTAATACCTTTTTAATTTACTGAGGCTTATTTATCAGTATGTTACAATTGTTTAAATCAAGAAGTAAACATAATTTATTTTATGCTTTTCAGTGGATTACTGATTTATCCGTGAAAATTATATTTGATAATTTCACAGTGAAAATTATCAAAATATAATTTCACTTTTTTCAATGACGAAACTACTTTTTTAAGATTTTCCCCATGTAGTACCTCAATTTTATTTTTACTGACAATTCTGACAATGTCAGGCTGTTAAAAGAAATAGCAAAGCTGAAATACATAATTAACTTAAATGTCAAAAGTAGTAAAGAGAGAAAACTTACTTCTATTCCTTCAAATTCCAATCACCAAATTTCGTCTCTAAAATTTTTTTTGTTTCGTTTTTACAGTCTGAAAAATACATTCCTTCCCCATGCAAAACTGCTCTTGATGACATTTGGGCATATTAAAGTATCCTACGAGCAATAACTGCCGTATGCTTTATGAAAAATTGAAAAGCATTGACAGCCATCACTCGTAAAATAAGTAAAACATCCCAGCGTTCCTTAGCAAGCTTCAAAGTTTTCCAATTTCCTAGCTCCTTTTCTGAATGTTTTCACTTCTGTCAACACTTATTTTTTTGTCTGTTACAATCCTCAAATAAGTTTTCTTTCTTTTAAAAAGGTGTATGACTAAACAAATCCAAATTATATCCTTCTGAATCTTACACAATTATTTCCTCCCATGAAATACACAACTTTAAAAAATGGCTGCCGCTTACATTTTACAAAGCCAGGTCTAATATAAATTCGCAGTAAGTAACAGAAATATGGATGGATGGTTGGACTTTTTCTCCTACAAGAATTGTTTGTTTTTATTATTAAAACAAGCGATCATTCATATTTTTTGATAAAATGAATAAATATTACCGTCATTTAACCTTGATTGGCGGACTTTTTTTTTCAGCTCAAGACTTCTTGTTTTAAATGAGAAATTCCGTCTAAATGGGGCTCTCAATGGGGGAAACATATTTTAATATTAACGTTAAAATTATGGAAATTTCGTTTTAACTTGTTTTTAAGCATAAAATAAAAAGAAAATGTGTCTGTTTGTTGTGTAAGATGTAATTTTATTTCATCTCGTGAACTTTAAAAACAGTATTCTCACTCGTGGCTACGCCACTCGTGAGAATACTGTTTTTAAAGCCCACTCGATGAAATAAAATTTCATCTTACACACAAACAAACAAATATCCTCTATATAATAATCATTTCATAATCTGTCCTCCCTAATTCCTTTAAAAAGCAACGGAATAAATTGTCAAACCTATGTTTAAAGCTTTGGAAAAGGTAGCATAGTGGTAACATTGTCTGGCTCTCACCTAAGAGATACTGGTGTCATGACCATGGTTCTCATATAATACAAGCACAGTCTAGTTCTAGAAACCATACTCGAGAATGATGCATATAAACTTCAGGCTTTCATCTCACTCAAGCTATCTTTAAATTTACTTTCTGTAAAACAGGCTAGACGCTGATTTTGTCACACAGCGTGGATTGATTACAAAATTACTGCTTACGCCTTATGAGGAAGATGAAGGCTGGTATATAGCTGTAACACTCTTCAATGGAACTTATTATCTGAATGAAGTCGAGTCCGATGAGAAAAAGGAGAGAGAAAGAAAAACAGTAGATGACATAGAAAGCTGTCGAGGTTGGAAATTTGAGCAATATCTAACAGCAGGTAAATAATATTGCTTAAAATGATTCCGTATTTTTTTTTCGTCGGCCTTCAGTTGTTTTCATAAATCTTTAGTAACTAAGAAAGACATTGATGCTTTTAGTAGCAAATTATTAGTATGACAAGTTGTTTATATTTTCACTTCTAAATAATGTTTTAAAAAAGACAAAACATGTAAATAATGTATGCGATGGTGATATCATTAAACGATATTGGAGTACACTATATCAACGTAGCATTTTGTTCAGAGGCTTGCCAAACAGTTTATACGATTGCAGAACAAGTTACATTTTCTTACAGTACTGTTAACAAATCGTATTTGCAGATGCCGCAGATGGGCAACCGAACACAGAAATTCCGTACAACAACTGTGAAGGATTTTATAAAGTCGTCAAGTCAAAGCTAAAAAGTCATTCTTTAGGTAATAATAGCAACACGTTGTTACTATTAACCAACTTATATATTTCTAAATGTTTGACTTTATGACTAAAACTGAAAACGATATTTTCTCTGCAGAAAAGTATAAGCTGTGTTTTATGTTTTAATGACGGCTTAAAAGAAAGTTAGAAGATTATTTACGTATAAATGTGATTTCTTTTTATAAATAAAGTAGCGAAACGTTAGGAAAATCGTATTTCGTCTTCCATACAAAATAGAAAAAAAATCATTTTTACTTTTTAATGACATAAAACATATTTGGTCCAGCTTTATGGCAAATTTGTATCGTTTTAGAAACAGAACCTCAATTTATGAATATAAAATAATTGTTCTTTGGGACTAAATGAGTCATTGAACTTGATCAAAAGCTTTATTTAACATGATAGCTGAAAATAAATTCCAACTGATCTAAAGTTATAATCTTATTTGATTGCATTGTCTATTCCATAAATATCAGAAATCTTAGAAAAACATAGATAATAATGAACTTAGAAGACATCAAATGTTACTGTTCATGTGTTTTGTATTCAAGTATTTTCCGGAGAGATAGACGCTGTCAAAGTTGATAGAGAGAGAGGTAACTCATATGTTGAGTTTAAAACAACTAAGGATTACAGAATGGAACAAAGACATCTCCGGAATTTCCAGAGGTTGGTCCTTTATTATGCATCAACACATACGCATGGTGTATATGATGTGTGAAGAATTTGTATTCAAAGCCCCCTCCTATTAGCCAAAAATTACTGCATTGCATTGTTTATACTTGGTAGCAAAGGGATACTATACATAGTATTGTATATTTAAAGAAATATAGAAATATGTTTGATTAGTGGAATTTGTGCGTTCGTTCTTCTTGCGACAAATGATATTTAACGTTGTTAATATCAGACCTTTTGTAGTTATTTAGCTTCGATACCGTGTAAAGTAAGATAGTTTCTGATGAAACTTTGAAAATCAGTTTGCATGCAACTTTATTAAAGAACTTCTTGAAACGCATTGTGTCAAAATTTGCGATGATTCAATATAACAAGGAATACAAAGGTTGATTTTATCTAAATACATGTATGTTACAAGCGTAAGTATATAGATCACCATAAAGCTAAATAGTTTATCTATGGTAAAAAAGTGATAACGTCAGATATGGATAATTAACTACATATATCAGACAAAATCTAATATTAATATCGTATACTAATCATTTAATTTATAGGAGATATATCAGAATTTGTTCTTAACGATTGAAATTAACATTTAGGTACAAAACGAAAAAATGGTGGGCACAAAGTCATCTGACAGGTACCAAGGAAATAGTTTGTGGTTTCAAAGATGATGATGGCATTGTTAAAAGGTTGCATACTTTCGACACAGCTAAGCTGCTTGATATTGCAAAGGTATGTATCTTAGTGTCTACTTATACGTGAGAAATACTCATTAGCCATGTCTTACAGAAGTTTCACACATGAAATAAAATAATATTTTATTTTAAAAGTGTATAAGGTTATATATCTTTTGTCTGAATTTTGATATATTTTTTAAAAAAAGATAGTTTTTCCAAAGTATCTATATAGATGATATGTTCGTATATTTCATTGTTTGACAGTTAAAACTCTAAAATGAGTTAAATCTAGCAGTTAATTGTTTATTTCAGAACATTTTATTCTGCTTACATGCAGTTGTAATGTGTATAAAAAAGGGGTTAAAACTTTTTCGAGAATAAGGTTATGACAGTACCATGAATTTTTACCTTGGATTTATGCCATGTACGTTTGTTTGTTTTCATATCTTATTTGTAAAAATAAGGAAAGAAGTATGAATACATTAATAACATCCTGCATAGTTAACTTTTGTTCTAACATCTTCAAAAGAATTGACCCTGACTACCATTACGTTAAGGGATTTCAATATGGAAATTGAGCCGAAAATTGAACAAAGACATTGCCTGACTGCTCGAGCATGCGACAGACTGGCTAGCTTAATACTAGAGGCATAGATTTGTGTTTCAATGATTATCCCATGTCACGTTTTAATGCTGGTACATTTAAGATAAAATTAGACAGTACAAAATTATGTAACATTTCATATTTACATAGACGAAGGCGCAGTCACTTTGTTCTGGGTTTGTTTCAATGAATTAATCTCAAACACTTCAATCAGATAAGATAATTGTGCATCTTATAGAGTTCTTTTTACAATGTTTCAGGATGCCCGTGATCCATGGAAACCGAATGTGTGTTATAATTTCTTGGACGCGTTTCTATCTACTATCAAATCAAAAATAACTCACGATGACTACAGGTAAATTTTTATATCAAGATTTATACAAACTCATATTCAACATAACCAATGTAATAATACCATTTGTAGAAAGTTTGTAATTCTATATTATCTATTTGCTAATCATGTATTTGTACCGATAAAACTAATCTGGAAATATTTTGTAAATATTTTAGAATAGTCTATACACTCAAGTGGAACCCACATGAACCGGTTATAATAAGCCAACCGCTGAGGGACTCGGAGTTTAATTTTCTTCCTGAATGGTATGTGACCGGGATGCAAACCTCTGAGGGAGCCAGAGTACAAGCTTCTCGCTAAATAGTATGTGAACAAGATGCAAGCCATTCACGTATCTAGAGTTCAAGTGTTTTAACTACATTGTATGTGGCCAGAATGCAAACCGCCGTTAAATTATTCAGAGTCTATTTACTTTCCTGAATGATTTATGGATATGACAATGTTATACTTTGACAAGATAATTTCATATAACTTGATATAAGAGTATTGCCTAACGACTGAGATAGATACATGTGATTTGATAATACATTTTTCACAATATTGATATCTAGATTAGTTTTTGATATTGTCATTTTGAATGTTGTTACGAGTCAATTAAAACTAAAAATAAAATCAAATAGAATAATGAACATATGATAATACGTTAGCAAGGAGAAAACAAAAAAAGATAAAATTTGAAACATTTGCCGGGAATGTTGTAAACTTATAAAACAAAATATTATACTTATAAGTAGTGATATGTGTAATTCTGTTTGACTCTTAAGATACCAATGGTTTATTTCTTGCCTTTGCAATTGAGATGCGTTGTTTTGAAACAAAACAAAAATAAAGAGTTATCTTTCTTTATTTGATGATAAATATTGCTGTGATGTTTATGATTTTAACTTTACAATTTCTTTTGTTCTTTATATTTTTATTTAAACTTGGCAAGCTTACTAACTTAAACAAATTACTAACACAATACATTCAACAACTTTGTAAAAAAAGAAAAGTTAGCTGACATATGAAATGGTTGTCTAAACCATATTTGTTTAGTTCAGTTATATTTCCATTCAAGACAACAGTTTTATATTAGAAAAGAAAAATGTTATTGTCATAACAATTGAATTAAACTTTACCACATATCTTTTTATTATTTACTTGTAATACTAAAAAAACTATTAATACATTTAACAATTATCTATTTCGCCTTTTTTATTTCTTTTATGAGTGCTAGGAATTTGTATCAATGTCTATTTGAAAATCAATAACGTTGCATGCAAGTTGAAATAACTTTACAGTCTTACATACGTATGAGAATGCGAATTTCTAAAACTGGTTTTCCAATAAAGTTATATCTCCATTCATGACTAAACATAACATAATAATGAATAAAGGACTTATTTTAACTTTAACGCTGAGTAGTTTGTACATTTGACTTTTAATATTTTTTAATTTTTAACTATAAAACTTTATAAATACACTTAATTCTTTAGTTATTTCATCTTTATAATTCATTTGATTTAGTCATGTCTGTTTTGTTATATGGTTAGATCTAATGGTTGAAAATAAATACTAATTAAATATCATTTTATATTTAGTGGCATATGTACTTGAAATAGCATGGTTAGATCTAATGGCTGATTATTAGTTGAATATACATTTTGTACCTTTTTATCAATAGACATATGCTCGTAAAATAGCATTATAAATACCTTTAAAGTAAATAAATTAAATTTCCTTTTAGGCATTTGGTCTTTATTGAAAATATTGTTATAAGTTTAAGTGTCTGTGATGAGCTAGACTTTGCATTCAAACTATGCACACTTTTGATACTTTCTTCACCCGTTCTAATGGTTTTATGTTTCTTAGAATTTGGTATTAATGTTTGTTTTGTCACACGAGTCTAAGATCTTGTGATTAAACATGAAAAAAGTTGTAGTTAAACTGATACACATGCACAGTTTTACTATAGTAATATTAATATCATAGTGAATGTTTATGATAATCTTTTTATAAAATTCCATTTTTAATTATTTATCTTTCATTACATGTACAATTCCTTTTTTATTTGAAATGAGTGGCTAAATATTATATGTTTACAAGTAAAATATAGATGTATTTATTTCATGTTTTGTCCGAATAATTCTTTTCTAACATTCATGTTCTATGTGAGTTTTGAACAAATAAAACTACGTGTATGTTATCTATAATAAATGACATTAAAAAAGGCATAAAATTTATATACCAACTCTTTCATTTTTATGAATCATCTAAAAACAACATCAATTGATCTAAACTAATTCCCTCAAAATTTGAACTGTATCTGTACTTAAATTCTATTTCTCTATGGAAATACAAAAAAGATGTTCTGCGAGTAAGTCAAAACATTCACTCTTGTATGAACTTCAAACCTTTGCTAACCAACTGTACCCATTATGTGGTATACTTCTTATAAAGGCTTGTAATAGATCTAAAAATCATTGTACCTTTTAAGTTCAAATTTCATGACAATCTCCAAAGTTTCCAACATAAATTTAAATGCACATGGTTTAAAGAAACAAATGTCTTTTTGAATTCGAATTGACGTCTAGACATACGTTCGAATCTTGTTCTATTGATATATAATCATTTTTTCAACAAGTGATTTTAAATTAAAAAAACGATATCCACCTGTCATAGGCTATAACGTATTTCAAGTAAACTTGACCAATCACAAAATAAACAATTCATCGGCACTTCGGAGATTTGAAAGTGAATCTGATCGCGATGAGAGCCTTCTAATTTCGGAAAATTGGCTGTAATATAACCATTTTGATATACCTACTGACTTTTTATATCAAAGAAAAAAAAAGATTCTGGCGGAAAGATTGTAATTGTGTAATACCATTTTATTGTGTTCTCTGTCACAAACTCAATTCTTTCTTCCGGGTTCTACAACGCAAATTAGGATAAAAAGTAAAAATTTATATTACTTAATTAATACATGCTAAAGAGGGTTACAGGTGTTTTAAGTATAGATTAAAGGTTATATAAATTAGTTTCTTATAACCTATAATATCGAGTGCATTATGTAAAAAGACGGAGTCCAATTAAATTGGCTCATTTAACGTATTAATTTAATACATACAGTTGTGCTACAGCACTGTATGGTAAATATTTATCATAAAATTGATTTATCATACAATAGTAATGTGTTTACCAGGAAATTACTATACACTTTTATGGAGAAAGATCAATAAATTGAAGACAAACATAAAAATTGTGTTGCAACCTCAAATGTAAAATTAAAAAAAAAAGAAAAAAAAAAGAGCGATTTCATTGGTAGACAAACTTTGGCGAACTGTTAACAAATTAAGAGAGAGAGAGGGGGTACCTGTGACAATAAAAAAAATCAATAGCAAAGAGTTAACCCGTGTCGTTGACAAACCTAAAGTAAGGCGTTTTATGAATTTAGAATGCATTTTACTATTTATTTATATTTGTCGGAAGATAATATAAAAATGAGCACATGTTCAAATCATTGGTTCATTTAAGCCCACAGAACATGCTGATGCTGTGATTGTGGCGAAACATTGCGATTTTGTGTAGCTATTAGTTGCAATACTTGAAAAAAATGACAAATTCTTTAGAAAAGCATAGTTGAAACATTCTAGTATTCCGTGGTACACTCGACATACCAAGTTTTATCAGTAATATAAACATTTAGTCGAATACTTGTTTTCAACAGAGATTGACCTGATATGGATATGTAACATGATGACACTCAGGACTTTGTAACACCGACAAGGCGAAATGTAAAACACAGCCTGCGCCACATCAGAAGAGAAAAGCCAGGGCCAACCAATGGTGCATTGACATATGAATAATACTGTTTTTAAACATTTACAACTTCTCAATTTCCGAGCCTTCTCAATAACGTTTTATGTTTAATCAATAACTATGCGCATATCTTTTTTTTGTGGTCAGTGAGACGTGCACCGACACAAAGGACATGGTAATTTAACCAAAAATACCATAAATTAAATCATTAAAGTAATGTTCGTAATCTCATCCTCGGGCCGACGGTCTTAAAACTGCTCAGACATGCATCATCCAGTGGTTTTCTAGCATTTTTAATAACTGATATTCTTAAAGTGTTTACATTCTATGGCACATTAAAATTTATTGATTCAACATGTAAACAAATAAATAAATCATTGTGCATGATAGAAATGATTATCGAAATCATAGCAATGAATATTGAAATCAAAATCTACCACATTTTTAACTGAATGAATACTTGATCAAAACATTCTAAAAACACTACAAATTTAATGTATTTTTTCCAAATTTAACTTTAAATTTAGCGTTAACTTATCTATAATTTTATTTCAATCATTATTTAGTAAAGGTAGATTAAATTAATTTTATATTATTTGAATACATTATATTTAGATGTTATCTCCTCCGACATTTCTATCCAGAGAAGATCGGTACCGCTCCGCTCTGCTTCATAAATAGGTGTTTAAATAACTGCTAACTTTTGAACCAATTAATATTCTTTTGTTTTAATTTATCGATTGAACTATATATTAATTATGTGTTTTTTGAAAATATAAACCATTTCATTTTTCAATATTGATATAGGTAAATGCGTCATAACTTTCTGTGAATTGCGGTTATGAGGACATATGATTAAAAATGGACTTTTATTTTATTTAGAAAAAAATGATAAAAACATTTGAGGTTTATTTTCAGCTTAAAATTGGATGAAATTTTGGAAAATTTGCAAAGACATCTAAGACTGTTAGATAATAAAAAAGTGGAAAAGTAGTGGCTTTGACGAACCTACATCGAAATATAATAAACCGATCATCACTATGCATAATATTATATCATCACCGATAATATATTATTATTTATGCTAATAATTATTATTATTTATAATTTCAATGTTGATACAATGTTATGTATATTTGTACTTGTCACTATATTTACTGTTGTTTTTTTTAATAAAAAAGAAAATTTAAAGATTTAAAGTATACTCTCACACAAAGTTGAACAATTAGAAAAATCATACCATTAAGTTTTCCGAAAATGTAAATTACGTTTATAAATCTAACTTCCTTTTCAGTGTGATTTTTAATTAGTTAGCTAGTCAATACTTTTTTCTACTATTGATTATAATGAGTGACTGTAAACGTATATAAAATGAATTCAATTTTCAGATTGAATCAGGTAAACGCGACATAACTGTAAAAACATATGTTATATTTGTGACTTAAATTCAATTATGGCATAAGAAAGTCTGATTATTTTTCACATAAAACCAGATATAATTTAATTAAATATGGAATATCAACGTGAAATTCAACAAGGCAGTGCAGTACGTGAAATAAAGAACCCATTTTTCGCGGTTAAAAAGTATAGTGACATTGACAAACCTTCTCCGAAATATGGTAAACCAGTTGAAATAGGGTCATATTCGCTGGACATCAAGAAGAAGTTTATCGACTCAGATGTAGGTCTCAAATATTACATTAAACCGCCAAATCCACAAAGAGTATATTTTGATTTGAATCATGGATTTGATACAAGACATATAAAGGAAAGGGGACGTGATATTAATATCCTGTCTTGGATAAAAGGTCATTTGGGAACAGAAGAAGCTGGTGAAAGGTATTCAACTCTGATAAGCATCTAATCTTGTAATCTGCTCATAAGCCTGCGCTGCGAACCTTTGTATATACCGTATAGTTTTATTGCAATTAATGATATTTTATTACCTTTTGATTAACTTAGACTTTATTTATCGGCATGTAACAATTTTGGATATTAAAATTAAGAAGTAAAAATAAATGATCATTTTATAACTTGTCCTCCCTAACACCTTTTAAAAAACAACAACTTAGAACTTTGTAAAAAGTAGCATAATGATGACATTGCTTAGCTCTGACCTAAGAGATATATGGGTCGAGTTCAACTAGTGTCGTCACCATGGTGTCTTATATAATACTAGCACAGACTAGTTCCAGAAACAATTATATTGAATGGTACATATAAGCTTCAAGCTTTCATCACATTGAGGTATGTTTACTCTTTGTAAAGCAGACTAGACGCTGATTTTGTCACACAGCGTGGATTACTTACAAAGTTAATGCTTACGCCTTACGTAGAAAACGAAAATGAAGGCTGGTATATAGCTGTAACGCTCTTTAATGGTACTTACTATCTGAATGAAGTCGAGTCCGATGAGAAAAAGGAGAGAGAAAGAAAAACAGTAGATGACATAGAAAGCTGTCGAGGTTGGAAATTTGAGCAATATCTAACAGCAGGTGAATGATATTTCTTCATATAATTTTCTATCTTATAGTTTTTTAATAAATCTTAGGAGAAAAAGGAAAAGTATTTAACAAGAAATACTTTTTCTGTTCTAAATAATGTTTTAAAAAGACAAAGCTTGTAAATGAATTTATCTGATAGTAATTTCATTAAATAGTATTGTAGTACACTAGATCAATGTATCATCTAAATATGTACCGAAAAATAAATTAACGTATCGGCTAACTCAATATTTTGTGGGAAACGATTTAGAATAATATGATGAAGAGGTAAACATTGTATATATAAAATATATATACATGTAAATATATTTATAACCTTTTTATTCTTATGAAGAGAAGATTAAAGTTTGTTGGCTGAAGGCTTGACGAAGTTCTTGAGCAAACAGTTTATACAATTGCAGAACAAGTTACATTTTGTTACAGCACTGTTAACAAATATTTGCAGATACCTCAAATGGAAAACCGAACACAGACATTCCGTACAATAACTGTGAGGGATTTTATAAAGTCGTCAAGTCAAAGCTGAAGAATCATTCTTTAGGTAATGATAGCAACAAAGACAGTCTAATTATTATCCAATCCAATATTTCTTAACGTTTCACTTTAAGACTTAAATTTTAAACGATATTTTCCTTTTCAGTAAAGTCTAAGCTTTATGTTTTTAAAATGGAGTAAAAGAATAAAGGAATTTTATTAATTAAAGAAATTAAAAGTATGTTAAATATGAAATCTTTAATTAAATAGTAGCAAAACGTAAACATAATTTATTTTGTCTCCCGTAAAAAAAAGATCACTTCTACTTTTAAATGGCTTAAATATATTTGGTTCAGTAATATGGCCAATGCGAATTTTTAAGAAACAGAGCACCAATTTGAAAACAGAACTTAACAATTTCTTTGGGACTAATGTACCCCTTAAAGGGAATTCGAATTGTTTCTATTTTTTGTCGCTATTTTGCTTGATGGCAATAAAATCCATAAAAGCTATATTTAATATAACAATTTAAAATACATATCAACTTATCAAAAAAGTTATAATCCTATTTGAAATATTGTTCATTCTCTAATTATCGGAAATCTTAGCAAAACATGGCTAAACTATTCATATTTGTTTGAAGTATTTTCCGGAGAGATAGATGCTGTTAAAGTTGATGAAGTGAAAGGTAACTCCTATGTTGAGTTTAAAACAACTAAGGAAATCAGAATGGGACAAAGATATCTCCGGAATTTCCAGAGGTTTGTCCATGATGATTAATATATGTCAACATAAAAGCATGGTGTATATAATTTGTATGTAAAACCCCTTCTTATTAGCCTTGAATATATACCGTTTTGTTTATATATAGATTTATATAAAGTCATCATTTAGTTGTAACGTTTAACTTTATTTCTGAAGAAATGATGTTTGTATCCAGTAATATGTAATAAAGAACAAAGTGCAAATAATAATTGTTTATGCACACACGTAGTTCATGATGTTGAAATCATAAATTTGTGCCAGTCCGGTTCTTCACGGTATATATGGCATCATCTACGAAGTGTTAAAGCTAATCAAAAGCTAATCAAAGTTCGAGAAATTTCTTTGAATTTTAAAAAAAACTTATAATAGATAATTCAGAATTTGTGCTTTACGTTTGAGTGTACATAAATATTTTATTTAGATACAAAACGAAACATTGGTGGGTACAAAGTTACCTGACAGGTACCAAGGAAATAGTTTGTGGTTTCAAAGATAAAAATGGCATTGTGAATAGGGTGCATACTTTCAAGAGAGCTGACATGCTTATTATTGCAAAGGTAAATACATTAATGAATACGAATTCATGAGTTTCAGAAGTATTAACCATATAATGTGAGGGGATATTTAAATCAGTGGCAACGGCAGCGCGTTTTTTATAAATAAGTCATACCTGCGAAAAATGCTTAGTAGAGTCCATCAAACTATTCACCATTGATCTCTACACACTTTTTCAGTCTCAGAATCCATTCTTAAAAAGCACTTTCGCACTATTCGATGGGTATACTTTTCATACACTGGTAGAGAGTGCTTCCGACGGCACTACGAGTTTCGAAGACAAGATTTGGTGTATAGATTGAACAAAAAGTCACAAGAAGAGAGGCCTATAACCGGGATAGAGCAAATTCTCAATTATCTGCTCCTCTAAATAAGCTTGAACCAAGGCTGACAGGTGCGCAGGTGCATATCATGGATTTATTTGATCCTGCGCATCCCTACAGCAGTGAGAACATGGTCAGGGTAAAATGTTTCAGTGACACTTCCCTTCTAAGGCACAGCGGCACGTGCCACTATTCCATTACTGTCACAAAATGAAGCGTTGTCTTTTAACGCTTCTGCTACGACAAACAACAACTGGGCGATCGCTGCTTTCACTAGCCACATTTAGTTACTGAGATTATTGTCGGGCTCAAAAAATAAAGACACATTTCATCCCTTTTGATATTTTTTCTCGACCGTCAATGGTCTCGATCTTTAAACATAGTATTACTAATTAAGGTCGAGGCTTTTTCAACCTGCTCCGTTTTCTGGTCAGAACTTAGCAAATGCGGTATCCAACAGGAGAAGAATTTCCTTAACTTTTCTTTCAAGATTGAAAACACATATGACGCTATGGCCCAACATGTCACATATCTCTTCCAAACGATATCTTGCATTTCATTAACTATGGCTTTGACAGTGCTGATGTCTTTTTCAGGTAGCGGAGATCATCTTTCTCATTAGTTCTACCTTCCGTAAAGATTTACATCCACCTGGCAATTGTACGATATGGAAGGGCATTCTTTTCATAAACTAAATCTATATCCGTTCGCATTTACCCAATAAACCATGAATATTGCAATAGGCTTTTTTGTTCCTCTCTCATATCACAATGCAACTCAGCCACGTTTACAACCATTATACAAAACCACATGTATTTAAATGACCTGCTTTTTATTGCACGTGTAAATCATGCCAAAATAGACTGTTTGTTAGAAAAATCAATAATCTTTCAAATAGTATATTATACATATACTTTCATGTGCAAATCATTGTTAAATTGAGTTGTTGACACTTATTTAAATATGCCCGTCGTATTTTATTCTATGACTTATTATATTTGTTTTAGCAACTAGTAAAATTTTATATGAGATTGTCCGAGAAAGCTTGGAGCTTAGGTATGACCCCCATAAAAATCTCAAATAAATAAATTCATAACCCTATTTGCACTCTAGGCAGAAGGTTTTTTTTTAGATTTTATGTTATTTATGATCTGAGTCGCACTCTATCATATGTAGGTCAATGTTCATATGCAAATGTAAAATTTTGGGAAACAAACATTATTTCACTCTTAATGAAACTAACCAATTGAACATATATCAAGTTGTTTTTAAAACACGGGGCTTTAAAATATTTAGACCGAAATAGGTAAACTAGTACTGGATCTCTGGTGAAATATTTTCATTGATAATGCTACTTGATTAATGTGTCTAAATTAATCATTGCAATATTTCAGGATGCTCGTGAGCCATGGAAACCAAATGTATGTTTTAATTACTTGGACCTGTTTTTATCTACTGTTAAATCAAAAATAACGCATGATGACTACAGGTAAATATGAAATTCTTTATATAATATATTCAACATAACAAATATACTAATATCATTTGTAAATTCTGTAGATTTATCTATCTAAAAATCCCGTTATGTACCTATTAAACTAACCTGAAAATATTTTGTTAATATTTTAGAATAGTCTATACACTCAAGTGGAACCCTCATAAACCGGTAATGATAAGCCCACCGCTGAGGGACTCGGAGTTTAATTTTCTTCCTGAATGGTATGTGGCCTGGAAGCAAACCGCTGAGGGAGCCAGAGTACATGTTTCTCCCTAAATGGTATGTGGGCAAAATGCAAACCGTTAAAGTATTTAGAAACCATTAGCTGTCCTGGATGACAATGGATGGGACCACGTTATACTGTCAAGAAATAATGTCATAAAACTTGTCAAAGTAATGCACTCGTGTTTCCTTATAATTAACATATACGCATGTGATTTAAAATACGTTTTTTACAATCGTGCCATCTGGTGTTTTTGATATTGTTATTTTGAATGTTGTAACTTGTCAGTAGTAATTGAAGAGAAAATCAAGTTAATTTGTAAATATACTAAGATAATACTTTAGCAAGGGGAAAAAATTATAGAATTTTCACTGTATCTACCTTGTAAAAACATAAACTGTCTGTCAAATATTCACAGAAACACCTTCATGTTTTGAGCCTTTAAGACGCGTAACATTTGTTAGAATTGTTTTTCTTTTCAATGCAACAGTTTTGACATATCTCCTTCTAATTGAACACTGCACGGAATTCTGTTAACATTATTAAACAAAACGCTATATCTTGATACTCATTAGAAGTGATATATAAAATCCTGTTTTACTATTAACTCACCAATGGTCAATTTTTTGCAGGAACGAAGTTTTAAATTATTTTATTTTGTGATTAATATTGTTATGATTTTAATTTTACTATTTCTTTTGTTATCTATATTGGTCTTTAAACTCAGAAAGTTTTTTGCTTTTATTTTATTGGTCTAAATACAAGTTGAAAAATTAATAAATTTTAATTTAAACCCCTGTTGCATTTAAGCTGATTATTACTGGTAAAGTGTTCAGTCTTTTTAAAAAACTTAAATTAGTAAAAGAAAAAACGAATTTCAAAACCCCTAATTTAAATTCCAAAAAATTAAATTAACAAAATAATCAAAAACCAAAGGGGTTATAAAATTTGCAAATTTAAAAACCCTTTTTTTTAAAGAATTTTAAATTTAAATTTTTTTTGGAAATTTTGGTTTTTTAAAATTTTAAATTTTTTTTTTTTTTGTTTTTTACAGGTTTTTGAAATTTTTCTTTTTTTTTTGGCCAAATACTTTAAAAATTTGGTTTAATGTTTAAATTGGTATTTTTTAAATTTGGCTTTTAAAAATTTTTTTTTTCCAAAACGAATTCCTTATGATTTTGGGGTTAAAAAAAGAAAAAGATTTTTTTAAAAACCTTTTTTTAAAGTTTTAAATTTTTTTTAATTTTTAAAAAAAAATTGAAACTAAAATTTTTTTAATTTGCCCAAAATTTTTGTTATTTTTGGGTTTTCTTTTTTTTTAAATTTTGGTTTTTAATTTTTTAATTTAAAAGTATTCATGTTTGTTTTGTCCAACGAGTCTATGATCTTGTGATAAAAAAGAATAAAGGTGTATTAAAACTGATATACATGTATTTTTTTCACTATTGTAATATTTATATTATCATGAATGTTTATGATATGCTATCTATTATATTCATTTTTTTCAATTATGTATTTTTCAACACAATGCACATATCATTTCTATTTTTTGAATGAGTGGCTAAAAATTGTATGTTTACAAGTAAAATATACATGTATATATTACATGTTTCGTCCAGATAATTCTTTTATAACATTCTATGTTCTATGTGACCTTTGTACAAATTAAACTCCGTGAATGTTATCTTACAATATAATTGGAAAAACAAACAAAAAAAAAGGAAAATAAAATTTTTAAAATTATATTAAACTATTATTTTTGTTTGGAGTCCCTTCTAGTAACATTTCATCAAAAAACAAAACCCAATTTGGGATATAGCTGATTCGTTAAAAATTTAAAAACTGTTTTTTAAAACCCCAAATTTCCTAGGGAAAAATAAAACCCGTATTCTGGGAGTAAATCATTTTATAGTTAATTCTTGTATAAAACTTCAAATTTTTTGGCTTCAACTTTCCCGAAAAAACAATTGTTTTTATAATGGGGAAAATTTTTTTTTATAACAATTGAAAATTTTTATTTAAAATAAAAATGAAACCTTTTAAAGTGTCCCTTTTCCCAAAGGCCCAACCCTTTGCATTTTTCCTTTATAAATTTTTTAAGGGCCCTTATTTTAAAGGAACAAATACCCTTTTTTTTTTTAAAAAATTCAAAGGTTGTATAAATTTCTTGGGGAATCTTTTTTTCTATGGTTTTATACTGAAATTTGGCATTAAATTTAGGGAAAATGTCAAATATCGGGAAAATTTTCCTGGAAAAAAATAAATATTAAAAAAATCTAATATATTTTTATATTTAAACGCAATAAAATGTTTTTTTTTTAGTATAAGTGGAAAAAAATACTCCGATTTAAAAACAAAATTTGGTTTATGTATTTAAATTATTCATATTTTTTTAAACTTTTTCCCCCAATTTTTAAATTTATATTTTAAATTTTACATTTTTTAATCCTAAATAAAAAAATTATTTTTTAAAAAAACCCGTAAGAAAAAAAAAAAAAAAAGGGAAGCAATAGGCAAAAAAGAAAAAACTAAAACAAAAAAATAAATTAAAAAATAATGACACTCGGGGCCCCTTAAACCAAAAAAGGCCCGAAAATGTAAAACCAGCCCGCCCTCACAAAAAAGGGAAGGCTGAACCAATGGTGAAATTGGGACGGGTAATCTTTTTAAAATTTCCCCGTTTTCCCGATTTTTCCCCAATAAGTTTTATTCTAATCAAAAAAGTGGGCGCATATTTTTTTTATCAAAATATTTTGTAGTCAGGGGGAAACCTGCACCAAAAAAAAACAAACCCTGGTTTTTTTGAAGCCAAATACCAAATTAAAATTATCTAAATTAATTTTTACCCTGGGAAACCAAAAAAGTTTTTAAAAAAACAGCCAAACCCCGAAAATAAATTAAAGTGGTTTTATGGGCCCTTTTTTATTATTAAATTTCGCTTTTCAAATTAAATCAACTTTTCGGCATTTTTTTAATATTTTTTAAATCATGTCAGCGTGTAAAAAAAATAAATAAAACTTTTCCCCTGGTTTAAGTTAAATGAAAAATCCAAAAAAAATAAAAAAAATTAATCTTAACCCGTGGGAAAAAAAAAACCCTTTTTTAAAATTTAATTTTAAATTTTAAAATTTTTGTTTTTCTAAAAAATATAAACCAACTTTTTTTCCCCAAAAAAAATCTAGGTAAATCCCGAAAATTTTGGGGTTTAAAAAGGGAAATTTATTAATTTTTTTTAAAAAAAGAAAAGGTTTTAATTTTAAAAAGGTTTTTATTTTTAACAAAAAATTTGGGAAATGAGATTTATAAAAATTTCCCAAAAACGAAAATCAAAAGGTAATTTTAGATAAATAAATACAATATTGAAGATAAAGTAAAAAAAGTAGTGGTTTTTGGAAAATATAATAAATATGGGTTTTGATACGTTCATTCTATTTTAAATTAAATTTTCATCATCATTACCATTATTAATATTATTATTAATTATTTTTATTTTTAAAATTATTTTTTAAATTTTATTATTTTTAACCCCAACGAAAGACCCCCAATTTTTTTTTTAAAAAAAGGGAAAAAACCCCTTTTTAGTCATTACTATAAAAATTTAACTTTTAGAAATCGTTACATATGATAAATTTTTTAAAGTAAAATTAACCATACCGAACATTTTTTTGGGGTTAAAAAGATATCCCAAAACATAAAAAATAATACAAATTTTTTTCTTTTTGTTCCCTCAGCCTATGTTTTTTTTAAAAGGGGGAAAATCCCTTTTTTTTGTTTTTTAAAACCCTTTTTTTATTCGCCTTTTTTTATGGAACCATTAAAAAACGGGAAATTTTCCATCATTGTCGAAATAAGCTTGGGGTGACATTTTTTTAGGGGCCTTTAAAAATAAACTTTAAAAAATAGCAAAAATTCTTTTTAAAAAAGAGAATTCTTGCTCATTTTCGGAAACCCTTTTTTTTTGACGAAAAAAGGCAATCAAGGCCCATTTTTTGAAAAAACTCATTTTTTTTGAATTAAAAAAATGTGATTTTAATGGGTTTTTGTTCAAATAAAAAATTTTCCTTTTTAAAGAATTTAATTAAAAACTTTGTTTTTTTTTTTCAAAAAAGGGAAATTTGGATACCAAAAATTTAAAAAAAAACCCGAAATTTTTTTTGGGCCCTTAAACTATTTTCCCACTTTTTTTTTATTTAAAAGTTTTTTTTTAAAATTTTAAAAAAAGGGAAGGTTTTTAAATTTAAAATTTTTAAGGGTTAAAAAAACCTTTCCCTTTTTACCCTTTTTAAAAAAAAACATTTTTAAACAATTTTGGAGGGAAAAAGGGGGGGTTTTTTTCCCCAAAATAAAAACCAAAGTTTAAATTTTTTTCGGAAATTTTTTAAAAAGAAAAACTGGTTTTTTAATTTTTTTTCAAAAGTTTCTTTTTTTTTCCAACCTTGTGTTTTATTTAAATTTTTTAATTTTATTTTAATTTCCCTTTTTTAAAAAAAATTAAAAAGGGTTTTTTTTGCAAAAGGGCGTTTTCCCTTTTTTTTTTAAAATTTAAAAAAACCAAAAAAATGGGTTTGGTTTTTTGGGAGTGGGTCCCCCCTTTTTTAAACAAATTTTTTTTCGGGAAAAAAAACACCCCTACCTTTTCAAAAATTCCCATTTTTTTTCCCCATAAAAAGGTGGAATTACTTTTTAAACGGGGCGAAACAATAAAATTTTTTTTTAAGGAAACAAAATTTTTAGGCAAAAATTATATTTTGTGTTTTAATTTTTAATTTAAAAACGGAAAAAAAACCCAAAAGTAGATCAAAACAATTTAAAAAACTGGAAAATGACCCGGGGAAAAATCCCAAAAGGATTTGTAGTACGTGGAGATAAAGAAACCCTTTTTTTTGGGGGGGTTTAAAAAAGAAAATAGTGATTTGACAAACCTTCTCCAAATTTTGGAAACCCGGTTGAAATGGGTCATATTCCCCTGGACATAAAAAAGGGATTTTTTCGACTCAGATGAAAGGTCAAAGATATTAAAATTTCAACCGCCAAATTTTACAAAAAGTATTTTTTGGGTTTTAAAATCATGGTTTAAAAACAAGACATATAAAGGAAAGGGGACGGGGATATAAAACCCTGAAATTGGAAAAAAAGGCCTTTTGGGGAAACAGAAAAAAACTGGGGGAAAGGTATTTATTTTTCTGATAAAACGCAATTTTGGGTAAACCCTGTCCTATGCCTGCCAAAGAAAAACCGTAGGGGTTTTTATATTTTTTTGCGGGATTTTTTTTAAACCCTTTTTAATTTTTGAGGTTTAAATTTATCAGCATGTTAAAATTTGGGTTTGATTTTAAAAAATCAAAAAAAAAAAACCCATAATATAATAATCTTTTTTCCATAATCGCCCTCCAAATTCCCCTTTAAAAAGCAACGGAAAAAAATTGTAAAACCAAATTTTTTAAAGTTTTGGGAAAAAGGTGCTATTTGGGAAAATTGGGTCGGGCCCTCCCCACCTAAGAGATCCTGGTGTCATGAAATGGTTCTCATATAATACAAGCACAGTCTAGTTCCAGAAACCATACTCGAGAATGATGCATATAAACTTCAGGCTTTCATCTCACTCAAGCTATCTTTAAATCTAATTTCTGTACAGCAGACTAGACGCTGATTTTGTCACACAGCGTGGATTGATTACAAAATTACTGCTTACGCCTTACGAGGAAAGTGAAGGCTGGTATATAGCTGTAACGCTCTTCAATGGAACTTACTATTTGAATGAAGTCGAGTCCGATGAGAAGAAGGAGAGTGAAAGAAAAATAGTAGATGACATAGAAAGCTGTCGAGGGTGGAAATTTGAGCAATATCTAACAGCAGGTAAATAATATTGCTTTAAATGATTCCGTATTTTTTTCGTCGGCCTTCAGTTGTTTTCATAAATCTTTAGTAAATAAGAAAGACATTGATGCTTTTAAGTAGCAAATTATTAGTATGACAAGTTGTTTATATATTTTCACTTTTAAAAAAATTTTTTTTTAAAAAAAAACCAAAAAAAAAACTTTTGGGAAAAAAATAAGGGGGGGGGTATCCCCGGGTGGGGGGGGGGGGGGAAAAAAAAAAACCCCAAAATTAAAAAAACCCGATTTTTTTTTTTGGATTTTTAAACCCCCTAAAAAACGTAGAAATTTTGTTCAAAAGGTTTGGGCCAAAACAGTTTTTTACAAATTGCAGAAACAATTTTACTCTTTTTACAGAACTTTTAACAAATTTTTATTTGAAAGATCCCCGAAAGAGGGGGCAACCAAACCACAAAAAATTTCCGTACACAACGGGTGGAAGGATTTTATAAAGTGGTAAGTAAAAGCAAAAAAAGTCATTTTTTAAGGTAAAATACCAACACGTTGTTTTAAACCAACTTAATATTTCTAAATGTTTGACTTAATGACTAAAACTGAAAACAATATTTTCTCTGCTGTGTTTTAATGACAGATTAAAAGAAAGTTAGAAGGTTATTTACGTATAAATGTGCTTTTTTATAAATAAAGTAGCGAAACGTCAGCAAAATCGTATTTTGTCTTCCATACAAAATAGAAAAAAAATCATCTTTACTTTTTAATGACTTAAAACATATTTGGTCCAGCTATATGGCCAGTGTGTATCGTTTTAGAAACAGAACCTCAATTTGAGAATAGAAATAAAAATTGTTCTTTTGGACTAAATGAGTCATTGAACTTGATCAAAAGCTTTATTTAACATGATAGCTGAAAATAGATTTCAACTGATCTAATAAGTTATAATCTTATTTGATTGCATTTTCATAAAAAACATCTATATATATCCATAAATATTAGAAATCTTAGAAAAACATAAATAATAATGAACTCAGAAGACATCAAATGTTACTGTTCATTGGTTTTGTATTCAAGTATTTTCCGGAGAGATAGACGCTGTCAAAGTTGATAGAGTGAGAGGTAACTCATATGTTGAGTTTAAAACAACTAAGGATTACAGAATGGAACAAAGACATCTCCGGAATTTCCAGAGGTATGTCCTTTATTATGCATCAACACATACGCATGGTGTATATGATGTTTGAAGAGTTTGTATTCAAAGCCCCCTCATATTAGCCAAAATATATTTGGTACTGTATTGTTTATACTTGATAGCAAAGGGATACTATACATACTCGTATAGTATACTTAAAGAAATATAGAAATATGTTTGATTAGTGGAATTTGTGCGTTTGTTTTTCTTGCGACAAATGATATTTCACGTTGTTAATATCAGACCTATTGTAGTTATTTAGCTTCGATACCGTGTAAAGTAAGATAGTTTCTGATGAAACTTTGAAAATCAGTTTGCATGCAACTTTATTAAGGAACTTCTTGAAACGCATTGTGTCAAAATTTGCGATGATTTCAATATAACAAGGAATACAAAGGTTGATTTTATTTAATTATGTAACAAGCGTAAGTATATCTCACCATAAAGCTAAATAGTTTACCTATAGTAAAAAGTGATAACGTCAGATATGGATAATTTATTACACTTTGATATTGTGTCCAAAGATAAGATATATATCAGACAAAATATAATATTAATATCGTATACTAATCATTTAATTTATAGGAGATATATCAGAATTCGTTCTTAACGATTGAAATTAACATTTAGGTACAAAACGAAAAAATGGTGGGCACAAAGTCATCTGACAGGTACCAAAGAAATAGTTTGTGGTTTCAAAGATGATAATGGCAGTGTGAAAAGGTTGCATACTTTCGATACACCTAAGCTGCTTGATATTGCAAAGGTATTGGTATTGTTAGTGTCTACTAGAACGTGAGAAATTGACTTGCCATGTCTTTCACACATAAAATAAAATAATATTTTATTCTTAAAGTGTATAAAAAATCTGGAAACAAAGTGATCCCTCGGAAGCCTTAATCACAACAAAATTACATGAAAATTGCAGACTCGGTTTGATTGAGTCTGTACATCAGGGACAATGAATAAGTGCAACATCCCTCACGCCCCTAGCACCGAGCAGTACTCAATTCTCAACACTTAATAGTGCTGACATCTATGATCCCAAAGGACCAGAAAAAATACAACAACACTGAAGTTATATATTTGTTGTCTGAATTTTGAATTTTTTAAAAAGAGAGTTTTTCCAAAGTATCTGTATAGAGAAAATATGTTCGTATGTTTTCTGTAAAAAGCAAATATCGTCATTGTTAAACAGTTAAAACTCTATTCAGAGTTAAATCATGCAACATATTATTTATTCCATAACACTTTAGTCTGTTTACATGCAATGGTTATGTGTGTGAAATAACAAAGTCATTCTGTGTTAAAACTTTTTCGAGAATAAGGTTATAACAGTTCCATGAATTTTTACCTTTTTTATAATTTTGTAAAAAAAATTGTTTCATTAGATAAAGCTTTATGCCATGTACATGTAAAAAAAGTAAAGAAGTATGCATACAGCAATAATATCCTGCATAGATAACTTTTGTGCTATCATCGTCCTCTCCTTTTGTAAAATAGAACTGACCCTGTCTACCATTACGTTAAGGCATCTCAATATGGAAATTGAGTTGCAAATTGAACAAAGACCTTGCCCGACTGCTCGAGCATGCGACAGACTGGCTAGCTTAATACTAGAGGCATAGATTTGTGTTTCAATGATCATCTTCTGTCATGATTTCAAATGTTTCTCATCTTTAAAGCAGCGTTTCAAATGTAGATTTCTAGTCGGAGTCTGCTGGTACATTTAAGATAAAATTAGACAGTAAAATTATTAAACATTTCATATTTACATAGACCAAGGCGCAGTCACTTTTTCAATGAATTAATCTCATACACTTCAATCAGATAAGATAATTGTGCATCTTATATAGTTCTTTTTTTTTACAATGTTTCAGGATGCCCGTGATCCATGGAAACCGAATGTGTGTTATAATTTCTTGGACGCGTTTTTATCTACTATCAAATCAAAAATAACTCACGATGACTACAGGTAAATTTTTATATCTAGATTTATACAAACTCATATTCAACATAACCAATGTAATAATACCATTTGTAGAAAGTTTGTAATTCTATATTATCCATTTGCTAAGCATGTATTTGTACCGATAAAACTAATCTGGAAATATTTTGTTAATATTTTAGAATAGTCTATACACTCAAGTGGAGCCCACATGAACCGGTTATAATAAGCCAACCGCTGAGGGACTCGGAGTTTAATTTCCTTCCCGAATGGTATGTGACGGGGATGCAAACCTCTGAGGGAGCCAGAGTACAAGCTTCTCCCTAAATAGTATGTGAACAAGATGCAAGCCACTCCCAAGTGTTTTAACTACATTGTATGTGGCCAGAATGCAAACCGCCGTTAAATTATTCAGACTCCATTTACTTTCCTGAATGATTTATGGATATGACAATGTTATACTTTGACGAGATAATTTCGTATAACTTGATATAAGAGTATTGCTTTCGTGTGTCCTTATAACTGACATATATACATGTGATTTGATAATACGTTTTTCACAATTGTGATATCTAGATTTATTTTTGATATTGTCATTTTGAATGTTGCTACGAATTAGTAGTAAATAAAATGAAAATGAAGTTGAATTAGTTAGCAAGGAGAGAAAAGTATAAAAAAATTAAACCTTTAATTCTTATTTCACGGTATATTCTTGTTAAAACTTAAAACTCTCTGTCAATTTGAAAAAGGAAAAATATCAAATTTGAACCTCTTAGAAGCGTAACAGTTTTGGAATTTTTTTTCCAATGCAACAATTCTGACATGTTTTCTTCTAATCGAACACTGCAGGAAATTATGTAAACTTAATTAAACAAAACATACTATTTTCGGAAAGGAAACTCAGTTTCTAACACCAACCTCTATGCAGTCGGTAGGCAATTATATTTATACATGCTTTATTAATATGCAAAAATATATGAAAATTATCGGCATAATATCAATTGAACACAGCAATTATTATATAATATATAAATCATACACTAAAGAGTTTGTTGTTTTTTTTTGTTTGTTTCTCAATATTTTCATACAGACTTTAAATATCTTGGCAATTTCACTAGAAAATTAAAGAACTATCCTGTACATTTTATATTAAAAATATTCTTCACATCCCATTTTTTTAATAATGGCAAGAACTATCCTTTACATCTTATTTAATTTAGAATTGCCAATTAGTTGTAAATGAAAACTATTTTATATTCAGTTATTCCCCCTTGTAAATTTCAAGGAAGTATAACTGATTTTAGACGGCTTTCGGCCAGAAAATGAGGACTATAAAACAAACAGCCCATAATTCAGTAATTTCTTAGATCTTGAGTGGGTTTCCATGTTTGTGTTTTTTCTTCAGTAAACCACTGAACATTTATATCAACTCAAATGCAATAAAGAAACAAAATAAAGCTTAAATCAAGATGTTTTTTATTAGACACGTTTTATAATCATCTCATTATCATTTCATTTCTTCGTTTCATTGATGGAAAAGCAGCATATTCCTTAGTCTAATCTTTCAAAGGTCTTCTTGTCCGTGTCTTATGCCTCTGTAATTTGAAAATAAAAAATGCATGTGGGTATTGTAACATTTTTATACATATTTCAAACATTTTAAATAGAAAGAATAATTTTGATTTCAAGAGAGTTTTGTAAGCTGAATGCTATCATTTGTTTCTTAAAAATAATGAAGTAGAAAACATTTTTCATAATGATATTATTACAGATGACTTAGAGTTCTCTCATTTCTAATACCCGAGCTTTAATTAAAAAAAATGTCCGTTATTTTTTTGTAAGTTTGCATACAGGTTAATGGCATGTAACTTTCCTATGTTGTCATTTTTCAGTCCCCTATAGTGCCCATTATGGGAGTCGTATCTTAAATGTTAACTAAAAACTAACAAAGGTTCTTTTTGATTTTACATCTCACACTGTTGCTTAACTTCAACAAGTCCGACATTGCAGCATTATTTGTTTCATTTCGTTTATAAAATGTTTCTGTCTATTGTTATATTTAAGTATCAAATCGAAAATTGAATTGAAATATGATAGAGACCAACATTTAACAGCGAGCGAAAAATGTCTTGATATTCAACGACATAGATAAATAAGCGCATTCAGTGGAAGATACTAACCAGAAGGTTCTTTCTCGCACAGGTAGGCCCCTATATTATTACAACTCCAGTCATTCCAGCCTATACGGCTAGGTCTCCAGTAAGCGTGTAAACAATCCTCGTTATAAAAGTTGTCAGGGTTCGTAGGTATCCAATTTGTATAGCCCCACGGTGCACCAGAGTTCCACACGAAAGTGCCTTCAACAGCCCTGTCAGTTGCTCCTAGCCAAAAATAGCGATCTACCAAAACACCAGCAAACAAAATTAATGGATAGCAATTTGATGTTCTAAAACAGTCATATGATTGCATTATAATATATAGTGGATATTTGTCTGTTTTGACTACATATGATCATAATGTCATTGAGAAATGAGAAAATTGCAAGTTAATAAAGTATTTAAAGGGACTCAACTGAGGTTTAAAAGCCTTAAACATAACATTTGAGTGTCTTACATAAATAAGCTGGAGCACTTTAAACAGAAACATATGCAATGATTGTTAAAAAATATACTTTGAAATAAATTGAAAAAACGTATTTTTATGCTTTTCTTTGCTAGATTTGAGTGAAAAGCGTTTAAACGCTTTTCATTTTGAGTCATTTTTTTACAATTTGAATAATTATTCCGGAAAAACTAAGTGCGCAAATGATCTGAAATGTTGCACAAAGATTAGTGGTCTAAACTCACATCATATGGTATTTTCAGTCCCATCATGTCATCCCTTTAATACCTGTATATGACATCGGGAAACGGCTACCCTCGATCCATGTTCTGGTCTGTGCCGTTAAATTTAAATAAATGATATCCCGTAAGCAAGATTCCTGGGTCTCCCATTCGAAGTGTTTTACGGGGAGGAGTCTATGTGAAGTTGGAGAGTGAGTTGGCGGGAAAAAGTATGTCAGGACACTTACCGCTCCTTTTTTCCGCTTCAGCCAAGAAAAAGGCATCTTTGTCTGCATCATATATTTCAGCTAGAGCGGCACCTTTCGCTTGACAGGCTGCCTGCAAATGGTTGATTATATTTAGTAACGGCTTAAAACACTCTTGATAAATGATAACTGCACATTACACTAAACTTTATGGAAATGGTTTACCACTCAGAATAAAGCGAGATATTGTTCATCTGATTAGTATGATAAGTGGTGCTAAATCAATAGATTTTTTTTGTTAATGTGAATTTTATTCTCATGCCGCCATTTATCCAATGATTATTCAAATCTTTCTTATATTATTAATTGATGGGTGATTTAAACAACGAGAAGTTTGTAATTCAAAAGTAATTTTTACACCAGTATTAAATCATTTAGCTTTAACTCGGAACGGTCCTTTGGCATATCAGATACTGACTTTTGGCGAAATCAAGGCATTGACTCGGCAGTGCAGAGAAGGGAGGGAGATTAAAAGCTCAGTTAATTTTCCTTGATATTGCTCCACGTGTATTGCGCATTTTAAGGTTACCCTCTGTGTAATATATAGTTTATGACATTTTCATTATTTTAAGATATATGTATTGTTTGTATATACAGAACATATCTTTTAAAACTTACATTGGCACCATCCCATGTAGTTTCGTCGGTACTAAAAAATAAACAGGTACTACCCATGTACATTATCCAGTCAGTAGGACAAGTCACTGTTCAAAAAGAAATTGATAAGTATTTTTAAACAAGAGCGACATGATTGCTTTTGTATTGATTCCTCTCATGTTTACTTTTGTGCAAGCATAATTCTAAGACGAAAAGAAGAGCAGGATTTTTCTGTGACCTATGTCACTGATCAAGTTGTAAACCCAAAACGAGCATACTAACTTGTTTGAGAAGTTGCTAGAGAGCACCGTTTCACCGACACCAGTCAATTACTTCAGCATTGACAAAATCTAAAATTACAACACGTAGGTTATAAACTTGGTCGGTATACTTTTATCATAAAAATAAGGTTCTTAAAAATATTACGGACATCCAAACTAGTCCTTATAAGATATGTAAGCATGTTAACAAAGTTTTCCCTAGCAAACGTTTTGACTAAACATGCTCCAAATACATATTAGAAACAAAGGTTTTGACAATAGTTTATAAAAGATTTAAGTGACTTATATAGAATTTGTTAACAAAGTTTTACTGAGATTTGACCACCTGTTCATTTTTTACTTACGTTCACAATTCCTACCAGTAGTATCTGGTGGACATATGCACGTATAATTATTAATACCGTCAACACAGGTACCATTATTATCACAGGGGTCTGTGGCACAGTCATCAATTATATCTATTGACAGTAATAAAAAGAAGACAACTGAATATGCACAATTGTTTGATTTTGAACAATGTATCTCTATTTTCAAATTTTATATTGATTTGACCTAGTGGCAAACGTTTTGACCAAAAATGCCCCAGATATACATATTGGACACAAAGGTTTTGACAAAACTTTATAAAAGATTTAATAAAAACTGTAAAATCTAGAGTTGCAACAAATTTCCCTTGAATTTGTCAAGATAAACGTACTTTTTAAACCCTTTAATGACTATTAAAGACATCCAGATACAAGATCTAGGCAAATTTCGTTAAAGTTTATATCCAACTTTTATGAAGACTTCATATCAATATGGCCTGGTGGCCTTACCAAAATCACCCATGTTTAAATAAAGGTTTCAGTTGAAGAATGAATATTCACTTAAAAGTGTGACTTATAGAATTTGTTAACAAAGTTTTACTGAGATTTGACAACCTGTTCATTTTTACTTACGTTCACAATTTCTACCAGTAGTATCCGGTTGACATGTGCACGTATAATTATTAATACCGTCAACACAGGTTCCATTATTATCACAGGGGTCTGTGGCACAGTCATCAATATCTATTAACAGTAATAAAAAATAGACATTTAGCCGAACATTCTCACTTTAGTTTAAACATATTTTATTTATCAATTTTACAAGCATGTAACATTTTCATATCACAATATATATGGAATATGCTCACTTTCTTTTGAACAATATATCTTTAGCTTATTTAACAAATGACACGCAAGCAAATACGAGTATATAATTTTTTTAAGATATGCCAATTTTCACAATTATTATAGCGATATTATTGATTGTTTTCTTTAATTAACAAATAAAAAACAACATATTTACTTGTTTCGCAAAATTCGCCAGTGAATCCGTTGTCCGAACAGTCACAAAACAAACGTTTATGTTCATAATTACATCGGCCTGGTCCCTTGCAAGTTTTGCTATGATTACGTCTATGATAACATTGGCTGGGTTCAGAACAGTTACCTAAAAAATTAATATATCAGTCTACCGTATTCATATATACAGACAATAGAAAGTGTACATGCATATTTTTTTAACCTTAATAAAACGAGAAGGACCCTTAAGAAGTGACCCATTTCATACAAAGCATATGCTTTATCTGAGAGGAAGATTAACAATCGCAATTACTCGGCCCTTTCCGTCAAACTTCGGATCAAAATGAATAACAGTCGAGGTGTTCCGCCTGGAAGGATAAGCGTCTTTCAAGGCTTTATTCAAGGCTGTAGAACTGTTTGAAAATGCGAGAGGCTTAGAAAATAAAGAGTGAATAAAATAATTAATTAAAGAGACGTGGAAATGTGAATGTGTTTGTTTTTATTTTATTTGTTTAGATTTATAAAACTTAACTACTTACACTTGAAGCATTTCATTTCCGCTATTGTGTTGGCTTCCCCGAAGCCAGGGAGCAAGCACGCATAACCCTCTGGGCACTGTAATATACACATATTGTTGTATGTACATCATTCATGTTTCAAGAGTTTCAAAACAAACCTTGACGCACCAGTGTGCTACAAGATTGTTAGATATTTTGTAGTTGGCGGTTTAATGAATTTCCTAAAAGAAATACACATCTAAATGGTCTTAAAATTACGGAAGCCTCCTGGTGCCATATTTTTTGTATCTTCTATAAAAAAACTCCCAACTACGAGTCATAAAAGCCTAATTTGAACATACTCACTCCTTATGAGGCATTTAAAATGCCTGAAATTGAGAAATAAAAAGCCTAATTTGAACTTTATTCGTCCTAATCATAATTATGATCAGGGGTTACAACGTTTTGTAAGATCCTACTTAGAGTCAGAAATAAAAAATAATTATAAACTGCTGCCAGAAAAATCAAGGAGGTTTTGTACTGACATAAAAATGAAATATGTTTAAATGATTTTTTATAGCAATCTGACAATGACAAATTTAGTTTATCAATAAAAACTTGGATAAAGTATTAAAGTCTAAAATCTGACTCAGTGTGGTTCACATGAATTATTATAAAAATAAACTTATACAGGAAAATACATACAGATATACAGTACGAATTAGATTGCAAAGATAAGAAAATACTACAGAGCTTGCAGCCCTTTGATCTAAAAAAAAAGTAGTAATTGCATAACTGATCTAAATGTAGTTTACCAATAAAAAGATTAAGGACCATTATTAGTACATGTATTTAAATGTTCTAAAAATAATTCACCTCAGTGTGGTTATCACATTTGAAGTATCCTTCGAGCATTCCATTCGGGTTGTTAGTCTGAACTGAACGTTTCGTGGACTTATCCAAAGGTGATCCCTCTATTTTCTCAGCTGACGTTTTGAAAGACCTTGCTTCTTTCTTAAGACTTCTTTTCAAAAGCGTTGCTTTTGAGATTTCTAGATATACTACGAGTAAAACTAGGACCTGAAACGGAAAATTGATTGTCTATATATACATGTATATTCGCAAAAGAATGTGGTATTGTAACTCTTCACTTGCTGAATTTATACGTAAAATGGATTTGTCCTAGCTTAAGGTCTTCAGTGTGCCTGTTTATAAAATGTGACAGGACGCGTAATGCCGCAGCAGATAAAAGAGAGAAAAAATGTTAAAAACGGCATATAGAATTTTGGAAGGCAGAACTTGATTTGCATAGCTTTAAATTTGGGACAGTCTTATCATTCAAAGGGTTTCATTATCTAAAAATATAAATTAAAGTTATCAACAAACAGTATAGACCCTTATTATGCCTACTTGTGGCATCAATCAATCAATTTTGGTTCCAGCAGATTAAGGGTTAAACATATTGGACTTGTTTAATCACTTTTGGCAGAATTACTTAAAGCTGCATGCCCCCAGATGAGTCATAATATTTCAAGAAAATCGACCACGAGAAAAATATACTAAGATTTTAAGAAATGTAAAAATATTCACAAATCAGTTATTAATTTATGTTTTTTTGCAATTAATGACCGATTTTGCAGTACCCTTCGCCATATTACTTCTGCGTGACTAACGCAGTAAAGCTTATTTTTGCATAAGTTGTATTCTGACCTATTGCAATGTGTAAATTATATGTACTTTCTTTGTTCAATGGACATAAAATTACTCTTTTAATATATACACCTGGAAATAAGTTAAGCACATCCGGAAATTTAAAATTGGTTGTGATTGAAAGCACAGTCATGAGATGACGACTTAATCCTGCTAAGAAATAGTACTTTGATAAGTAGCGATACGAATTTAGCAATCATAAACCAGTAAATTTATGAGTTTAGTTTATTCTCAGCCAAAGTATTGAAGCATATGCAAATGTGATGTTTTTTTTACCAAAAATGTAAGTGTTTATAAGTATGGTGTTGGAGCGTTTTACAAAACATTTACTGGTGGATATTTTGGTCTATGTTGACGATTACTTAACCTAAAATGACATTATGTAGCCAAATTTTTAATAACGGGAGTAACCGCCACGTTCCGGATGACAGCCTCATACTACCAGTAAGGGGTCAAATGCGATTTTGAGGTAAATTTAGCCATTCTTTGTGAAGAGCTTGTTGCAGTTGTTGCAGGTTGACTACAGATGGTTACGTACCATTGCCCAAATATAATTTAAAATTTCAGTTGTGGTCATGTCAAAATTGAGGCAAACTGCCGGGCGTGCTTAACTTATTTCCAGGTGTATATTTTAAATCTGTTGATGAAAAACAGCATGAACCTAGAGATATGCTATTTTAAAGTAAGGACGAAATAGTTGATAAGCAGATATTCTCCTTTATTATGAAATTAAAAATATACTTACCGCCGATGACATTATAAACTTATTCATGTTCTTTTCGAATCGGTTGAAACGTTTAAATGACCAACAAAATCAAGTCCTGAAAAGATAATACGCAATATTGTCATTGATCAGTACAATTTTAAATTATCAATTGCTTTAAATTTTTATTAGGGACTTCCTTTATGTACAAATCAACAGAATATGTGATACCATGGGCACCGAGTGATGAGAGTCAGCTGTAAAATTGTCAGTGTTTTTTTAATAACTGGTACGTATGTAAGAAGATTGATTTAGCCGATGTTTATGTACGTAAAAGATTGTGTTTGCACTATCTTTTATAACACACTTAAAAACATTGTCTACATTTTTTTCATATCATTGCCTCATCCCCACTAAAAAAATAACAAATCAAAACAAACAAACAAAAAACCAAAAAACAAAAACAAACCCAAAATCAACCCCCACTATATGCCAACGCATTGTTGGAGTTGGCCACGGTATTTTGGCACCAAAACTGACTCTTACATTGTGGAGACAAATGGGAACTTCAGGGCCGGCAAAATCAATTTTTCATATTGTCCAGGTTGTCCCAAAGTATGTACGAACAAGTGAAGATTTTCAAGAATTAACTTTGTAAATATCATACGGACAAGTTAAAAATGCTTCACATAATAAAGGACAAGTCAAAATCAGATTTTGTCGGCCCTTTTTACTTGAAAGATATTGTTCAATTTCCCCTTTACCCCCTCATAATTGACTGGTTCATTATAGACTTATAAATCTTTAGACAAATATGAGTATGATTTTTTATAAATAATTTACATTTACATGCAACAGTTTGGTGATACTGATCAATATAAATAATTATTTGCTATTGACATTTTCTACGAACAATGTAATATAAATGTAGATCAAGGATGAAACCATTTTACAATATTTTTATAGTAAACATTTTATGATAGAAAAAGCTTGAATATCAACGTGTCGGTTTCCGCCTTCATCAGGATAAATATCAAAGGCACATTATGCCTCAGAAATCCATATTTTAAAAAAAAAATCTTTAAAATTGTCAAACATGTGTTTAATAATGTTTTAATTGTGGATTTAGAGTATACGAGATGTTAAACAGCTGAAGAAAGTAGCTTTGACTGTGCAGTAATGTGACGTAATTAAAGGTAGCAAAATGTAACCAAAGTATGATTTTGAGTTCCATACAAGATAGATACTTAATCGATTTGATTATACCAATTGCCAACACAACAAAACAAGATACCAAAAATTTAAAGTTTTGTGAATAAAAATGATAGCATTTCTGATGCATAGTGGACCTTTACTGTCCCTCGGATCCAACTTTTCTTGTCGGCCACGGTCGGCTCAAAGCTATATGTTTCTAAATGAGATGTACGTAACTATAAATTTGTCTTTGGCAAACAACAGCACTATGTATAGTATGCTGATAGAATCGATCTATTGTCTTGCGAAGATATTTTAGAAAAGACGTGGTTTTGTACAGTTAACCTATTTACAAAGGGCACCCACTAAAATATGTAAACGTTTTTGATTGGTTCTCTTTTCTTTTTTATTTAAAAAACATTTGTAAAATTATTAATTAAAACAATGTACATGGTTTTGTCCACGAGGCTTAGCTTAGAGAGCAATCCTGATTTAGCATAAATTATAGTTTTTAATTCATACAAATCTATTTTGTTGCATTTTAAGTGTTAAAGTGTTTGCATAATGCATGTGATATGTGAGACAATAGTTTGTGCTTTTATATATTTCACTGAATAAATCGATGCATTATAAAATGTATGCGTTCCATAAGGTATCTCTCAATCCAGCTTTAAAGTATATAAAGCTACTATCATTTGTCCAGTTTCGGCACAGAACCTGTTCCCGCACATTCAATTGCATTTTTCTAGAAAAAAAAACCCGGCAATTTATAAGAAAATGAGCTGCCAACAAATGGCTAGACATACCTTGCATTATATTAACAATATAAAATCAAATGTGAGAAATTTTTCAATGAAAACGGCATCATGGGCATTGAAGAAACCAGTATTTTTCCTTTACGGAACTGGTTACTTGACAGTACATCTGATGAAATATTATATCAACAAATTTAAAAATAGAAAAATTATGTTGTTTTCATAACCTTGAAATATTTGTAGCCTAGAATGAAATTTAATATTCATGATCAGTGTACGTAAACAGAATAAATTGTTTCGGAATAAAATATTCTACCGTTATTTTAGTAGTTTGGCGATGATTTTACGCTTTCAATAAAATACCTTTTATTCGGGCAATTTTCTGTTATTCTAGGTATACCTTAATCATTATAATTACAATTACAAAATATAGCATAACAATTAACAGGCAGCAAATACATGTATATACACTTTAAGTGGCATCAAGGTTGAAAATAGAAAATATGCCACTTCGGATTGTGACAAAATTATAGCTGCGTGCCTCCAGATGAACTTAAATACTTTTTTCAAATTAAGCTTGAAAAAAATGTCAAAAAGGAAATATCCAAGGCTCAGCTTTTAATTAATACGTTATATGCGAATTATGATCGATTTTGTAGTAGTTATCACCATAATTCTACCGAATGACTAACGCAGTAAGGGGTATTTTTGAATGTAATTTACGTAGATTATAAGTACCGTTTGCAATGGGTAAAATACTTTCTTTGTTCGCTTCACAATATTTCAAATCTAAATAAATTTTTAAAAATTTCATGAAAATTAACATGAATCTGGAGGCATTGCTGCTTTTAACAAATGCAAATTTTATCATGAGGAAATAAGCAGAGATCCTGGAATTATTATTATTTTTAAATTACTTATAATAAATCGTTTCGGAAAAACAAAAAACGTTTTCAATGTACCCATGCGTAAATAAATTAAAACAATTAACAAAAATGTTAAATGGGAAAAGAAACGAAAGAATTGTAGCTTACCTTTCTTTAAAGCGAGGTATCCAAGAATACACAGTTAACTGCCAACTAATGTACGAATCGCCAGGTATAAACCATAAGGCAGACTTGTCTTGATTTATACAATTTTCATCATTTTTTGCTTATTAAAGTTTATTGATTTTAGAGACAGATTTCAGTCGTGTACAATTGATTCATCACTTACTATCTCATGACATGAGACATGTGTATGCTAACTCATCAGTTATAACTATATACATGATATATAATAAGGGAAGGAGTGGTTCATTGGTTCGGTTGTCAGCTTCTCCACACAGGAAACATGTGTTAGATCAATACCAGCACTAATGATCACACCACAATAATCACGATCATCAGTACCATAATCATCAGCACTCACCATCATCGTCGCAATCACCATTTCTATTACCTCCGCTATCATCGTCGTAATCACCACTACTATCACCTCCGCCATCATCGTCGTAATCACTACAACTATCACCTCCGCCATCATCATCAAATCACTACAACTATCATCTCCGTCATCATCGTCGCAATCACAATTTCTATTACCTCCGCTATCATCGTCGCCTTCACTACAACTATCACCTCCGCCATCATTGTCACAATCACGACTATAGTCACCTCCGCCATCATCGTCGTAATCACCACTACTATCACCTTAGCCACCATCCTCGCAATCACCACTACTATCACCTAAGCCACCATCCTCGTAATCACTACTACTATAACTTTAGCCACCATCCTTGCAATCACTACAACTATCATCTCCGTCATCATCGTCGCAATCACCACTACTATCACCTCCGCCATCATCGTCGTAATCACTACAACTATCATCTCCGTCATCATCGTCGCAATCACTACTTCGTAATCACTACAACTATCACCTCCGCCATCATCGTCGTAATCACTACAACTATCACCTCCGCCATCATCGTCGCAATCACTACTACTATCACCTCCGTCATCATCGTCGCAATCACTACAACTATCACCTCCGCCATCATCGTCGTAATCACTACAACTATCACCTCTGTCATCATCGTCGCAATCACTACAACTATCACCTCCGCTATCATCGTCGCCATCACTACAACTATCACCTCCGTCATCATCGTCGCAATCACTACAAGTATCACCTCCGCCATCATCGTCGTAATCACCACTACTATCACCTCCGTCATCATTGTCGCAATCACTTCTACTATAACCTTCACCATCATCGTCGCAATCACTACTTCTATCACCTCCGCCATTATCGTCACAATCACTACTAACATCACCTCCGTCATCATTGTCGCAATCACTACTACTATCACCTCCACCATCATCGTCGCAATCACTACAACTATCACCTCCGCCATCATCGTCGTAATCACTACTACTATCACCTTAGCCACCGTCCTCGCAATCACTACTACTATCCCCTCCACCATCATCGTCGCAATCACTACCACTATCACCCCCGCCATCATCGTCGCAATCACTACTACTATCACCTCCGCCATTATCGTCACAATCACTACTAACATCACCTCCGTCATCATTGTCGCAATCACCACTACTATAACCTCCACTATCATCGTCACAATCACTACAACTATTACCTCCGCCATCATCGTCGTAATCACCACTACTATCACCTTAGCAACCGTCCTCGCAATCACTACTACTATCACCTCCGCCATCATCGTCGCAATCACTACTACTATCACCTCCACCATCATCGTCGTAATCACTACTACTATCACCTCTCTATCATCGTCGTAATCACTACTACTATCACCTCCGCCATCATTGTCGTAATCACCACTACTATCACCTTCGTCATCATTGTCGTTATCACCACTACAATCCCCTACACCATCATCATCGTAATCACCACTACTATCACCTCCGTCATTATCGTTGCAATCACTACTACTATCACCTCCGCCATCATCGTCGCAATCAATACTACTATCACCTCGGCCATTATCGTCGCAATCACTACTACTATCACCTCCGCCATCATCGCCGCAATCAATACTACTATCACCTCCGCCATTATCGTCGCAATCACTACAAGTATCACCTCCACCATCATCGTCGCAATCACTACTACTATCACCTCCGCCATTATCGTCGCAATCACTACTACTATCACCTCTGCCATCATCGTCGCAATCACTACTACTACCACCTTTGCCATCATCGTCGCAATCACTACTACTATCACCTCCGCCATCATCGTCGCAATCACTACTACTATAACCTCCGCCATCATCGTCGCAATCACTACTACTATCACCTCCGCCATTATCGTTGCAATCATCAATACCTTCACCTTCGCCTTACTTCGTCGCCATCACTACAACTATCACCACTACCATCACTATCATCAACACCATCATTGTAGCCATCACCACTACCACATCGTCACTATAACCACTATCATCACCATCATCGTCACAATCTTCATCATTGCCATCACAATCATCATCGCAATCACTATTACCATCACCTTCATGGTCCATCGCTACTACCATGACAAATACCACTAGCATCATCGTCATCACCATCACTATCATCAGCACAATCATCGTAGCCATTACCACTTTCATCCCCATCACCACAACCTCATCGTCGCCAATACTACCAGCACCACTATCACCTTCGTCATCACCACAGCCATCATCAATACCATAATCATAACCATCACTACTTCTATTATTGTTGCCATCACCACTACAGTTACCACCACCAACACAATTACTACTACAATTACCACTACCATCATCATCCTTGCCATCTCAACTTTCATCATAATTAAGAACCCCATAATCCTCTCCATCACACACAAGAGCGATCAGTAATCACATGTGTCGCCTCATGATGGCCAATTTCATGTTGGGACAAATTTTGTGACAGACGGACAGTGCACAACTAGACTTGGTACTGATCATTCCTGTAAAGTTTGGATAAAATTGCACCAGTAGTTTATGAGGAGTAGTCCGGACAAGCTTTTGCGTATCTGGCAACACACAGAAAAAAACACCTTTTTATCAAAGGGCCATAACTTGGCCAAAAATCATTTAACCAAAAAACATGTGCAATATGCGCAAGGACTTGAGCTACAGATCAATCCTGTAAAGTTTCATTGAAATTGCATTAGTGGTATAAGAGAAGTAGTCCGGACAAACTTTAAAATTAAAAATTATTAAAGGGCCATAACTCTCACAAAAATCATTGAACCGGAAAATGCTGACAATATGCACAACTAGACTTGGTACTGATCATTCCTGTAAAGTTTGGGTGAAATTGCACCAGTAGTTTATGAGGAGTAGTCCGGACAAGCATTTGTGTATCTGGCAACATACAGAAAAAAACACCTTTTTATCAAAGGGCCATAACTCAGCCAAAAATCATTCAACCGGAAAACCCGTGCAATATGCGCAAGTGCTTGAGCTACAGATCAATCCTGTAAAGTTTCATTGAAATTGCATTAGTGGTATAAGAGAAGTAGTCCGGACAAACTTTAAAATTATTAAAGGGCCAGAACTCTCACAAAAATCATTGAACCGGAAAATGCTGACAATATGCACAACTAGACTTGGTACTGATCATTCCTGTAAAGTTTGGATGAAATTGCACCAGTAGTTTATAAGTAGTCCGGACAAGTTTTGTGACGGACGGACGTACCAACTTTTGATGTTTATGAGGCAAATCAGCTCATAAACACCACCTGGACCAACGTCCATTAGCAAAATAAGCTCATAAAAACAAAAAAATAGCTCTTAATTTGAATTTTATGAGTTTTTGTTCTTTATTTAACTACGGAATGAAGCTCATAATAATCAAATGTTTGCTCGGACAGACGGACAGACAGACGGAGGAGAAGTGATCCCTATATGTTGCCACTACTCCGTAGAGGCGACACAATAATCATCACTACTACCATCATCATCGCCATCAACACAACAATTACCACCACCATCATCATCGCCATCACTACCTACATCATCATTATCAACATCATTATCTTTCCCATCACCACTACCATTACCACCACTACCATCACCATCATCGTCGCCATCATAACCAACATGATTATCATCAACACCATTATCACGTCTACCACCACCTCCACCATCATATACGCCATCACTACCATCACCACCACCATCATCATCGCCATCCAAACTACCATTATCGTCGTCATAACTATACCACCATGACAAGTATCAACACCAATATCTTCCCCATCACCACTACCATCACAACTTCCATCACCAGCATCATTACAATGATCGTCACCATGACCTATACCATCACCATTTCTTTTATCATCATCGCCACCATCATCATCGCCATCACTACCACCATTATTGTCGCCATCACCACATCATTATAGTCGCCAATACATCTTACCATCACCAGCAACAACACAATGATCGTCACCATGACGAATATCATCACCATTTCTTTTATCATCATGGCTACCATCATTATTGCCATCACTACCACCATCAAACTTGTCATCACCACTTCCATCACCATCTCTCCATCATCACCACTTTCATCACCATCACAGCTCAATATTTAATAAACGTTATATTATTATAAATGATATACTAGAAAAAAAATATGTGTAGCAATTATAGCTAAATAATTATTTGACGTTTTAAAACATATGTTCTGTCATATGATCAAGGACATATGATGATAAATGTCAAAAACCTAGACATCAAAACAACAACATATGCTACTCAATGTCTTATCTAGGACTGTATGTTATAAAACATTTGTAAGGACAGTAATGTCAAATATAAACACTGTAATACCTTTAGAGCGTGTTTTACATCTTCTAATCGATCAAATACAATGTATTGTAATCAGTTGAAGATAAAGATGATATTCAAGTGTTTTCTATAAATGCAGAGTTATTTTCAAAGAGTGGTATGTAAATTAAAATTTCGTGTGTGGCATTAGCCACGTGTGAAATATGAAAATGTTTATACCACAAGATGAAAATAAGTCATGTACATTTGTATTAATAGAAAAAACCCTGAAATTTCTGTTTATTATATACTTTTCTCTTTTTTAATCTTATGATCTGAAAGAATTCTCTTTTAATTTTGTGTTTTGACTGAATTTAGAAAATAAGTAGGCCGACAAGAAAATGTTTCTCTGTAGTGAAAAATAAATTTCTACAATGAAATGACGGAACACGAAAATACGCATTCTATTTCATCAATATTTCATTTATAAATATGTAATAAATCCCCCCACCCCTCCAGAAAAAAAAAATAAAGAAAAACAACAACAACAAAAACAAACAAACAAACAAAACCAAAAACAGTTGGTCAGGTAAAGATGATGAAATCATCAAAATTAATGATGATTAAAAAAGCAATCTGTAATTTATTTTTAGGCGGAAAATAAAAGGAAATTCCCGTTGAAATACAAACTTATTATCTGGTATGTCAAATTACAAAGTAAACTGGTGCAATGGCTCATGTATATGGCAATGCAAGATCACAAAATGCACGCATGGCTTCGGCTTCAAATCTATACGAAAATTATAAAAAGGTACGTTTTCCTTAAAATACATAATATTCCAGAGCTTATGATCACCTGTCTGTTTATTTATGTCAATGGAAATATGCGATGTCTTGGAAATATTTACAGAAATTTAAGGCTTATTGTGTTGTCAAAGAAACAAAATCGCAAAGTTCGCTCAAGGTTTCGCACATATTTCATTTTTTTACTTTATAAAAGTTATTTGGTTAAAACACAGAACAGAAAATTCCACAACCTATCCGTTTTTTTTTTCCAATTTAAATTGCAAATTTTTTGTGAACGAGCTTCTAGACGAATGTTTAAGGAAAAATACGGCACATTGTGCACTTCAAACAAGGTTGAAAAAGTTCCGGATGGCACGGGACAAGCGATTCAATCAGTAACGCAAACATCAAGCCAGAAACTCTCCGCGAATTGACTGGACGTTTATTTTTGGAGTTTGCAAATTTTATTTTTCTGAGACTTGACGGTACATGAGATCTTTTTTATTCTTGTGAAAATGGTTTAAGGACTCACATTTGATGTCAATATTGTAGAAGTTGTCAATAATACAGATCCAACAAGACATTCAAAAGGTCATGGACTTTTTGTACTTTTGGAACCATGCTCATTTATTTAAACTTAGAGATAAACACAGTTGCTTATTTGGGCAATTATAATGTGTAAAACATTTCTATATCAACCAACCATAGGAGCTCGACATTCTATCAATAATTGAAAAATTTAAGCAAATAATTAAGAACTAACGGCAAATATGAAAATAAGCAACAGGTATATTTGCCGTTATTTCTTAATTATTTGCTTATTTTTTTAAAATTATGATAGATTATCAAGCTCCTGTGAATGAATCATATTCTTAGTAACTCTTAACGTAGTAAATTCAACTTAAAACTCCGCGAGTCGGATGTGTCGCCTTGTGAACAATATAGTTTATGAGAAATGGCAAGGACAAAAATGAAATATGAAAATTAACAAAGGGCAATAACTCAAAAAATAAGTTGCAGAGCAGCAGTTTCTATGCACTGCACTTCTTATCAATAAGATCTATCATCCTATGAAGTTTCAAGTCCATAGCTTTTATAATTTATGAGAAATGGCCTGGACAAAAATAAAGTATGAAAATTAATAAAGGGTAATAACTCAAAAATAAGAAGTGCAGAGTACCGGTTCTTGTACACTGCACTTTTTCTTAATGAGATCTATCATCCTATGAAGTTTAAAGACCATAGCTTTTATACTTTAGGAGAAATGGCCTGGACAAAAATAAAGTATGAAAATTAACAAAGGGCAATAACTCAAAAAATAAGAAATGCAGAGTACCGGTTCTTGTGCACTGCACTTCTTCTTAATGAGATCTATCATCCTATGAAGTTTCATGTCCATAGCTTTTATACTTTAGGAGAAATGGCCTGGACAAAAATAAAGTATGAAAATTAACAAAGGGCAATAACTCAAAAAATAAGAAATGCAGAGTACCGGTTCTTGTGCACTGCACTTCTTCTTAATGAGATCTATCATCCTATGAAGTTTCAAGTCCATAGCTTTTATACATTAGGAGAAATGGCCCGGACAAAAATAAAGTATGAAAATTAACAAAGGGCAATAACTCAAAAAATAAGAAATGCAGAGTACCGGTTCTTGTGCACTGCACTTCTTCTTAATGAGATCTATCATCCTATGAAGTTTCAAGTCCATAGCTTTTATACATTAGGAGAAATGGCCCGGACAAAAATAAAGTATGAAAATTAACAAAGGGCAATAACTCAAAAATTAAGAAGTGCAGAGTACCGGTTCTTGTGCACTGCACTTCGGGTCATTATAAGAAGCATGCATACCAAGTTTGAAGCCAATCCGACTTATAATTACTGACTAATGCTCTATACAAGCTTAAGGGGACGCCTACGCCGAAAAAAGTAACCCCTATATTTCAAGGCGACACAAAAATGACCTTTGTCTCGAGTTCAAAGCAAGGCCAACCTGCATTTAAGTGCAGCCACATTACTTTTGGTTGCTCATTTTTTTTGTATTTTGATATGGAAATCCTTTATTCTTCTAATGGAGTATGCCAAATTCAAAGCTTGGCAATTCCATTACACAAATTAAGCAGTTTAAGGGTTAAAAAGGGGCTGTAGAATTACACGCCCTTCTTTTCTCATTGCTTGATACTTAAACAAGGCCCATGCAAGAATTTCACAAAAAGGGAAAATTCATTAAATACCAATGCTTGAATCATTAAATTAGGTAGTTACCTTTAATTTGGAGTCTCAACTATGACACAATTAGTCATGTGCTGTTTCAAGTGAGTTCCATTTGTAGTTTAATTATAAACCTTAAATGCCACATTTTAACAAGGAATTTTCTAAGTTCACAAATAGGAACAGAGTGAAGTAAAAATTCATTCTGTATGGATATAATAGTAAATCAACAGTGACCTACAATTATGATCCAAAATACTACATTCCTGAGCATAATGAACATCAAGTTGCATGCAAAACTTTACCAAGTGATATGTGGACATCAATACAAGGGTGAAAAGGATACCAGTAAACATCAACACAAAATTGAAAAGGATACCACAAAATGTTTTTGAATTAACATGGTAGAAGATCTCAACAATCAAATTTTCAAGTTTTACTTTATTTTCAATTTGGCATAGAAATATAGGAAAATTCATAATTTGCATTCTGTAATAATATTTATATGTCAAAGTAAAAAATATTCAATAGACAACACTTCGTGATATTAAACAAAGAAGACCCGTTTCATTTAAAAAATAGAAATCTACATTGTATATCTTATATTGCACATCCACTTTCCCTCATCGCTGTGATTCTGTAATGTGAGAAAACTATTTAACTAGCTTGCAGAACCTCGGTTGTTCTACTCTGGTACTTGCTTGTAAGGCTCCCACGTTTACAATTTTCTGTAAACGTTTACACGATTGCTAAGAACCGAAACGATACCGTTTAAACGGTGGTACTTCTATGTACTATACTACACCATGTATTCGAGTCGGCAAATGATGACATACTTTCTATTTTTAATACATATACAAATAAATAATGTCCAGGGCTCATCACGATTGTGTCGGCACACATTTTCTGCATTGTGTCCCAATTTCGCTCTTTTGAAAGATCAAAGGAAAATCAACTTTACCAAAAATGTATTATGCCACAAGCGATTATTGCACGGTGATGCTGTTCGGAGGGTTGTAAACACCCATTTTCCATTTTTACTTTGGAATAAACCAATTGGAATTGATAAAAGCCGTGATTACAGGCAATGATTAAGATATTCCGTAAGACAATATGGTCATTTCGATTAAACGGTAAAAGATATCGTAAACGTTTAGGAATGAAAATCGAAACGTATCCGTTTAACCGTGGGAGCCTTACTTGCTTGTGCTCAGAAGTGCAACTGAGGTCTTCCTCCAGGTGTAAAATCTCCGTATGACCTTCATTCATACCCAAAGCCCTAATCAACAGTGAAAGTCCAGTGTAGGTGGCAAGACATCAAATGTATAAAATATAAGTCAATAAATGCAAGTTCTAAGGTAAACAGTAAAAAGGACAGAGGGAAATATGGAAGGACAACCTAACAACTACATATGTTCAAACAAAATTACAGGGAGCATAAAAAGAAAACAAAAACTATATAACTGTTAAAACATTCCAAAAAGATAAATACAAAATCTAGATTTATCAAAATCAACACTTTATCTGAAGGCTTAACACTGTGAAACAGTCAGAAATGCAATTCATTTCAGCAAGACTCAAAGTATATACATGTATAACAATCAACAGATTAACAAAAATATTTTTCAATGCAAAATGAACAAAAATTAATTGAAAGCTTAACTTAAATTTTATGAATAATATAATAAAAATCCCACTGTAAATCTAAAAATCAAACCTTACTAATCTAAAAGTTTTAGGTATATATTCGATATAAAAACTATTGCAAAAGTAATTTGGTTATTAAATGATCAATGATCAAGAATTTTCAGTGAAAACTCTTTGAAACGTGCTCCTTCTGCTAAGCCTGCTGTAGTAGTTCTGTAAAACAGGGTATTTCTCAAGGAGGACACCATCTTTCATCGCCATTGCCCACCATAAATTATAACCTAGCACGCAATCAGCAGCACTCAATCTATAATTACACAAACAGTACTTAAGCCTAGCATTCGGAATTAATAATTTATACATACATGTACTTGAGACAGTCCTATAAAACATGACCAATATTATATATATATATATTCAGAACAACAAAATTTTAGACTGGTACTGTATCATTTAAAGTTGTGAATATGGTTGATCTGTTAAATTTGAATACTAACTAATCATTTCCTGAACATTTTTTATCAAAATTATTACTGCAATAAAATGTGGTCAAAAAGGGAGAAATGCCCAAGCCTGTTTGTTCTTTAAGAGAGCAAAATACAAGTGTCATTAATACAATTTCATATATTTTGAAAACTCTGACCTTGAAGTAAAATAAGGGTAATTTATGTTTTTATTCTAATAAAGCAGAAATATAGCTCTTGTCCAAAGGCATGTTTCATCTCTAGGTCTGACATGTATGGTAAAAGTTAAAACTGTCTGCAGACAGGCTAGGCTGGCTTAAAAAACAACAGGGATTTTTATGCCCCCACAAAGTGGGGGGCATATAGCATTGCACTTGTCCGTCCGTCCAAGCAAATATTTTGGGTTTAGGGGCTATATAACAGTAAAGAGAACAAAAGAAAACAATAGGTTCATTCTGTGATCAAAGGGATTATGGGCTAGTAGCCCTTAAGAAAACAAAGAAAATAACAAAGAAAATAGCCCCTGAACCCAAAATGTTGGACCGTCAGTTCGTACGTCCCGAAATCTTGTGAACACAACTCCTCTTAAACCGGATGGCAGATTTTGCTTAAACTTCCAGGGATGAACAACCTTAATGTGTAGATGGTAGTAAAGGAAGGAATTTTTGCTGCGACCAAATTTAACAGAATTATGGCCCTTTGTTGATTTTTCACTATATACTTTGTAGAAATTATGTGAATGCAACGCCTCTTAAACCGGATGGCAGATTTTGCTTAAACTTCCAGGGATGAATAACCTTAATGTGTTGATGGTAGTAAAGGAAGGAATTTTTGCTGTGACCAAATTTAACAGAATTATGGCCCTTTGTTGATTTTTTCACTATATACCATATAGAAATTTTGTGAACGCAACTCCTCTTAAACTGGATGGCAGATTTGGTTAAACTTCCAGGAATGAACAACCTTAATGTGTAGATGGAAGTAAAGGAAGGAATTTTTGCTGCGACCAAATTTAACAGAATTATGGCCCTTTGTTGATTTTTTCACTATATACCATATATATGTTGTCAGTTGGGGCATCCGTGTCCTTTGGACACAGTTCTAGTTTTGGCTTAGTTTATAGCCAATATTTGGTCATATTCCCAATTGAAGTTTATTATTTTCCCAATCCACAGGAAAAAATTCCCTATTGAAAGTTACAAAATAAAATTTTTTTTTTAACTTAAAATCTTTGAAAATTAGGGCTCTACTGTTATAGTGCTTAAATGCTTGAAGATGCCATCCTAGACAGTGATTCTTTGCATTCATTTAATTACTGCAAAATTTCAGTCATGTATTTTTTCCCAATTTTTAACAAAACCGCCAAAAATCCCAATTCTATTGGTATGGGTAAAGTTTCTAAAATCCTGGAAAAAAAACCCTGAACAATTTAAACCCATAGTGCAAAGGTATGAACATCTAGGTTTTGTTTGCTTTTATGTGCGTTTTGTTTTTAGTTGATTTTAAACTCAGTTTTTTTTGGGTAATATCTTTGCAGATGATCCCCTAGCCAGCTTTTCTGTATAACTTACCATTATTTACCAATTTCTCTGCAAGTGACTGACTACTAATCACACATGATTTCTGAATCAGTGGTGAGAGAGAAATAACCATTCAATGTTCAAGATCAATTGTCACAGAGAAATTACTCCTCACCAGGGGGAGAATCAAACCAGCTAGCCATGGATTACTAATCTATTGCTCTCTTACCGACTTAAGCAGGCGAACATAAAGAACTAAATATCATCTACATAAAATTATTTTAAGGTAGCCATATTTTTCCCGCCAAAAAATTTCTGACATCTGCCAATATCATAATAAATCTGTCAATTCCTGAGTGTTATTTTTTCATAATCTTAGTTATTCAATAATTTTTAACTGTTTATAACTGGTATTTATTACATAGCGGTAAAGGATGAATGATTTGAAGTAATCTAATGCCCAATATTTTAAATAAATAACATTCCAGAAATAACCTATTTGCTATGATATTGGCCTATGTTAGATTTTTTTTGGCGGGAAAGCATTACAGTGTGACTACTTTAAGAACATTACAACAGAAAATAATGAGATATCACCTATTGCCGCAAAGGAAATCTCTATTGCTCATATGCTTGCTTAAATACTTGGCAAATGAATGAAATTTCAGCAGCTTTTTATCAATCAGTTCTTCATTTTGATCTTCCGCCTTTGTATATACCCATTGTATAAACAGAGCTTCCATTGTCTCGTCCAATGTTGCTATACAATATGCTATCCAACTGTAAGGAAAATAAAGAAGTCTTTGAGCATATTGCTGCATAATATTGTCAACAGTACAGGAAACATCAACCTGAATGATAAATTTTGACAACACTTTACTTAAAAGTCAACTTTACTCAAAATTCAAGCTGAAGTTATGAAAATGTATGAAATTTCAAGTGAATAACTTCAGCAATTGAAGTTATTTGGTTGGTTTTATGCCAATTTTTAAATAATTTTCCAAGAAACAAACAAATCAGAAAGTCTTTGATAAAAAGGGGAAAAATTCAGTAAAATACATGCTATCGATGCAGGCGACCTGGAGACAAGCATGAAATTTCAAGTGGCTATCTGCAAACTTTCATAACCAAGTGCAATGCTGAAAACTCAATGCCATCACTAGGGTGAAAAAATAGAATGGTCAAGCTATAAAAATCTAGTTTAATCTTTGATGTTTACTTGCATTAAATGGTAAAAGTGCATGTTTGTGACAACATTTTTCTTATGTACTGATTAATATGTAAACTAGCTAGTATTTGTCAGTTGTCAAGCCTATTGCAAAAACTTTTTAGTATATCATTAAACTGAACAAACCATTAATCTTACATTTTGTATATATGGATAAATAGACATGAAGCTAGTAAATGGTCATACTTATAGTAAGCTGCATTGTCCTGCTGCGGACCCAATTTGCCATAGATATCAGCAAGATACAAACATATGGCTCCTGACTCTATGATCGCCTCCTTTCCTTCTATCTCCAAACACGGCACTGTCCCGTGAGGCTGGATCGTACGATACTGAGCTAGTTCTTCCTGGTTAGGATTACGAGGGTTCATACACACAAACTCAACATCCTGCAAAGCTCCCAGTTCTGTGTGGGATAATATTATATCAAAATCATAAGAAATTGACTTACACAGTAAAAATTTATATGGTCAATTATTTTTACTTCGCATGGTCAACATTGTTTTCTACCTCATGCAAATATCACAGAAAAGTGTCTGACCAAGAAAATTATTACAGAGGAGTGATAAAAATATGTTTCAGAGGCCTCCATGAGGATTTGTTAAGTTTGCTGTCTTAAACTTATTTGCCAGATGACATTGTAGTTTTTAATCCATTCAGGGACTTTCAAATAAGGAAGTTATCCAGCTAGCTTACAGACGGTTGATGGTTCTACTAAAATACCGACTTGTGCCTTAAATAATGTATAAAGGGGTACCAATAGCATTCCTCCACCAATAAAGCTGAAATAGGACTTTTACACAGATGCAAAACAGGGCAGCATGACTTAAGGACAATGGCAAATCCATATGCCTCCACTTCTAAGATATGGAAGCTGTGGGGACTGCCCCCATCTCTAAGACGAGGATACATGATAAAACAATCTTTGAATTTCATGTACATTGTAATAGTCTTAGTAATAATTGTTTACAAATGATGTATAAATACAATGCATCTAATCACTTCAAACAATGGCTTTTCATTTTCATGCAATAATTTTACCAAAGAAATATTTAGAGACAAGTACATAGTGAATACAATACTGTGCATATTCAAAACATTGTTTTTTAACTCTTTGAAATAGTTTAACAAAGCAACAAGTCCCTTTTATGAAATACTATAATATTTATTTGTGAGTTTAGTTTACGTTTGGGCTGCTTATTGATATTGCCAAACATAAATATTAATGTACAAGAAACTGTCAAGTCTGTATATGTGCTAAAATAGATAAGGGAGAGTGGTGGCCTCATGGTTATTGTGTCTGCCTCTTAACCCAGAGATCATGGGTTCAAGCTATAACTGGGTCACGGCTATGTTTTTTCATGACATTGGTACTAGTTGGTTCCAGGTAGTGGAATTGAAAGCGATTAATATAATTTGCAAGAACTTGTTGCACGATCGAGCTGTGAATAGTCATATATATATAAAACTGGCTTAAAATTGACATAATTTGAAGAACTCATAATAGAGACAATATTTGTTTCTATCTTTATTACTTCTATACTTCTTTTTAATTTGATACAATTACTAGATACAACATTCAATTTCAACAACAAATTACTCTACAAAATGTGAAACACTTTTGGTATATAGTACTACATTGCATTTGTGTTCTACACAATATATGTACATCAAACATTAAGACTTGATAGCAAGTTACAATAAACAATAACTGTATTGTTGCAAAAATGACGTCGTCGGTCAATTCTTAATGTTAAATATATAAAGAAATACTGATGAGATTTTTTTCAGTCTATGTCTAAATCACTATCATCTTCATCTTGAGGCAAAACACCTCTAATTTCACCTGTATTCTTGTCCCTTATCACTTTTGTTTCTATGTGAGGCAGCATTCCATGCTCCTGTAGAAAACTTTCCACTTCTGTTGCATAAAAATCTTCCCCGAACTCATCCGACAAGCGAATATAATTGCCAATAAGATCACCGTTCTTATATATAAGCAATGCAGGAACACCATTTGTTGAAAACTTCTTACTAAGATGTGCATCTGTTGCTTTTATTTTACAGAATTTTATATTTGGGTATTCTTTGGCCAAACATTTAAGGCAGCCATCCATGGCTTCACATGCTTCAACATTATCTTCATACACATGCACAATTATTTTTACACCTTGTTTTTCTTTGTCAATAGCATCTATAAAACTTGACTTGTCTAATGCAATGACCTGTCCAAATTTAGGTGTAGTCTCATAGGCTCTCCTCATTTCTTCTATACGTTTTTGGCGATACTGTCGCAGAAATTCCTCGTCAATCTCATCCAGCTCTTGCATAAAGTCCTCATCTTTTTTCTTCTCATCTTCATCATTCAAATGTGATCTGAAATCATAACCAAACAATCAAATAAAACCATAAAAGTTCTTTTAAGCTACTATAATGAAAGCTAATGACTAACTCTGACTCACCAGTGACCACCTAATTTTTTTTACTTCAAATTAATGTTAATTTCTTTTATTTTTATAAAACTTTCCTTGTCTTCATCATTCACAATGACCACTAACATCAGGTAAAAGTAATAATTTGAAAAATAACATGTATTTATTTTGTAATAAAATGTAACTTTTAGATGCAAGATAAGAGTAATTAAGACTTTCATCATTGTCTTTTATTTACAATGCTGTGTATCTATTCTATACATAGCATATAGGCTAGCTGTGTTTGACTCATGTGTGACTAGACAGGCCCATACGGCTATAGTCTGCAGTGACTTCCTATTACGGTATTTCAATTGGCTTACAGACACTTCACCCCCCAGACACTTCACCCTAGGCCCTTTTTTGCAGACACTTCACCCCTCAGACAGTTCACCCCTCATTTTAAGAAATTTGATTGAGACACTTCACCCCTCATTTGTTTATTTTGTGTTTAACAATTATTTATGTAGAGTATGTTAAATACATTCAATAGTGATTAAGTATGTTTATTGTTTTAAGCCATTGTCTAATAAATTTTGAGTTGATGTAATTCTTGAAGTTTTGGTACTTAATTAAGTTTGATTTCAGTTTGATCCTTACCATAAATAATCATTGAGTTACGTTCATTTGGTGATGGTTTGTGCTTTTAACCTTGTGCTTAATTTCCATAACTGGTGCTATTTATTTGTTTAATAAATGACATTATGAATGATCTTTGTATTAAATGCAGGATAATTGTGTCTGATAATGATGATAAATAATTTATATTTATATTTACTATATTTTATAAAGCAACTGATTCATTCATTTATATTCATTTTATTTATTTATTTATTTAATTTATTTATTAAGAATAAATTTAATTTTCATACAATTATACCATTTTAATTCAATTATCTAATCAATTGTGAGATAACCGTTGAATAAACAACTAATCAACATGTGGAATAAACAAGGTGACATGCAATTAACACTTAATGGATGAAAGTGCTGTGATATATCATTTGGCAATACAACCAATTAACCTAAATCAGCTTTAAACTTAGTAAAAATAAAGGTAATATGCAAAATTTTTAATTAAATAACACTGAAAATAATAAATATAAATATATATAAGCATTTTGTTGTTGACCAACTTGTTTTATTTACTTTATAGAACAAAATTGGATGAGGGGTGAAGTGTCTTACTGATTTGGGGGGGTGAAGTGTCTTAAGGGGTGAAGTGTCTTCAAAATTTGAGGGGTGAAGTGTCTGGGGGGTGAGGTGTCTTGCTACCTTTCAATTAAGCTAGTTACCTGCAAGTGACCTGCAGCTTTTTCATTAACTGCTGTCGTTCCTTTTCCTGCTCTTGTCTTTGTTCGGTTTCGAGGCGTTTAAATTCTCTCCAATCATTTATCACACCTTTTGGGCCTGTATTAGTTGTTCTCCCATTGTACTCTGTCTTGATATCAGTGTCAGGAATAAACTGGGGCCTTTGTTCAGCATTTGACTTTTCTCTTTCCAGGTCTCCATCATCCCCTTCATCTTCACTGCTGCTACAATAGTTTTCCACTTTTTCCCCTAGTAACCTGTCATCTAAGCTTAGAGCCATTTTCAATTGATTTTTAAAGAAATTCAACAGGAAATTAAATTATCATTTGCTACGGAGAGTGACTTCCCTTTAATAGCATGAGGGGAAACAACTCTGAAAGCTTACCAGCAAGAAGCCATTCGCATCGCTTTGAACGGAAATTGTCAAACCAATACAACTTCATACGAGGTTTCTTTACACGTTTCTTCATTCTTTTCCGAAAAACCCACCATGTCAGTGCACCTAAAGCAATAACCGTTGATGCAAAAATTGGAGTTTTCCCAGTCATTATCAAAACGAAGATATCAGAACCTTTCCTAATAAAATCATGGTTAGAAAACGCTCAAGAAAACAGTAACTTGTGCGCATGCGTATCAGATGTAAACAACTAGCGCATCCGTTTTAAAAAAAGAAAACAAATTTTATAGCAATTTTCTGAAAAAGTAAGTGCCCATTATCCATAATTTTATTGACAATGTGTTTTGTTCTTCAAAAGACAACATTCATTGAATGACGAGATAAATCAAAGCTTTTTAAAGATTCTGCGCCTATATAAAGTTCCCCCAACAACATGTCAGATCTTGCAAGCTATAAATTTTCTTCATAAATTTCCATCAGAATAAAAAGGTGATAAAGTAAAGACTTTAATCATTATTTTGTTATAATTCCATTTGCAATAGAAACACACTCACGCATTTATGAAGGAAAATATGCATTCCCAATCTTTTAAATGCTAAAATGCTGATATATTGTACAATTTTAGTTGAGTACAGTTCAGTCTGTACAGTAGCCTACACTTTTATCTATAGTTTGCAACATTTGATTCTTTTTGAATGATACCTTGTGATGTATGGGAAGCTTTATTAGTTCCTTACAAACTGTCATTCCCCTTGAGTTCTAGTGTCTTGTTTTCTGCTCCAGTATCGGTCTTCAGTTTATAATGCCAGTATCTTATTTTGATTTAAACTCATTTACATTCTTGGAAATCATAAAACTTTCACTGAGAAGTAGGTTCCATGAGTTTACAACTCTATAAGCGAAGGAATTTTGTCTATTGACTTTAATGATCTTAACTTTTGAACTAAATATAAATATGTCCATAGATTTTGTGATTTATAACAGATATTTTGAACGTTAACTTTTTATAATAAATATCATCTATTTTGTGGATGTTTGTATGTAGTTAAAGCTTAATGAGGGTCCATCCGCCCTCTCGGGCACAAAATGCAGCTTTCGCTGTCGAGTACGGACCCCGGACATGTCACCAGTCATGTCCTTAAAGAGTTAATTTTGAAGCACAAAATGGTGATAATTTACATCCATGCAATTTCCAAGGAGTATTAGCCAAAGATATGAATTTTGAGCCAAAAAGTAGGTCACTGTACGGCGGTCAATGAGAACCTAAATGTACAGTAACCTGTGACAATAGGAAAGGTGTTTTTAGCCCTGAAAAGGGCTGTTGGTGCCAGCTATAGGCCTGCCTTACAAGCCGTCTATCTGTACTAGGGGCTCACACACCCTAGTACACCATCCTCGTCGTCTCAGCCTACTTTGTAGGGCCACTCCCCTCGGCATTAGTCAGGACACCGGCAGCTAACTTAACGAAACAGCCGCCTTAAAAGATTATAACTTGAATCTTCCATCATCTGCCGATGCTCTGTGCCTTCTCAGCGACGTGCACGCTCCGAGGGGAAGTGAGAAGCTATTTTGTGGATAAGTTTAAATACTTGCTTTATATCTCCAAGCTGATGATGATGGGTTGTTTTAATTTCTATTCAGTCTAGTTGCAATGAGCTGTGCACTAAACTTTGTCTGTTAGATATATTTTTTATCTTATGACGTTATGTATTTCATTTTATATGTGTCATTTAATGCACCATTTCAGTTTTCATATTCAATCAGAACCCCAGTATATATTATATTTGCAATGATGAAAAAAATGTTTAAGGACATTTTGCTTTCTTTTCAGGACAAGAAGGATCATGGATACAGACTCGGGATATTTAAAACTTGATCAAGAATTTGACAGATACCTGGCAGAGATGAAACCCCATGTGCTGAAGCTGCCTCATAAAACTGGTACAAATAAAGATTATGATATATAATTATTTAGGGGTGTGGATCGTTGGATAAGTGACGATCCGAACTGATCCACGGTTCAGCACTTGTGATTCACAAATCGAACCACGAATCTATTGTTATCAAGACACCCATAAAAACATGAACATTAGTTCTGAAAACATGTTTATTTTTCTTAAAACAATACATAACATAAATTTCATCAAACATGTAATATTATGCAATGCAAATATAAACTAGGTATAAAGGTTGAAAACCAGTCGGGCCAATAATCATTTCATATAAAATTCCACCAGCAAAATTTACTTTCAATGAAAATGAGGAAAAACCAGTTTGTAAAACATGCCATGGTGAATTGACTCATACAGGTGGTACAACGAACTTGTCTAATCACATGAAAAGACAAGTATTTCCAAAAATTGGAAGTAAATTTTGCTGGTGGGATTTTATATTGGCGCGACTCCTTTTCAACCAATACATGTGATGTCAAACTGACGTATTAACTTGCATTTCGCAAATTTTGGATTCTTAAAGATAAAACAGTCTTCAATACATGTCACGTCATTATAGATCTATACATAGCGACTAAAAACATTTATTTATTTTCATTTAAAAAGAAGTGCTCAATAAAGATAAAGTGATTCCTTTTTCGAAACTAATGACTTCCTAGCTCAGCATCATGGTAAATGTTTGTTTACTTCCTGGTAGTTGCATAATTCATACACAAATTGATTTTTTTTTATATTTAAAGTGTAAAAAACAGCGAATGTATAATAAACAAATAAGATCGCAATCCACGATCTCTGGACTGACGAATATTCGTACTCAATTTTTCATTTTGATTCGTGATTTAATCCGAGTACTCGGATACTCGCCCCAGCTCTATAATTATTATAATTACTCTGTTGTTAAAATAGCTAATTAATGAAGTAAGTGTTTTCTCCGGACTTATATACTTGTTCAAATCCCAAACCTTTGGTGTTTCTTATGAAAAAGTTATTTACCTAGCTTATGAAAGGTCATTGGCTATACTCTGGTGCCCACTTATGCCCTAAAAGATGCATTTAAGGATCCTCACCTAAGAAGCTGAAAGATGCAATATAACCTTTACAAACTACATGGTTGTGACATTTAACCAAAGTAAAAAAGTAATAATAGACTAATTATTGTTTTAATGTTAGAAACACGTGTCTTAATCTGACATAAGTAGATATCATTTGATGAAAAATTATATACAGTGTACATCACATCAAGAAAACTTTAGCAATACATCCTTTAGTATCTTTGTATGTATTTAATAAATTATAATATTGTATGGTAACATACATGACTGTGTAATTTTTGTCATCAAATGGCTTAATAAGATGTTGAAATAGAACAGAATTTATCATTTTACATGGGGTTTATATGTCATTTATAGTTACATGTACATGTATATTATACGAAATGCCACAAATAAAGAAAGTATTAAGAGTTGTATTTCAAAGCATGTAAATCAATATTAATTTCAGATCGTCAGAAATGTGCAGTGTGGATAAAAAAACTGTGTGAGCCTACTTCTGGTTTATCAGGAAGGTAAGTGCTGTAAACATCAAATTTGAAATTCTTCTTTTTTTAAAGCAGCACGCCTCCAGATTCATGTTAATTTTCATGAAAATTTTATAAATGTATTTGAAAGTAAAATATTGTGAGGGGAACAAAAATATTAATTTACATATTGCAGCCGGCACTTACAATACAAGAAAATTACCAAAAAGTGGTCAACATATGCAAAAACAGCCCTTACTGCGTTAGTAACGCAGTAGAAATATGGTGATAAAATACTGCAAAATCAGTCTTAAACAACACATAACATGTAAAATATAACTTGGATCATGAATGTTTTTACCTTTCTTAAAATTTTAGTACATTTTTCTCAATATTGAGTTTCTTGAAATATTTTGGCTCATCTGGAGGCGTGCAGCTTTAACCTTAACTCAAATATTGTTTTTCATGCTCTTAACCTCGACCCTTAATAGTCCATGGATTGGGATAGCATATTTTGTCATGTCTGGCAGGCAGTTTGTCCATCTCTTTGTGGATAACCTTGACCTTTGCCTTTACCATTTATCTTCTCAGCTTATGCATTAATACTAAGACACAATAAACCACTGAACAGTGAACAAGACCTTGTCAAAATATGACTTTGACTGTGACTTCAAAAGTCTTAATTTTAAAATTTCAGGTAATTCATCTAAACATAACTTAGTTACTTGTCAATAAATTTGTGATGGGGATCCGGCATTTGTTTGTCACTGACACTCCATAAATGATTTCATTACAAATTAAAGATGTTATCTTTAGTACAGATTTTATTAAAAATTTCATGAATCTTAAAGAAAGACTATAAAATGATTTATTTCTGCCACATTCTTCACCATTTCACAGAGAATTTACAAATCTGTGGAAAATACAGCTCATCTTATCATAGCTATAGTTACTGTAGATTTAATGACGAAAAGGGTTTGAAAATAAGAATATTTGATCAATGAATATTTATTTTTTAGGAAGAACAGAAATATGTATGGACAGTTAATGTTACACATGTTGAAGAGAGGGGTTTTAGAGGGACCGTTTACCAGTAAGCCACAAGACGGGCCTCTATCTACGCTTCCAGCCTACATGGTGTGTACAATTTTGTGAATGGTGCTATATTTAGATTGTGCACTTGCTGTTTTTACATGTAGTCTTGACAACTGAAATGCCCAGTTCTTTGCAGTTTGTTTGCAGTTATCACCTTATATAAGTGATCACAAATTATCTGCCCCTGTTTATATTTTATTTTACAATTACAGTGCTATACATGTAAAGTGCTATACATGTAAAATCGTCTTGTTTCTCTAAATAGAAAACCTAGCTTATAATTATAGATTAGTTGTTGATAATTGAAATATGATGTCATCAAAAGGCAGGTGACCATGATGAAGATGTTTTAGAAAATTAAAGGGACTCCACTGAGGTTTTGGACATAATGGGACTGGACATTGTTTTCAGATTTGTATACAGTTTAATATAGATCTGGAGCATTAATTGGTTTTGCAAACTTCCAGATGATTTGCCCACTTGGTTTTTCCAGAAGAATATTTTTATTGTGCAAAATGACCCTAAAATAACAAGCACTTAAACACTTTTAACTCAAATCAGCTGAAAAATCATACAAAATGGATTTTAGATCTAGTTCTAAGCGTATTTCATATTCCATCTTGCATATTTTTCTATTTTAAGTTCCCAGGTTAATGTTTTTAAGAATTTCAAATTTTAAGTTTTTAGGCTTTTGAATCACAGTGGAGTTTTGTTATTGTTCGCACTCAGTTTTCATGGAGTGTATGATGAAGTTAGGATTGGTTATTACTGCTTGCACTCTAAGGCTTTAGAACTTTTAACGTTAAAGATAACAAATAAACATGAAGTAACATCAAATGAAAAAAAAATTGAATTCTGAAGAATCCTGAAGATTTTTAACTTAAAATTTTAAAGAAAATCCCCTGTAGTTTAAACAGAATTTGCATGACAGATTTTTAAAATTGTTAGTTGTTTTAACAATAACATTGCATGGGTTTGTATTTACAGTCTATTTATTTGGAAGACCAGGCAGAGGTAAATTTTATATTGTCTCAGATCTAACATACTGTATATTATTATAAAGTGATGTAAATTTATTATTAGGGAAATGTATAGAATATTAGTTATACAGATGTACAGGATGCTGGTTGGGTAATACAGATATATATCGTTACCTTAGTGCAGTAACTGAATAACTCCTATTTATTTAGAAGGACTTAACCTGTTATTGCACTAAGGTAGCAATATACTCTTTAAAAAAGATTTTATGTACATGTATAGACTGCAGAAATATACAAAGGTCAATATAGATCTTGGTCTCTTGCATACCTACTAGTAGTTCAACCAGCATCTTATATAATAAATCTATGATACTGCAAATTCTTTACTAAGTCTAGGGCTATGCAAATTGTGAATGAAAAATTTAATGTTGAAACATTTCATCCTGCAAAAATTCAGTTCAAATACTTTGTTTGAAAAATATAAGAAATAAATAAAATGTGCTTTCTTTTGGGACTCTTAATGCATATCTTACAGTAATATTTGTTTTACTGGTGTTGTATGCTGAGATATTAAAAACTTTTTGGCCCATTTGATAAGTATATTTCTAATTTTCACCACAAGGACAAGACGCTGTGATCTGGTACTACCCCACCCCAGAGTGTTACCCCCTTACTCCCAAGTCCCTGCTACAACCAAAAAAAAATTACAAATTAAAGTCAATTTCCACATTTAGTTATCATTGCAAAATCATTATTATTCATGGTCAATTAATTTTCGTGCTTTTGTGGATAAGTCAATCATCAAATTTAAAATCCAACGAAAATTTTTCATTAAGTCTGCTGTAGGATTATTTTGCATCACATTTTTTCCATTTACCTTGTGGAAAAATACAGTCCACAAAATTAACATCTATGAGACACAACCACAAAATTTCATGCCCACAAACTTAATTGAATTCACAGTATTACAACAATAAAATGACACCATTTCACAATTTTCAATATACATACATATACCAGATCACCGTGTCTTGTCCCTGTGATTTACAAAGGAAGCGAAATGGCTGTCCGTTTGCTTAATGTATTAATTTTCTTACATCTTTTTCGTGGGTTTTAATAAAGAGAATCAGCCAATCAAAATAAGAGAAACTTGATTGCAGTATTAAAAAAATTCAATAGCATAAAGTAATTTTTGGCCGGGTTGCACATGTAAATTTTTCTAACATCACAGCCTCATGACATTTGGTATACAACTGCAACCCGGCCTTTTCTGTCTTTGACCCATTTTGTATTTCTATATAGCTGATAATGCCTCTGGTTTGTTTAGTCATTTAAATTAACAAATATATACTCTGCCCTGAGATAACTTTTGCATGACGATGTATTGTAAAAGTCTGCCCAGAAATAACCTTTGCATATATTTGTAAAAGTTTGCCCTGAAATAACCTTTGCATGAATTGTAAAAGTCTGCCCATAAATAACTTTTGCATGAGTAGAAATTTTATATTATATTATCATGATATTGGTAGTTATAGTGAAGTAGTAAGCACTTTAAGCATTTTATTAAAAGCCTAGACCTGAATAACATTCACATTTTCACCCTTTACCCTGCTAAATATAGAGATTAAATGATTTAATGTTTTGGTTTTCTGTTTATTCAAACATAGAAGAGCTTTAGCGAGGTAAAGTAATGCTTTGTTTGCATATCACAGTGTGAAGTTTTTGTCATATGTATAAAGATATATACATTATGTATATATATCCATGGTTCGAGACCTGGCTGTTACATGCCGCATTGTCTTGCGATTTTACTATGTATAATTTCCCGCACATGACTTTCTTTCTTTTATATATATAAATAATATTATATATTTTATATATAAACATTAATCAGTAATAAGTTTTGTCTCAAGCAGTCTGGTTTTCCAAGGCCCTTTGTGATTCAGATTGAGGTGTTAATGTCATTGACTTGTAATACTTACCCCTCACTGCCTTTGGTTCAAATCCCTCCAGTGATTTGGAATTATTAATGTGAGGGAGTCAGCCAGATTGTAGTTTTACAGGTTAGAGGTTCTACTTTAGTGCCTGCTTGTGCCTGTAAAAAAAAATCATAGCAGAACTATTTATATGACATGGATTATGGTATTTAAATGAGCATTGTGTCTTAAAATAATTGTTTTTATTTTTTTACAAAAAACAAAACAAAAAATACAGTCCATTTAATTGTTACTATTAAATACCAGAGACTACTGTACATCCCCATGATATTCTCACTTTTTTATCTTTTTCTTTAATTTTTTTTATATCTTGAACTTACTAAAGTAAATTGATATCTTTTTAAAAAAAAAGTGTTTCATAAGGTATTACAGGGGAAAAAATTATGAATTATATATAATTATAGTGTAATAATATTATGTTAATTGAATGTCTTTGTTTGATGTTTAACTAGCCTGACCTAACCATAATTAAGTTTGCAGTTATTTTAACCAAGTCCTAACAAATACCCTGCTTGATTTTTGACATGAAATTGCTCATCGTTGACTTTGGACCAGACCATAGATAAACTGGTTGAAATGGAAGAATACAAATGAACCACATGTCAAGACCTGCCTAGTCCAGTTTTGAACCCATCTGGTTTCAAGATCATAAATAGTTTAAAGTCGTAGACCAGTCCATAAATAGTTTAAAGTTGTGGACCAGTCCGTAAAAAGTTTAAAGTCATGGACCAGCGCATAAAAGTTTAAAGTCATGGACCAGTCCATAAATAGTTTAAAGTCATGGACCAGTGCATATATAGTTTAAAGTCAAGGACCAGTCCATAAATAGTTTAAAGTCGTAGACCAGTCCATAAATAGTTTAAAGTCATGGACCAGGCCATAAATAGTTTAAAGTAATAGACCAGTCCATAAATAGTTTAAAGTCGTAGACCAGTCCATAAATAGTTTAAAGTCATGGACCAGGCCATAAATAGTTTAAAGTCATGGACAAGCACATAAAAGTTTAAAGTCATGGACCAGGCCATAAATAGTTTGAAGTCATGGACCAGGCCATAAATAGTTTAAAGTACTGGACCAGTCCATAGATAGTTTAAAGTACTGGACCAGCACAAAAATAGTTAAAGGTCATGGACCAGACCATAAATAGTTTAAATTAAATCATGGACCAGGCCATAAATAGTTTAAAGTAATGGATCAGGCCATAAATAGTTGAAAGTCCATGACCAGTCCATACATAGTTAAAAGTCGTGGACAAAGCCATAAATAGTTTAAAGTCATGAACCAGTCCATACATAGTTATAAGTTGTGGACCAAGCCATAAATAGTTTAAAGTCATGAATCAGGCCATAAATAGTTTAAAGGCATGAATCAGGCCATAAATAGTTTAAAGTCATCGATCAGGCCATAAATAGTTTTAAAATCATGGACCAGTCCATAAATAGTTTAACAGACTTGTCTTGTTTTGAAATTGAAGCATCAAAGTTTAAAAAGATTCCAATATCCAAATTGGCTAACCAACATCATAGATACATAAATGTTAGTAAATCAGCGCAAGTTTTGTTAAATAAGGCAAAAAAAAGTACTCAAGCTGTTATAACAGTTTTCTAGTTCAGCGTGAAAAGCAAAGTTCAGCTGTACATGAGACAATCTCATGATCATGTGTTATTTGCTTTATGAATGTTTTATTATAATATTTTCCTAGTAAAACTTTATTTATAATATTTTCCTAGTAAAAGGTTACTGTCTACATGTTTTTTAACTTACATATATTTATATTCCAAGCTGATACATCTAGATAGCATGTATTTTAACTTACATATATTTATATTCCAAGCTGATACATCTAGATAGCAATTATGTTTTACTCAACTTATTTTGTAGAAAATAACGTTTGATCCAGAATTTATATGTAAAAACAATAATGTTTGATCCATAATTTATTATACCCCAGAAACAAAGTTTAGGGGGGTATAAAGGAGTCACTCGGTGGTCGGTCGGTCGGTCGGTCCAGAGGTCCCTTGCATTTTCCTTGTCCGGAGCATAACTTGAAGACTAATGGTTTGAATTCAATACAACTTCATACAATGGTCAAGCACAATAAGTGAAAGTGCAGTGCACAAGAACCATAACTCTGTCCAGAGTAATTATTGAGTTATTGCCCTTTGTTACTTTTACATTGCTTTTTTCTTGTCGAAAACTACTAATTCAATACAATTTCATACAATCGTCAAGTATATTGAGAGAAAGCGCAGTGCACAGAAACGATAACTTTTTCTTGACTCATTTAAGAGTTTTTGCCCTTTGTTACTTTATTGTCCAGTGCATAACTTGAAATGCTTTGGTAGTTTAGCACGGAGGAAGGATGTCTAGTACTGGTGTAACTCTCCAGGAACGATGGTTAGGAAACCTGCCTATATGACTGAAATACTGTTGGGAAAAGACGTAAAATGAAACAAACAAACAAACAAACAAACATAACTTGAAAATTGATGGTTGCAATTCGAAACAACTTCATACAATGGTCAAGGGCAGTAAGATGAAGTGCAGTGTACAATAACCGTAACTCTATCTTCAGGATTCGTAGAGTTATTGCCCTTTGTTCCTTTTTTTGGTCAGGTGCATAACTTAAAAGCTAATGTTTAGAATTCAATAAAACTTCATTTAATGGTCAAGCGCAATGAGGGGAGGGGAAGTGCAGTGCTCACGAAGCGTAACTCTTTTTGTACTTATTACAGAGTAATTCAATAAACTTCATCAATGGTCAACCACATTGAAAGGAAATGCAACATACATACAAGTTATTTCCTCATTTTTGAAGCAGTCTTGCGGGGGGGGGGGGGGGGGGGGGTATTAATCACATTTAATGATAGTTCTAGTTTATTAGTTTATTATTAATAACTGTTCCCATACTTGGAAAGAAAAGGTTAAACTTGTGTTTGACCATAAGAGCTTTTATAATAAGAGCTTTTCTGTTTTTAACTAAAAATGTTTTAAGAGCTTTGAATTTTTGATGTATCATTGATATCATGTTGATATACATGTATATAGAAAATACGTTACTGTTTTAGTCAATATTTTTTTTATCTACATTGTAAATTGTTAGATATTTTTGTTCTTGCTCATATTATAAGTTAAAATACGTCAGAATGTGCAGAATTGAAGTAATATCATGTACTCTTTTTATGATACTGTTTGTTATTTAGTAATCAATTTATATCATTGTAAAGCACCTACGAAAAGGCACTATATATGTTTGGTAAATAATAATGATATTACTTATATTTTTCATAAAGACTTGAGGAAAAGACAATATTTTGTACTATATTTCAGACAAATCAGGTTCCAGATTGGGTAAATGGTGAATTAACAACAACAGCTGGGAGCTCTCTGTTCAGATCCACCATTGGGAATCCAGCGGCACATTCTACATGGAGATCTGGATTGTCTCCCCCTGGCTCACCTATTAGGAGGTAATGTTAACATATCCAGATTGAAACTAGAAATCCAACCACATATTCCAAATTTATGTAGATCATGTCAGTATACGCTGGTTTTTTCGAAACTTTTCATTGGATGATATAGTTGCGGGGCTAGAAATTTTTCCTTTATGGCTTAAAATATTAAGAAAAATGATACAAGTGAAACAAACAATCAACTCAGCAAAAGTTAAAAATTTTATTTAATGATGTTAATCAATGTTTTGACTCTCACAAGTCTTTATCAGGGTTATAAAATATTGTATATAACTTATAAATGTATTTATGGCTTAAAGTACAGTCTGAAAAAGAAGCCACTCAAAAACCCATTAGTTAGGACTGCAGTTACACATTTTACTTACCTTTAATTTAGCAAATTCATTTACTGACTGATATTTAATACCACAGACTTCCACTTTTATCTTGGGTTTTCTTTCTTTACAATAACATATGATTATTTAAGATATTCGAGATATTCTAAGGGATATGACACTGGTTGCATTTTCAGACCGCATACAGCACTGGGTATAGATACAGAGAAGGACATACTTGCCTCTTCTTCTCCCCGAAAAGATTATCATAGTCGACCAGACACTGCTCCATATGCCTATGTGAGTAAATACTTAGTACATGGTTTATATACTTACTTCTTATTTACCTTTATCAAGAAATTTTACATTTTGTGCCAGTCATTGTTATGTAATGTTAAGGGGTCATTTGTTGACTGCCAATGACTTGCCCTTCACTTCTGTGGTGAATATTTCTTGCCATATGCTTATGATTCTTTCATGTGAGGAAGTTACCCAACTAACTTACGGAAGGTTGGTGGGTCAGCTTGGGTACCAGCTAGTGCCTAAAATGATGCATGAGGTAGGCACCTTAGGTCTTCCTCTTCCAGTTAAGCTGGAGAGTAACCTTGTGACAGAAAACTTATATCACTTACTGCAATGAGTTGTATTCCAATCAGATTGAGTAGCATCTGGGGCAAAGTGGTTATGGTCTTTGACTTCAAACCACATACCCCTCACTGCTTTTTGTTCAAATTCTGCTTGGAACTTTGGTTTTTTCAAAAGAGTTAGCTTTTCAGCTAGCTTATGGAACATCTCTGGTTCTGCACAAGTGCCTGTTTATGCCTGAAATAATGCGCGGACCCACACATGGGAACTTGCTCCACCAGTAAAGCTTGAAAGTCACCATATGACCATTATCTGAAGTGCAAGTTTGCTCCCATTTATGTTACTTGCTTGATATTATATTTATGATCAATAAATCATAAACAGGTGGCATTGAACATTATCCACCATTGGTATGAATTGATTAAAATGTAGATACATTCATTTTGTGTTATTTTTATAAGCTTTTAAATTATATATACTCAGGTTGACTTACTGATTCTATGTGTTTAAACAGCTGTGTTGTTGGTGATGGAATGCTGTTTCTAACATTATCTTTATGTTCTTTTATATGTTTCTGATTTCTATCTTTCCAGTGTTTAACCCTTTCACAATTTTACTTATTAGCTCACCTGTCACAAACTGACAGGGTGAGCTTTTGTGATCGCTTTTCGTCCGGCGTCCGTCCGTCCGTCGTCCGTCCGTCCGTCGTCCGTCCGTCCGTAAACTTTTACTTTAAATGACATCTCCTCATAAACCACTAAGCCAATTTCATCCAAACTTCACAGGAATGTTCCTTTGGTGGTCACCTTTAAAAATTGTTCAAAGAATTTAATTCCATGCAGAACTCTGGTTGCCATGGCAACCGAAAGAAAAAACTTTAAATATCTTCTTTTAAAAAACCATAAGAGCTAGAGCTTAGATATTTGGCATGAAACATCTTCTAGTGTGTTTCTACCAAGTTTGTTCAAATAAAAGCCCTGGGGTCAAAATTGGCCCCGCCCCGGGGGGTCATTGATTTTCCCTATATGCATATAGTAAAAACTTAAAAAATCTTCTTTTAAAGAACCCAAAGAGCTAGAGCTAAGATATTTAGCATGAAACATGTTCTAATGGGTGTCTACCAAGTTTGTTCAAATAAAAGCCCTGGGGTCAAAATTGGCCCCGCCCCGGGGGGTCATTGATTTTTCCTATATGCATATAGTAAAAACTTAAAAATCTTCTTTTAAAGAACTCAAAGAGCTATGGCTAAGATATTGAGCATCAAACATGTTCTAATAGGGTCAAAATTGGCCCCGCCCCAGGGGGTCATTGATTTTCCCTATATGCATATAGTAAAAAATCTTCTTTTAAAGAACCCAAAGAGTTAAAGCTAAGATATTTGGCATGAAACATGTTATAATAAGTGTCTACCAAGTTTGTTCAAATAAAAGCCCTGGGGTCAAAATTGGCCCCGCCCCAGGGGTGTCATTGTTTTTAACTATATGTGTATAGTAAAAACTTTAAAAAAATCTTCTTTTAAAAAGCCCAATGAGCTAGAGCATAGATGTTTAGCATGAAACATCTTCTTATGGGTGTCTACCAAGTTTGTGCAAATAAAAGCCCTTGGGTTAAAATTGGCCCTGCAACGTTGTGGGGGGGGGGGGGGGGCCTACATACAGGTGAGCGATCTCAGGGCCATCATGGCCCTCTTGTTTTTGAATTTGAGGCTGTCCATAATTTTTTTTTTTTATTTTAAAAAGTCAAATCGAGCAACCAATAGTGTTATAGAAACTGGTCAGACAGCATAAATGAGCCGCGTCACAACAAAACCAATGTAATGCGTTTGCGACCAGCATGGATCCAGACCAGCCTGCGCATCTGTGCAGTCTGATCAGGATCCATGCTGTTCTCTATCAGTTTCTCTACTTTAAATAAGGTTTGTAAGTGAACAGCATGGATCCTGATCAGACTGCGCGGATGTGCAGGCTGGTCTGGATCCATGCTGGTTGCAAACGCATTACGTTGGTTTTGTCATGATGCGGCTCAAATGTAGTTGCGGCAGTTTAACTTTTGAAATTTGGTTTATTTGATTTTCTATCAAGGGTAAGCTTGTTCTTTCATGTACAAATTTTGGTAATAAGTAAGTCCTATATATGATGTTTATTATATGTCTATCTCTTTTACTCCAAACTCCAAACAGTGCTAAATTTGTATAATGGACATGCCCTACTTTGAATTGGAACATTTCGTAAATAGTTAAATTACGGAATTTAGTTTCAAAGATACTTAAACTTAGTCACCAAAGGTATAAAAATCTGCCAAATTGTGATCTCTGGGAAGCATTTTTCACAACAAAATTACATGAAAATTGCAAAATCGGTTTGATTGAGTCTAATCATGAGGGATAATGAAAAAGTGCAACATCCTTCACACCCCTAGCACTGGCTTGAGTGTTACTCAATTTTCAACACTTAAAAGTGCTGGAATAAATAATAGATAAATAGTCATATAAAGCTTATCAGATTGCATGCATATTCACTTAGCTTGTAGCAAAGGTCTGTTATTATTGTCCCTCTGGCACCCAAAAATGGTGAGGAGTGTATGGCAATGTTTCTAAGTAAAGTGTTAAGAATACATAGAGGATATTGAATGAGTGTAGGTTCAGTACTGATTTTATTATACCCCCGCACAACAAAGTTGTAAGGGGGGTAAACTGGAATCAGCTTGTCTGGCCATCCGTCAGTTTTTCCTTGTCAGCCCAGTAACTTAAGATTCCTTTGACCCACAGTCTTCATATTTGGCATGGAGGTTAGTCATGACTAGTAGATGACCCGTATTGATTTTGAGGTCACTGGGTCAAAGGTCAAGGTCACAGGGGCTTTGACTATAAAAAGCTTGTCCACTCAATAACTTAAGATTTTTTTGACCAACCGTCTTCATATTTGGCATGGAGGTTAGTCATGATAAGTAGATGATCCCTTTTGATTTTGAGGTCACTGGGTCAAAGGTCAAGGTCACAGGGGCCTTGACTGTAAAAAGCTTGTCCGCCCAATAATTTAAGAATCCTTTGACCCACAGTCTTCATATTTGGCATGGAGGTTAGTCATGATAAGTAGATGACCCCTATTGGTTTTTGGGTCACTGGGTCAAAAGTCAAGGTCACAGGGACTTTGACTTAAAAAAGTTTGTCCGCGCAATAACTTACGAAACCTTTGACGGACAGTCTTCATGTTCGCCATAGAGGTTAGTCATGATTAGTAGATGACCCCTATTGATTTTGAGGTCACTGGGTCAAAGTTCAAGGTCACAGGGGCCTTGACTAAAAAAAGCTTGTCCGCCCAATAACTTAAGATTCTTTTGACCCACAGTCTTCATATTTGGCATGGAGGTTAGTCATGATTAGTAGGTGACCCCTATAGAATTTGAGGTCACTGGGTCAAAGGTCAAGGTCATAGGGGTTTTGATTCAAAAAGTTTGCCGCCCAATAACTTAAGAAACCTTTGACCCAAAGTCTTCATATTTGGCATGGTGATTGATCATAACCATTAGGTGACCCCTATTGATTTTGAGGTCACTGGGTCAAAAGTCAAGGTCACAGGAACCTTGATTCAAAAAGCTTTTCCCCTCAATTGCTTAAGAATGCTTTGGTCAACAGTTTTCATATTTGATATTGAGGTTGTTTATGACTAGTAGATGGCCCCTATTGATTTTTTGTTGAATGTGTCAAAGGTCAAGGTCACAGGTATTTTTACTATAATAAGTTTGTCTGCTGAAATGCTTAAGAATGCCTGTCAGCAGTGTATTGATTTTGACATTTTCACATTTGAAGCAAGTAGAATACATAACTTAGCAATGCACTGGCTTAGTAACCTCAGATTTTGCAGGATGGTTGTCCTAATGAGCTCTAAATGGCCACTGTTGATCCTGACAAAGTGGTATGTGGGGGGTATTCATGCCATCACAGTGGCAGGTCTAGTTGAAAGAGTTGAATAAAATTATATTATGCTCTCTTCTTAATTCAACAAGTTCAATAAATTTGGTAATGAGCGTACACAAATATAATATTCTTTTTATCACATATCCAAAATTATGAACAGTAAATAGAATCTCTTTTTCATTGATGCGTTTATAGTGTAACACTTTCATTTAGCACCTCTTAACACTATATTTGCATAACGCAAATGACGTCAGATTTAATTATAGGGCACACTGATATGTGATAAAATTAGGAATTACAAATACATGTAGAAGCTAAACATTTGTTTTCTCTGAACTTAGGATGATTTGAGTTTTGTCAACACAAAAAAGAAACCTCGATCAGGATTTAATTACCATTCTGATGAGGAGGACAGTGTGATTGGGGGACTTAAGCTTAAAAGAAGAGGTCTGTTTCATAAAAAATCCTTTTGCAATAGCCTTATAAAGTAACTGAAAGAAAAAAGAAAAATGAAAAGAATTTGTAAACAAGTTTGCCTATTATAAGTCTTTAAACAAAGTTTTCAAATTTTTCTTATTTGATTATTTGAATTCCTTCAGTAATGGAAAATAGAAAAAAAGATTGTTGAAATTATTTGATATTTGTATTATATTACCTTTAACAATTTTCTGTTGGATTTAAATAATGAATTTGATAGCACTAGTATTCTTCATTTTAGTGAGTAAAAGCATGAGCAACCACTGTTATGAATACTTGTACTTTTTTGTATGTGTTTATGTGTTGTAAAGAGCTTTGCATGTTTTTGATAGATGGTAAAGGCAGCAGATCCCCAGATTTCACATCCAAGGTGGAGGTAGGTCGTGTGTGCATCTAACTTATTTCTAACTCTCTCTTTGCTGCTTAATTGTACTTATAAAGTGTATAAAGCTATATATCTGCTGCAAACATTCTTGTTTGAATTATGAAGAAAAAGAATGCTTCTGAAATGCCTGAATGAAAGAAAAAATGTTAGTATATTTCCTTAAAACCAATGGTGCATGCCCAAAATTATTGCTCAACAGTTAAAATCCTACTTAAAAGATGGAGCATAATATTTTGTTCCGAAACATTTTATTCTGTTTTCTTGTTATATTCATGGGTGTTAAATAACAAAAACATACTGTTACAATTGTTTTGAGAATTGACCATAAGGTTATGGAAACTTAATATCTTTACTGTCAATAAATTTTATAATATTTTTACTGAGACTCAAAGGCCTAATCACTAGGCTACCTCTCCCATCCATAGTTAATTGCAGTTGTTGTTACGGTTCAAATCCATGTGTGTCTTAATTAATGATAATATATTTCTGAATTGATAAATGTTATTTAACTGTTTAGAATACTTCCCTTTAATAATCTTTTTTTCTGAGCATTGATATTAATCTCAAAGAATTTGTCATGAAATTTCTAGGGTTTGTGGTGCCTTGTTTATTTACTTTCATGTTATTTTGTTTGTTTGAATCAGTGAGTCATTCTGTCCTTGATCAACCTTTATTTGAATACCACAATCATTGCTATTTACATTGTTATATAGTTTTGATATACATATATGATACCTGTGAAATTCTATACTGGTTTATTTTACTCTTGTAGACAACAGGGTGGTCAGAAGCCACTGCAGGCTCATCTACCAGTTCTAACCCATATCTCAAAGGTATGTACATTATTTGATTGCAGTACAAATTAACCCACCTATTAAAAAGTCACTTATCAAACATGCTCATTACACCCTGTAATAATAGCAATCTGGTGAATTGTTGTGATAGTTGCACTGTAGAACTGAAAATACTGCTGAAGTGAAGATAATTTCATTTTCAATACATGTGATATACTTTATATTCCTATAATTAGTGATTGGCATATAAGGACTGATGATTATGGATGATATTGAATCTTTTCACATAGGATGATATTGAATCTGACCAAATATTTAGTGGTTTATGTTTTAACCTGTACCATGTTAAATTTATATAATAATGGACTGATCCTGTTTAGTGCAAGGGATTTGATGTCATGATATCAAATAAGCAGGCAAGCTGCCTCTATACTAGTAGCAAAAGCAAATTATTGTCAGTGCTAGTATCAAATGGATTGAAAATGTGATTACCCAATAAGTATTGTGTATCAGGAGTCCTAGATTTGAGCCTGACCTTGATTTGAAACCATTTTAGTAAAAGTCCCAAAGACTTGAAAGATTTTTATTATGCCAAAACAAGAAAGAGTTATTATATTCACCTGCAAGTACAATTCATTAAATGAGTCATTTCTGTCAACATGAGGTTTGAGTAAGTAGAATTTAAGTGTATAAAACTTGAGAATTTGTAGCTTAACGAATCTTAGTTATCCAAGGGTGGTGCTCAATAGCCATGAAATCCTGAGGGTCATTTTGCTTGTTTTACCGACTACAAGGCCAAATCCACATGATTTTAGCAAAATTTGACCCTACAGTTAAAATCCTGAGGGTCAAATATGGCCTTTTGGAAATTTGAAGGGTCAAAGAGTCATTTCAACGGTCAAGTGAACACCCAGGTAGATATTTGATTACACACATACTATTTTATAGTAATGATTTCATATCACTGTTTCAGGTATAACATATGCTGATGATACAACCTTACCTCCAAAAAGCAGTAAAGAGGTGGGTGTCTACTTTCAACCTTTAGATCACAAAGTGTCAACATTATATCTAATCTTAGTGATTTCTATTTATGTATTTGCTTCCCATATCATGTTATTTCTTAGAAATATGGAACACTTAAAAAAAATTTGCATTAAAATATTTAAAGATTTGTCCAACTTAGATTCAGATTTGTCTGGTTTAAGGTCATTTTGGTCAAGGTCATTGTTGTTAAAATATGTCATTTGGGTCAAGGTCATTGTTGTAAAAAATAGGTTATCATACTTTAAGGGAGCATCCATTCATACATTTTTATGCTCCCCGAAAAAATTTCGGGGGAGCATATAGTCGCCGCCTTGTCCGTCCGTCCGTCCGTCCGTCTTTCCGTCCGTCCGTCCGTCCGTCCGTCCGTCCGTCCGTCCCCTTTTCTTGTCCGGGACATAACTTTGTAACAACAAGAGGTATCAACATGAAACTTTGTAGGTAGATAGATCTCATTGAGTAGAAGTGCAGTGCACAAGAACTGTAACTCTGCCTTGCCTAATTTTTGAATTATTCCCCTTTGTTTATTTTTACACTTTGAACTTTGTCCGGGACATAACTCTAAAAGTATAAGAGGTATCAACATGAAACTTTGTAGGTAGATAGATCTCATTGAGTAGAAGTGCAGTGCACAAGAACCGTAACTCTGCCTTGCCTAATTTTTGAATTATCCCCCTTTAATTATTTTACACTTTGAACTTTGTCCGGGACATAACTCTAAAAGTATAAGAGGTATCAACATGAAACGTTGTAGCATTGAGCAGGTCTGCAGTGCACAAGAACCGTAACTCTGCCTTGCCTTATTTTTGAGTTATCCCCCTTTCCTTATTTTACTCTTTGAAATTTGTCCGGGACATTACTCTAAAACTATAAGAGGTATCAACATGAAACTTTGTAGATAGATCTTATTGAGTAGGTGTGCAGTGCTCAAGAACCTTAACTCTGCTTTGCCTATTTTTTTAATCATCCCCCTTTGTTTATTTCACACTTTGAACTTTGTCTGGGACATAACTCTAACACTAAACGATGTATCAACATGCAACTTTGTAGGTAGATAGATCTCATTGAGTAGGTGTGCAGTGCACAAGAACCGTAACTCTGCCTTGCCTAATTTTTGAATTATCCCCCTTTGTTTATTTTACACTTTGAAATTTGTCCGGGGCATAACTCTAAAAGTATAAGAGGTATCAACATGAAACATTGTAGTTAGATAGATCTCATTGAGTAGAAGTGCAGTGCTCAAGAACCGTAACTCTGCCTTGCCTTATTTTATTAATTATCCCCCTTTGTTTATTTTACACTTTGAACTTTGTCCGGGACATAACTCTAAAAGTATAAGAGGTATCAACATGAAACTTTGTAGGTAGATAGATCTCATTGAGAAGAAGTGCAGTGCACAAGAACCGTAACTGCCTTGCCTAATTTTTGAATTATCCCCCTTTGTTTATTTTACACTTTGAACTTTGTCCGGGACATAACTCTAAAAGTATAAGAGGTATCAACATGAAACTTTGTAGGTAGATAGATCTCATTGAGTAGAAGTGCAGTGCACAAGAACCATAACTCTACCTTGCCTAATTTTTTAATTATCCCCCTTTGTTCATTTTTACACTTTTAACTTTGTCCGGGACATAACTCTAAATGTATAAGAGATATCAACATGAAACTTTGTAGGTAGATAGATCTCATTGAGAAAGTTTGCAGTACACAAGAACTGTAACACTGTCTTGCCTACTTTTGGAGTTATTGCCCTTTGTTCATTTTGACACTTTGAACTTTGTCTGGGACATTACTCTAAAATTATAAGAGATATCAACATGAAATTTTGTAGATAGATAGGTCTCATTGGGTGGAAGTGCAGTGCTTAAAAATCATTACTCTGCCTTGCCTTATTTTGAAGTAATTGCCCTTTGTTTATTTTTACTTTTTGACTTTTGTCCTTGACATTACTTTAAAACTATTAGAGATATCAACATGAAACTTTGTAGGTAGCTAGATATAATTGGATAGAACTGCAATGCTTAAAGAACCTAAACAAAGCCTGGTCTAATTTTGGAGTTATTGCCCTTTGTTCATTTTTTTTTATACTTTCCTGTGTCCAGAACCTTCTCGGGGAGCATCACCCGGTTCAACCGGTTCTTGTTGGTCTTTTTTGCAGGGAGGTGATATGAAAGTCAAAATGGTTGAAGCAAAATTTCATGAAGAAAAACTTCGACTACAACAAAAGCATGATGCTGCCGTACAGAAAGTAAGGTTTTTGTATTACTTTACAAAGCAGTTTGTAAGATGAATACTTACTTAGAAATGTGACCTGGCTTCTTTAGTCTTCAAAGTATAAGCTGTTGGTCAAGTTAAAACGGCAAGAAGAGCATTACAGTGGCTCGGCTTTCACTTTCTGTAACATTTTGCCGTAGAACAAGATTTTCAAACCTAAAGTGTAATATCCTTTTCAAACATTGCTTTTCACTTGCTTAAATAAAGTCATTTGTTTGATGAAGCTATCCAGCTGGCTTATGCAGCATTGCTGGTACTACTCAAGTGCCCACTTTTGTCTGAAATAATGTATGGGAGGGCATCTAAGGTCTTCCTCCACCAGTAAGACTTGAAAGTTGCCATATGATCTATAATGTGATGGTATGAGGTAAAACCAAACAGAAACAAAATTATTTCTTAGGAGAAGTTGGCATTTTTTTTAGAGAAGAAGGATATGTAAAGGTGATTGAAAAATATATTTAGAATATTTATGAATAAACTCACACATCTGGCAAATTTAGGAGAAAAACAACTTTGTTATCAGAACATGGAGAAACTGCATGTGCAGATCATTTATCATTTTATTCTTTTTCCCTGTTTAAGCTGCACTCTAGCTTGGGATTCAGGCATGGATAGTTTTTTTTTTGCTTATTCATAACACACATGCTATTTTGTACTTGTTTGTGTTTTTGATAGTATTAATGTTGATTTGCCAAACAAAAGCACATAAAAAATCGACAAGACTGGAACCCAGGGTTGTTGCACACATTCAGAGCAGCAAACTCATTTTATATGGATAAAAGTTGATAAAGATTGTAGCTATTATGAAGTAAGGGCTATATTTGTCACATTGTTAGTAAAATTATGTCATTTTGTAATGCCATTTTCTAGGCTACATGACTTTTGTAATGTCTTATAAGTTTTTTTTACTAGTTTAAAAACTGATGCTTTTTATTTTTAGATACTTGACCGTAAAAATGCAGAGATAGAAGATGTCAAAGTTCAGCATAGAAATAAAATGAAAGACATGGAAGAACACATGTCAAAAATGGACAAGAAAAGTAAGATTTATTGCATATGAGAAATTGAGCAGTGCTATGTTAATGATAATACACTCAAACTAAAAATCTGCTTTACAAAGTAATTGTCAATAGTTTGGAATAATTCCTCCTTACTTTAATTTGTAACATAAAAATTATCAGTATTATTATATACGGGTGCTGATATCCCAATTTAAATGTTTATTTGATATTTTACAGTCCAGAATTTACTAAAGGAAAGTCAACAAATGCAGGATACTAAAGATAGGCAGATATCTGACATAAAAAATTTACTGGAGGAAACTAACACTACCAAAAGACAGGAATTTGAGAAGAAGGTATATTTATGTTTAATGCCTAATACACACAGCCATATGTCATTTAGTCTTTAGCAGTTTACCTGATAGTATAGAGCCTGGTAAAAGAGCATGGATTTGTAAGCTGACCTGAATTTTTACTGCTGGCCAAGGCTAATCACTTGTGGTTTCCGTAATGTTAAGGAATATAGATATATCTACATATAAAGCTCTTATTATCTTACATTGGCTGTGGGTACAGACCAGAATATCTAGCTCGAGGGTATCTGTTTACAACGGTAAAGAGGCTCTGCCGAGTTTCCGCTAAACAGTTAACCCGAGATCTAGATATTTCTGTTTGTACCGACAGCCGATGCTTGATTCTTTTTTTCTCATTTTACATGTCAATTATTTTCAGAACAGAAATGATGAAAACTGATATTCTCATTAGGCACTTTTTATGCTCCCCGAAAAATTTCGGGGGAGCATATAGTCGGCGCCTTGTCCGTCTGTCCGTCCGTCCGTCCGTCTGTCCGTCCGTTGTCTTGTCCGGAGCATAACTTGAAAACCCTTGGAGATAATTTGTTGAAACTTCATACAGTGGTAGAGGGCATCGAGGGGGAGTGCAGTGTCAAAGAACCATAACTCTATTTTGCCCGGTTTTTGAATTATCTCCCCTTATAGAAAAATCTTGTCCGGGGCATAACTCTAAAACTATAAGAGATATCAACATGAAACTTTGTAGGTGAATAGATCTCAATGGGTATATGTGCAGTGCGTAAGAACAATAACTCTTTTTGTCCTAATTTTGAAGTTATTGCCCTTTGTTAATTTTAATACTTTGAACTTTGTCCGGAACATAACTTGAAAACCCTTGGAGATAATTTGTTGAAACTTCATACAGTGGTAGAGGGCATCAAGGGGGAGTGCAGTGTCAAAGAACCATAACTCTATTTTCCCCGGTTTTTGAAATATCTCCCCTTATAGAAAAATCTTGTCCGGGGCATAACTCTAAAACTATAAGAGATATCAACATGAAACTTTGTAGGTGAATAGATTTCAATGGGTAGATGTGCAGTGCATAAGAACAATAACTCTTTTTGTCCTAATTTTGGAGTTATTGCCCTTTGTTTATTTTAATACTTTGAACTTTGTCCGGAACATAACTTGAAAACCCTTGGAGATAATTTGTTGAAACTTCATACAGTGGTAGAGGGCATTGAGGGGGAGTGCAGTGTCAAAGAACCATAACTCTATTTTGCCCGGTTTTTGTATTATCTCCCCTTGTAGAAAAATCTTGTCCGGGGCATAACTCTAAAACTATAAGAGGTATCAACATGAAACTTTGTAGGTGAATAGATCTCAATGGATAGATGTGCACTGCAAAATAACCATAACTCTGTTAAGCCTTATTTTTGAATAATCTCCCCTTTTAGAAAAATCTTGTCCAAGACATAGCTGTAAAACTATAAGAGATATCAACATGAAACTTTGTAGGTAGATAAATCTCAATGGGTAGATGTGCAGTGCACAAGAATCATAACTCTACCTTGCCTAATTCTGGAGTTATTGCCCTTTGTTTATTTTTACTTTTTGAATTGTCCAGGACATAACTCGGAAATCATAAGAGATATCATCAAGAAACTTTGTAGGTTGATAGATCACATTGATTAGAAGTGCAGTGCAAAGAACTGTAACAGCCTTGCCTAATTTTGGAATTATTGCACTTTGAACTTTTTCCACGCACATAACTCTGAAACTACAAGAGGTGTACTTTCCTGTGTCCAAAACCTATTCGGGGAGCATCACCCGGCTCAAACCGGGCTCTTGTTTCTTATAGTAATGTATGAACTTACAAATTCATTCATAATGGTAAAATGACATCATTTTAAGAATGCAATTCGTTCATAAAAGGCGTGCGGCAATGATGTCATTTAAAGCATGCGACTTGTCTTACATGGGGGGTGTAAGACAGGTTTTTCTAGGACCGGTGTAAATGGAAGATAATCCTGTCTGATATGCAAGAAATTGATTCCTTATCATATAGTTAAAGCTGCATGCCTCAAGATAATTTGAGCAAAATCAACCTTAAGAGAAATGTACTTGTGGCTTGGTTTATATTTCCAAACAACTGTTAATATAGGGACATATAAACTGTGATGATGGTACCCTGCATACTTGTGTTCATGAAAAAGATACTAACAGTCATCAGTATATAGAATTTTCATCATGTCACCCTTTTTCTTGCAAAAAAGGTATTCCATTTAGTCAAGCTAAACGCTATAGGCGTATTACTTCAGATGATGATGTTTTTAGAAAAGAATTGGTCAAAGTCAGTGAATATTTTGAAGCCTGTAATTATCCTGCAAATATTTCAAGTGATACATTTAAAAAGGTGACTTCTGTGACAATGCAAGATGCTCTTTTATCTTTTTAAAAAATATGTATATAGTCGATCCTTATGTATGCACATACAATCCATCCTTGCCAAATATTGGTAAAATAATAAACCAAGACTGGAATCTGTGGATTTAACTCATTACAGCATTGGAGCAGTACCTCTAGACGCTTGCAGAAATCATGATCACAAAATAGACAAATATTGTTGTTTTTTTTCGCCGTTTATTACATTTTTCATTCATTATCATACATAAATTGGTGTGACAAGATGAATTAGACCATTTAAAGTTCATTCTGTTGGAAAAAAGGGCAAGATTTTAGCATTTTATCATTCAAGCGCCTTGTCCAGTATATACCGGAATACGGTATTTAGTGTGGTGCTCCAATCAACTGCATGGCTATAAACCTATCATTGCATATAAATGACCAAAGAATATTCAAGATATTTTAGTTCACTCTAAACTTAACAGTAACAGATTACACAAAGTGTTGGTCCCATCTTATTTTTTTAGATAAATGATATCGTGTCAGAATTTGAGCAGGAGAAATTTGAGATGCAGAAACAACATACAAAAAATATACAGGAAATCTTAGATGACACAAATGCCCGTCTGCAGAAAATGGAGCGGGAATACAGTCAGCAGACGACATCCACAGTAAGTAATAGCCATTGAATAGATACATGTATATACATGTATGTCAGAGATCCTTAATTGGTGTAAAGATGTAAAAGTCTTAGTTTAATAGGTAGAATATTGATTAGAACTTTTTTATGTTTTAATGCCCTCACATAGGGGGAATGACAGTCATGTACATGCATATATTTGCTCTTGTCCTGCTGTCACTCTGTCTGTCTGTAGAATGACATCATTGAATAATTTATTTTAATCATAGAAATTTATTGAACTCTATGAAATTCATAGAATATGTGTAATTTGATAAAATAAACTTTGTATGGGAACTTGCGTTCCCTATTATCTTCTCTTAAAAAAACCAAAAAAACTGCCAGTTTTTTAATGACACTTTATATTCATACTGAGACCACCTATAGTGAGTAGAATTTAAAAACATATCTACTTTGTGTGAAGTCAAAAGATTACTTACTTTATATTCACAAAGAGACTGTGTAGCAATTATCAATATTTTCTTATATGATTATCAAATTTGAGCATAGTATATCTTTAAAACAATCGCAAATATAATTGGATTTACAGTATAGAATGCTGGATTGCATGCCACATAGAAATTTACTATGATTACTATGTTTGAATACGGTTATAATGTAAACTTGTAGCAAAATGTGATAAAGGAGTTGGAAGGGCGTGTCCAGCAACTGATGAACGAGACAGAAAATGTCAAGAAATCTCGTGCACATCTGGAAAAGGAGAAGACGGAGGCGGACTCTAGAATCGAGAGGTTCAAGTCTGAGTTACGTACCCAGCAAGACAAGTAAGTTACACGTCATAAATGCAAGGAGATTTAATAACTGATCACATGACATTGCTCTAAGTTATGTCAGTGTTATGTAACCAGTTCTTATTACTTTATATTTAACATATTTAAGGTAAAATAGCTTCACATTATCCAACCATATTCTGTGAAACATCCTAAATAAATGCAACTTTTATATAGATGACGAATAAGCTGCACACCAGGGTTCAAGGTTATAAATTAATTTCCTGAGATCATACTCAGACCACATGTATTTGACTTGTTAGAAATCAGCAAAGAATTACATTGACATATGAAAATCCTGAGATTAAAGACAGAGCTTGAAAAAAGTTTTATAATGAAATGCGAATGAATATATCGTCCATCAACATTGGTGACGATGGACTTGAGCAAACTGTAGTGTAATAAGGAATTTGGATGGGAAGTGAGTATTTCATCAGTTGAAACAATGACAATCATTTTCATAGGACAAAATGTACATGTACACAGCTTATACACTATATACTGTCTATTTGTAGGATGTTATCTATGGAACAGGACCACCAGCGGTCCTTGGAGCAGCATGACCAGGACCTGAGATCCCTGCAGCGGAAGACCGAGTCCAACATCGACTTCATGAAACAAGAGCATAACATGGCTCAAACTAAGGTATGTACTACGCCATATCATAAATATGTGTACAGTTTTCATAGATGAGGCTAATGGGTTGGTTGTTTTTGTTAGAGGAGATTGCAATTTTTAGATGTTTGAATGGGAAAATTGTTTATAGATGTTTGCAAGAATCAAGAGTACTTTGTATGTTTTGTTTTGGATTTGTAAGGTGAAAGTATTATGCGCTAACAACAAGTGTGGAATTAAGTTTGAAATTTGTTTGAAAATTATAATATTCATAACACATCTTTCTCTTTAAAGGGGCATGCCTTCAGATGAGTGAAAAAAAAAATCCGGAACAAAAAATAAAACTTAAGAAAAATACATATGTATAAGTATTTACAATTTAGGTGAAACTGTGAATAAATTATGCAAAATGCAATGTTAAATTACTTAATGTGTACACTTGACAGTTCTTTCACTATTTAGAACAAATTTTAATTTTTCATAAAAATTTACTTAAATCCGGAGGCATTCTGCTTTAATTTGTCTTCTCCAACAAGTATTTGCAATCATTTAAACTTTTTGTTAAGCCCTAACATTTGCTTAATTTGTATAATGCATAAGTATGACTATAATACATAAGGGATTTTGATATCAAAAATCTTAAATTATGCAAGCAGTAGTACATGTATAGAGTCTGATTTGGTTGCATGGATCTTAAACCTATCCAGCTAGCTTATGAACGTTGTGATTGTAAGCAGGTGCCGGTTCATGCCTGAAATAAGGCACAGAAAGGCACCTGAGGTCTTCCTCCACCAGTAAAGCTGAAACGTCGCCATATGACCTATACTGTGTTGGTGAGACATAAAACCGACCCCCCCAAAAAAAAACCATATTAGACAAGTGGCATAGGCAAGGCATTATTGCCGATAGAGTTTTCTAAGGTTAAGTTGTTTTGCTATGAATTTACAAGAGATTTTATTTTACACCAAGATACCAACCATATGGATGGTGGAATCAACTGAAATTAGAGAGACAATGTATATGAACAGTACTTAACTAAACGACAAGTTATTTTGGCATTGTAGCTGCCCTGTATGTTTTTTTTTCTTTGACTTAATGCACTTGCCGATTGAAACCTTGTCCCCCTTTTTCAAGCATCAACAAGGACATTGACTTTTGCGTTATGAAATCCGATGTGAAGGTCTTTGTCCTGAGAGGACACTCAAATAATAAATCCCTGCTGAATGGCCTTGGCACTGCTCGTTTGTAATATCCCTTGCTACTTTGGTGTCATAACCACTGCATTGACATGGCAGGGACAGGATGGAAGTAAAAACATGACTCATTTCCTCCCCTTACCCCCCTGCTCAGTGCCCTGGGGATGTGGGGAGGCAGGGTAACAATTTGACAGATGCATGATTGTCAGGACATTAAACACATTTGAAAGTACAATGTACAATCTTTACTTAGAGTATCATCTTTTAGAGTAATATTTATGAATTTTGAATGTATCATTGTTATTTCCACTTCCATTGTTTGTTATTGTATTAAAATAAATGTACATGATTGTAGTACAGTAATTCTGTTTTAAATTCAGGCATAAAATATCTGAAATATAGACAACTTGTTAGAAATAAAAAATACTAAGTCTGAATGATTTTGAAAATCCAGATTTGACCGTATAAAGTGTGACTAAACTATTTGGTGCATGGAGCCATTTTTATAGCATTTTTTTGTCTCGGTTTTAAAGGGAACTGCAGTTTCCTCCTCTAAATCAAGACAAAAAAATCATGCTACAAATAGCTCAAAATGATGTTACAATGTGACATACCACATGGTGTGACGAAACTGGTGTAATTTATATGATCATTTAACTTATCTTCATGTTTAACTGCATGTTTATATATATCACATGCACAGGGATGTTGTTATAAGGTAAAGATGAACACTTGTAGGCCATGGGAGCAACTTTATGAACACTCTAGCCCCCTACCCCCCACATCACGTATTGATAGAATACCAGTAAATAAATTAGTTATCCATCACACATTAATGTCAAACAATATCTTAAATATAAAGATTTTTGGATATCAGTTTAATTAAAGTGGAGTTAAATGTTTTTTTAATGAATTTTGCTTCAAAGATTTTCAGCTAAAGGAATTATTAAAAGAATGTAAAAAGAAATGTGAAAAATAAAAATGAAACCTGTGTATTTTGCAAAATTCATGTCAGCAGAATCTGGAAATAATACATCAGAATAATTATACCCCCAAAAACGAAGTTTGGGGGGGGTATATAGGAGTCACCCGGTGGTCGGTTGGTCGGTCGGTCGGGCGGTCGGTCGGTCGGTCCAGACGTCCGTTGCATTTTCCTTGTCCGGAGCATAACTTGAAGACTAATAGTTGGAATTCAATATAACTACATACAATGGTCAAGCACATTGAGAGGAAGTGCAGTGCACAAGAACCATAACTCTATCTTGACTAATTACAGAGTTATTGCCCTTTGTTACTTTTCCTTGTCCGGGGCATAACTTGAAAACTACTGATTGGAATTCAAAACAACTTCATACAATTGTCCAACACAATAAGGGGAAGTGCAGTGCACAAGAACCATAACTCTATCTAAAGTAATTACAGAGTTATTGCCCTTTGTTACTTTTCCATTGCTTTTTTTTGTCCGGACCATAACTTGAAGACTAATGGTTGGAATTCAATATTACTAAATACAATGGTCAAGCACATTGAGAGGAAGTGCAGTGCACAAGAACCATGACTCTATCTTGACTAATTACAGAGTTATTGCCCTTTGTTACTTTTCCTTGTCCGGGGCATAACTTGAAAACTACTGATTGGAATTCAAAACAACTTCATACAATTGTCCAACACAATAGGGGAAGTGCAGTGCACAAGAACCATAACTCTATCTAAACAGTAATTACAGAGTTATTGCCCTTTGCTTTGTTACTTTTCCATTGCCTTTTTTTGTCCGGACCATAACTTGAAGACTAATGGTTGGAATTCAATATAACTACATACAATGGTCAAAGCACAATTGAGAGAAAGTGCAGTGCACAAGAACCATAACTCTATCTAAAGTAATTACAGAGTAATTGCCCTTTGTTACTTTTCCATTGATTTTTTTGTCCGGACCATAACTTGAAGACTAATGGTGGAATTCCAATATAACTACATACAATGGTCAAGCACATTGAGAGGAAGTGCAGTGCACAAGAACCATAACTCCATCTTGACTAATTACAGAGTTATTGCCCTTTGTTACTTTTCCTTGACCCAGAGCATAACTTGAAAACTACTGTTTGGAATTCAATACAACTATATACATTTGTCAAGGACATTAAAAGGAAGTGCAGTGCACAAGAGCCATAACTCCATTTTTGACAAAATACAGAGTTACTGCCCTTTGATACTTTTCCTTGTCAGGAGCATAACTTAAAACATACTGGTTAGAATTCAAAACAACTTCATACAATGGTCAAGCACAATAAGAGGAAGTGCATTGCACAAGAACTATAACTCTATCTACAGTATTTATAGAGTTATTGCCCTTTGTTCCTTTTCTTTGTCTTTCTGGACTTATTACAGAGTAATTCAATTAAACTTCATCAATGGCCAACCACATTGAAAGGAAATGCAACATATAAGAACCACAACTATCTTTAATTGCCCACAACCATAACTGTATATTTCAATTCTTTTACAAGGTATTCTGTTACTAGTAACATCCTCATTTCCGAAGCAGTCTTGTGGGGGTATTAATCACATTTAGTGATAGTTCTAGTTTTATTTTAAATTAATTGTGGTAGATTTTGGAATAAATACACATGTGTGTTTATATTTTGCGTTTCATTTTTTTTTTTTATATTCATTTATTAGTTGTTTTTTTCTATGAATTTTTAGATTATGTTTCTTTAGAAACAAACTTTTGAAACTCTAGTGTGCAACCTCTAAAAATTTTTGTGTTGAATGGTCATTTTAAAATATCAATCTTGCCCCATCTGTGTCAAGTTTAGAATCATTATGGCCTTGTTATTTTCAAAATATCTTAAAATTGCCATGTTCCAACAACTAAAATGATTTATATTTGAAATATTTGAGTTTTTTTTATTGCATCTGATAGTGTAAAATTCATGTGTTCATAGTTTTGCTGCCTTTTTTAAGACCTGATCTGTTTATTTATTTACAAGGGAAATTGATATATCATTTTGACATTAAATAAAAGAAAACTATTTGTATATTTTTATCAAAAAAGACAAAAAAGCCAGGTACTTCAGCACTCTTACAGTTGATTCTTAAATAAAATAAATAAAAGCAAAATTTTGATTTTTAAATATCCTTAACCTATTGTCTGGTAAAGGTTCTACAACTCTTGATTACTTCTTACCTAGTCAAGCATTAATTACCTCCCTTTGATTATTAATATCTAGCTATAACTAATAAAATAACACGCAAATCTGAAAATTCATTAATTTTGTCATTTAACATTAAGACATCAGTCATTTAATATTTCATTTAGAGGAAGCATACAACTTATAGAGTAAGATTGAGAAGAGAATTATCGTATAAACAGATCAGAGTTGCTTTCAGAATACTTCTTTCTTCCTCTCACATATCTTGTGGTGAAAGTATCTAGATTTTAGTTATCTTTCAGTTCAGAAGCAGCAGTAACATGTTTTATTTCAGCTTTTATCTTCTGATTTGCCATTGTCAAATTTTAATTATTTTTTAAGACTTTGAGTGATTGTTGAAATTTTACCATGTTGAAGTAAGACATCTGTAAATGAGATATAATTTTACCATGTTGAAGTAAGACATCTGTAAATGAGATATAATTTTACCATGTTGAAGTAAGACATCTGTAAATGAGATATAATTTTACCATGTTGAAGTAAGACATCTGTAATTGAGATATAAATCTGGTCCCTCATGAGGTCTTTAGTCCCTCTCTTAGGTCTCTGTTTCCAATAGCAGTGAGGAATATTTATCCATCTGGTTACTGTAAAGCATTGGACTGTGAATTAGCGACCCAGGTTGGATTCCCGGACATTGTAGCTCACTTTCGTTGTGATTGATCATGAAATATTTTCTACTATCATTTGTACTGTACCTCTGCTGTACTATGTTCATATGTTATCAGGACATTTGGAATGTTAAGGCAACAAGTACACTGCTTGACAGCCTGCCCAGTATTGATGCAGTGGCTGGACTGTGCTCTGGTGAATTCAAAGGGGCTTACTGCAGTGATCTTGAGGTTAAACTTCCAACACCACCACAACTTGTCTTTCTCCACGGCAGTTTCAAATCCTGCCAGGGACTTTAGATTTTGCTTTTAAATTAGTACTGAAAATCTTGAAGAAATAACTCGAGCCATGACTGGTGTATGTATTTTTATATTTTTTTCCTGTCAGCATTTATCTGAGTTACAAAATAGCCTAGAAAGTTACAGAAATTCTTGTCTGACCACAAGTTAGTGTTCTCAAAGAAGAATGAATATGTTTTATAATATTTTATGTACAATCAATAAGATCTCAACTTAAAGTCGGGTTTCTATGGATATCAAGGTATACTTTGATTATAAAAGAAATATAAAGTTGTGCTAACAAATTTGACTTTTTCATTAAAGTAGGCAACATTTTTCTCACCTAGATTTCTCTCCTTGATTACAAGCAAAAGTAGAAAAAGATATTGAATTTTCATTTAAGTGCATTAACGTTGAGACACAGGTTTAATTTGCTTTTTTAATATTTGTTAAATAACAGCACCTTTTCAATGCTTTTTAAAAGACAAGGTTGACCATTTTTTTCCTTTTACCTGACCATATTTAATGCTTATTGTTTTTATTGGAGATACTATATAGACAAGTTGCATGATGACATCACAAGCACTTGCTACCAGAATTTAGCAATTAAATACATGTATCATCATGTTTTTCCCCCGTATCCTATTAATTTCAGTGTAATGAACTTGCCCTGCTTTGAATTTGGACTAGTCCATTTGTAGTTACAGGGGATATAAAAAAATTAGAATATCAAAATTGAGCAGTATAGAGCCTGGTCAGACTGCCCCAATTTTTTTAGGGGGGCATCTGTTGCCGAGTGGTTAAGGTCATTGACTTCAAACCTCTTGTCCCTCACTGCTGTGGGGTCCAATCCTGACATATACTTTGGATTCTTTCATTTGAGGAAGCTTTCCAGCTAGCGCACGAAACGTCGGTGGGTCTACTCAGGTGTCCGTTTCGTGCCAGAAATAATGCATGGAAGGGCACCGTAGGTCTTCCTCCACCAGTAAAGGTGGAACATCACCATATGACCAAAGGTCAGTGCGACATTAAACCCAATCAAACAAACAAGCACAAATTTTTTAGACTGGTCTGGCTCTATACTGTTGACATTGCTAAGCCACAATCAAAACAGCAAAAAGAAGCCAAGCTTAGCATAAAATGTACACAATGAAACGTTTAGTCTTTGTGAACCATCAATATGCTTATACCTTTAAGTGTTGTGTGAAGGAGGTAAATTTTTTCATTCATGAAACTTTTATTAGTATTTATAGTAACATAACTGCTCCTCTTTAATGAATCAATCAAGAAAATGCAAGTAACATTTAGATTATCATTCTTTTAGGCTTCATTGAAAAGACCTTTTCTGTCTTTCTTTTAATGAAGAGCTATAAAGTAAAAAAAGTGTAACAAAATAAGCAAAACATTTCTTAATCTTAGTTTTGATTTATTTTATATATATATATATTTTTTTTTTTGATAAAGTTTACCATAATGCCAAATATTTAGATTACAGAATTTGTTATCTTTTTCATAATTATGTTTCTTTGTATTAGATTTAAAATATTTCTTTGCATTTATGCCTCTGATATTCATATGAAGAAAGACAGAAAAGTTTTAGTTTATTCCTATTGGTGCATGGCTACTTACCCAGATAGTTACAGTAAACATAAGAAGCTGGATGCATGTAATTGTGATTGTTGTTGTTTTTTTGTGTAACTTGAATTAATTATATCAATTACACAAGAGAGTTTGTGATGTTTTACGTGTGAAAAAGCATGGTAATTATGCATGGCATATTATATAGATAACAAAATTGAATATAGAACTGAAGTTGACCCAGTTATTATAACACTGTATTCAATTCAAGAGTTTGGAAAAAGAAATTATTACAGTTCAGGAATATAGGATGTTTCAGGCAGAGAGGTTAATGTGGCTGATTTGAAATTACTTGCCAGTCACTGCTTTGGTTTAAAATTCCTTGCAGGGACTTTAGATTTACAAATCAACCAAATGGTTGGGCAGGCTACATGCATAGCACCAGTAGCTTGCCTTGCTTTATACCAGTGGTATACTAAATTAATTGCATTGTGTGTTCAAAGAATGGCTACAATCTTATTATGCCCGATTTAAATATCATCTTTGATAGGATGTGATTGGATATGATACTTGTTATACTGTATGAGGATATTTTTGTAATGTTTATGTATAGTTATAAATTTTTTTACAGGATATAATGGCCCATTATGAACAGTTTAACAAAGTCACTAGGCAAGGGTTATAAAGCAAACAACTGTTCATATATGGCCATTTAACTGTTACAAAAATTAATATTTTTTATAAAATAGCATAATTTCTTTAATTTTGGAAAAACGTGAATAAATTCATTAATTTACAGTAGCAGTGTGTATAGATTATATTAACACCAAAGATTGTCCAATGAAAATTGACGATATCAGCATGCAGTATTATAAGTATAGTTATACCATTATATCAATTTACAATATACATGTAGTTGAGGTATTGTGCTAACATTAAAAGATATCATGATGATGGTTTGATCCTTACCTTGCTAAAATTGCATACTGAAATATGTCTTGTTCGAAAATTGAACTGAGTATTGTGAGTGAAAGAATTACAGTTTGAAAAAACAAAATCAAATTGAGTAGCCACAGTATAGACAGTGATAGAGTCTTGTTCAACTGAACAGATGTATTTCTGGGGGCTAAGACACTTTTGTAGTACATTATCAGCCGTTTTGTTTTCAAAGTTATCTAAAAATTGATTTTTGGATAGTTTTGTAAAGTCAATATTCACAGTGGACACAAGCTCTGAGTTGGTATTTATATAGGTTTATTGCCCCTTGAATATTTATTGCCCCTCTTATTGTACGGCAATTAATGTGAACATGCAATAAAAGGATTATTAATGTCTGACAGTTTATTTGATTTCTGTTTGATTAAGAAGAAAAAGAGTGTTATTTTGGATGTTTTATGGTTTTTTAAACATCTTGTTCTGAAGATTTAAGATCTTTTTGCCTATTGTATGTCTGCTCTACTTGAAGTAAAGAACTTGTTTTGTCCGTGTAAGTCTGTGTAAGTCAGACATTTTTATACTTAAAAATTATTCCTCCAGTTACCGTAGTTTGAAATAATAATGACATTGATGTGTAGTTTCTCAATTATACAGTGATTTGCATTTTCTCTATTATACAGTCTTGATAACTAATGGATTTATAAATCTATTGTGACTTGAATAATACTAAATTATCAGTAAGATTATTTTAAATCAGCATGTTTACAGATTAATGTAAAAAAAAAGAGGAATTCTTCTCATTTCAAGTACATTGTATTATATATAAAAAGGACAAAAATTTTTGAGTAATTTGGAAATCTTGAGTTTAATGTGTAAGATAATATGCTAGTTTATAGCTGTTAAAAGTCAGTCACTTATAAGATAGCTTGTTAAGTAATACATCGATTATGTGCAAAATATTTTGAAACTTTGTTTTAATGTACTTTTGATCAATATTTTACCTAATGGAAAGCAAATTTTCACATATTTAGAAAAAATAATTTTATGATCATCAGTGGACATGCTGCTTTAATAGTGATGTAATCAATATTCATTAATTTATTCCATGCTTTTAGTTTTGAATATATCACTAAATATTAAAAGCATTGTTTCTAAAAATAGTTTTACAGGGATTCATTAACTTATGCATGAATATTTTTACACAATTCTAGTTATATAATTATGCTTTTTAAAGCAGCTTTAATTGTTCATTATCTGAGTATGTAAAACTATATAAACTGTTATATTAATGCAGGCAGCCGAGACCGTGTCTGAATTAGAGAGTCATATCGACCAGTTGAAGCGAAACTTGAAGGACGCTGAAGAACAGCGTCAGCGTCAAATACGTGAGATGGAACAGGTCCATAAACAAGACAAGTACCACATGGAAACTTTACACGAAAAACAGGTACATTGTTTAAACTTTACTTTACATTCAAGTACTAGGTTAATGGTCAATCAAGGGTGTTCAGGTACAAGCCGGACTCTGTTCATGACACGACATCAGTTGTTTTCAGCTTAAGAAGCAGATCTTAAGGTTAATGATACATGTATAATATGACAGTTCCTGATTTAACATCCAGCGTAAATAGAATTGTTTGAAGCAATGTTAATTTTTGTGTAAACTGGTTCTATGTAATGGTAGTTTTTTGTTTTGGATTTAGTTTTACTGAAAGGTGAATAATTGTTTGAGGTCTTTCAAGTGTCTCATCAAAATGCAAGTTTAAAGTGGAAAGTTCTATGGGTCGAGTAAAGTTGCAAAGTCACCATTTTGTTTGAAAAAAAAAGATTTTATTGAATAATACCAGTAAATTTAAATGCAACAAAGAATTAATGAATGATGCATTCTACAATTTTGCCATGATGATAAAATTAAGTTTAATATCATATTTGCTAGTGATGGATGAGTGGTGGAATAAAATGATTGATTATTTCCTTTAACACTCTGAGATAAACACAAAAAAAGGGAAATGTTTTTTTAACCGAGTGAATATGGCCAATTGATATAATTTCAGCTGTCATCGGCTAAGAAAGAGATTGATCAGCTCGATGCAGATCTTCATAAGAAAATAAAGAGTTTGGAACAAATTGTGAGGTATGTACTGTTATAGCCGAAAAAGCAGCCCCCAACCAGATTTTTGTGTTAATTCTTATTACAATTGTAGATTTCTTCTAACTAGTGAACATTTTTTAGCTCGACTTTTCTATGAAAAGGGGAGCTATCCTACTCGCCCCGGCGTCGGCGTCGGCGTCGGCGTTAGCGTCGGCGTCGGCGTTGGCGTCACACCTTGGTTAAGTTTTTCGTACCACCCCACTTTATTTCAGAAGTATTACAAGTATGGCTTTGAAACTTACCATACTTGTTCACCATCATAATCTCCATCTACAGACAGGAGTACATAACTCTGTCAAGGTTTTTGACAGAATTATGGCCCTTTTTTGACTTAGAAAGTGTATTGAGCTTGGTTAAGTTTTTTGTACCACCTCACTTTATTTCAAAACCATTGGAGGTATTGCTTTGAAACTCACCATACTTGTTTACCATCACGACCTTCATCAACAGACAAGAGGACATAACTCTGTCAAGGTTTTTGACAGAATTATGCCCCTTTTTGACTTAGAAAATACATTGAATGTGGGTAAAATCCACTTATTGCCTTAACCCTTTGAGATATTGCTTTGAAACTTTTAATGCTATTTCACATCATTACCCCCATCTGTACGCAAGAGAAGGTAACTCTGTCAGGGATTTGTTTTAAAAATTAAGGCCTTTTATCGACTTAGAATCTTGGTTAACTTTTTTGTACCAGTCAACTTTTTGACTGAACTGGTTGAGATATTAAATTGAAAGTTGGAATACTTGTTTACCATCATGGTCCCAAAACATGGGCAGGAGAAGGTAATTCTGTTAAGGATTTTATTTGAATTATGGCCCTTTTTGACTTAGAAACTCAGTTAAAATTTTCATTCTTGTCCACTTGTTGACTTAACCATTTGAGATATTACTTTGGAAGTTGGAGTTCTTATGTGCCATCATGAGACCTATCTGTAAGCAAGAGAAGATAACTCTGTGAAAATGTTTCTTGATTTGTACTTAGAAATTCCTAGTTAAAGTCTTGTGTGCCCTTAACTGTCAAAGTTTTGTTTTATAGGCAAGCACTAAAAAAGTCGAGCGCGCTGTCCTTCTGACAGCTCTTGTTTTTAGGATGTACTGTACTAATAAAGTGATTTAGATTTAGCCAAAGTTACTTACTATCCTTGGAAATGATTTTTCATGTGTCAAAATATATGAAAATAGCCTTAACTGTAACCAATTAATAAAAAAGTGCAGATATGAGGCAATAAAAAAGTATATTCTGTCATATTGCTAAACATGCAGTGTCACAAAAGGATTATGAATATTATTACATTTCTTAAACTTTTAATATATTTTTCTTTAAAGTGACGTCCCTTGAGGCAAAGGGGTTGCCTTAAACAATTGAGGCTTAAGAATTGCAGTCATGACTAAACATGTTTGAATAACTGGAGTCTATGCATTTCTTAGCTCCAGCAGGTGAGATGGTTTTGATCCTTTGTGTTGCTTTGAAGTTTGTAACACCAAAGGTTAGCCAAAATCATCTTTCTCGTTACGACTCTATATGACACACTGTGTTTGTGCGTCATAAAACCAAACAAACTGTCAAGCTAAGTTAGCTGTATATTTCAAAAGATTTTTTTTAATGTTGATGTTTGATAGTAACAAATGTTTAGCCTTAGGATAAAACTTAAAAACTGCCAGAAATACTGCCCCGCTATTTTTACAACTTAAACATTACCAGTATTTCCGAAAACTCCTTATAGATACAATGTATTTGTATGAGTCACATGAGTTACTGATTACTCAAGTGACATTAATTATTAAATTAAAAAGAAATTTGACAAAATATAGAGTGATTTTAATTTTACCTGAACACTCACCATTGGATATGCTGTAAGCTTAGATTTAAAATTATAGAACATTTGTTTATTATTGTGAAGGCCTGTAGTTTAAATAAACAGTTTAAAAGAGAAGGATGATCACTGTTTACTTATATTGCTATGGTGATGCCTGGCTATGTGGTATGCTGTTAATTTTATGATCAGGATTTTCCAGAACATTGGCATGATTAAGGTTCATAGGGTTCATATAGACTTATTGAACTTAAGTCAGTATTAAAAACAAGGCAGATTTTTCATTAATTCCTGGTATTCATTGCTAAAAAGGTAATTAAGCATCCCATTAATTTTATTCTCAAAAACCAAGGAATTCATTTATTCATCACTTTAAACAAGGCATTTAGTGATTCATTAAATAAAAGCAAGATATTCATCAGTTAGCATTCATTGATAAGTTATTCATCACTATAAACAATGCATTTTATCAATTTTCATTTACAATCAAAAACAGGGATTCATCAATATAAAACAAGGAATTCAATAATTCATCTCTAAAAACAGTCCATTTTATCAGTTGGCATTCATCATAAAAACAATGCATTTTACTTTTTTTAATGTCATTTACCCTTTAATAAAAATTGTTCTTAATGAATGTTTTTTATGCAGATTTTTAATATGAACCTCAGAATATTTTCAAGGAATAACCTAAATTTTTATTGATCTTTTCAGGGATAGAGAAGATGAAATCAAACGTTTGTCTGAGAAAAATCGCCACCAGGCCCAGGAGTCTGAGAAAGCTTTGTCAGCGTTCAAGGAACAGGTTGATAAAAACCAGACACGTATGTTTGACGATATGAAACAACAAATGGCACGGGTAGAATCAGATCTTAACAAGTCTAAACAAGCACGGGAAAAGCAGGCAAAGGAGTTTAACAGGCAAATTGATGAAGCAAAGGCCAGTCATAATAGAGAGGTAAGATCATTCTGTATGAGACCTTTTTTTGTATTTTGCAACAGTAGTTAAAAATAGCATTATATACCCATTGAGTCACATAATGTACTTTTAGCAGTGTCATTCCTGTGGTATGTGGTATGAATGAAGTTGAAAAGTCTTACACCATAAAATAACAAATAAACTGAAATAAATTATTTGTTTTCTTTATAATAATTTGAATTTAAGTAAATATTGTTGGTTTGAATACCCCCATTGATTTACTACTGTTTACCTCACACCCAAACACAAAAAACAACAACAGCAATGGAAACAAAGGATTAATGGTACTGCATACCTTAGAATATTAGAAAGTTGATGTTTTAATTTGAATAATATTTGCAGTATTTATCATATGTAAGGTTATTGATGTTATTGACAATTTTTGACTTGTTTTGTGGTGTCACCAGGTGATGGAACTAAAAATGTCATTTGAACAAGATAAAGCAGGTATGCTGAAGGACTTCCACTTACAGAAGGAGTTTATACATGGTGAGCACGAGAAGGAGACCGAGAATCTCAAGTCTTTACACAGACAGGAAGTCACAGATCTCGAGAAAAGGATGCATTTGAGACAAGAAAAGGATGCAAAGGTATAGTAAAACATGATTTATGTTTTTAAAGGTAAAACATGGCGATTTTTTGTAGGAAATTCTTTTGTTTTGGTATGGTAAGCTGGTAATTTATACTTAGGGATAAAACTTTGCCAGTTTATTTTGCTGTTTTGGTATTGTTAGCAGGTAATTTATACTTAGGGTTGAAATTTTGCCAGTTTTGTTTGCTGGAAATTATTTTGTTTTGGTATTGTTAGCAGATCAAATACATGTTGTTAATTATGATTAAATGTTGCAAGATGGAGGTATTATGAGAAGAGAATACAAAATGTAACTGCTAACAAGAAAACATATGAGTTGTGTCATGACAAAACCAACATAATGGGTTTGTGACCAGCATGGATCCAGACCAGCCTGCGCATCTGCGCAGTCTGGTCTAGATCCATGCTGTTCGCTTACAACTCTATAACAAGTAGAGAAACTGATAGCAAACAGCATTGATCCTGATCAGACTGTGCAGATGCGCAGGCTGGTCTAGATCCATACTGGTCGCAAACCTATCATGTTGGTTTTGTCATGATGCGGCTCATATATGTTTTTTTACAGTTGTCTAGATACTGATAATTTAACTTAATGCTACATCATCCTTATTCTTGGAGCACTTATTTGATAGGTCAATCCATGAATTTAAGATTCAACAAAATTTTATTTTGTCTGTTGTAAAAATATTTTATTGCACATTTTGTTCACAAAAACCAACAGTCCATAAATTTAGGAACTCACGAAAATGTCATTTTTTGACAAAATCTTTGAAATTCTGTGCAGACGAAAATTAAGTGAATTCACAGTATACCGACCATTCTCAATAAAATAAAGCATTTGAGGTTGGAAAATATTAAAAATTTGATTTTGTTATTATGTCATTTTTTATCACTGAAGTAAATGTTTAGGGTATTTTGCAAGTTTGGCAGAAATATTTTCAACAAGAAATTATAATATAACAGGATAGCATTTATTTTGGTAATGACACTGTATTTCCTTGGTAACGTAGATTTCAGATCTTATAATGTAACATATTGGCTGCATATAAATAACAAATGTCTATAAAATATATCAAAATCTGTAAATTCTCTATCTAGAGGAACTTTCTAACCCAGGAAAATTGAAGGAAGTTGGGTACCTTGCTAATTTTCAGTTAATTTCTTCAAAGTTAAATATTCGTAGAAAGCGAAAATAGTCAATTTTGGAAATGATTATTTTATGTCTTCATTCCAAGGATATATATCATATATGATATATGAGAGGTCGAATGCATACACAAATGTTGTATTTAGAACCTTTTTTCAAAACATTCAAATTTCCACTTTCTTCATATTTGGAAAAATTATTGCTAAGCAGTTCTATATTTATCCCAATGCAATATGTCACATATGTTTCATTTTATTCAAATACAAGTAAAGATTACGAAAACAATTTTATTTTTTTGTAAAATAATGAATATTTTTTGGATATTATTTTAACAGTATTATACATAGAATGAAATACAGCCAGTAAACTCTTTGCAGCAATGAATTTGTTGCTATTGAGAACTTCAAGCTTATAATATATTTTTAACATTTCTGCTGGTACATCAACATATTATGAAAATATCTTTCCTTTACAAAAACACTTTTGTATCTTCTTACATTTAATACAAGGTTACCGTTACTAACAGCCATGCTAATCCCAACTTTACCTTTAATTTTCAAAAATTGTGGAATTTTAAGTTGGAGTAACGTATGTTTCACACTGGCTTATTTATGAACTTTATCACAGAATTGAAACTTACATGTCAAATCGACTTTTTTTATTTCGGAATCAAATGTACATCATTATATTGTCATATAAATGCGATTTTATGTTTTTATATTTGCATGTGTAAACAACATAAAATTTGTTTGATAAAAGTAACATTTGTTTCACTATGGTTACTTAAACAAGTTAAAACTCGAACAAAGTTAATAAAATTTACTTACTAATGTAAAATTGAAGTTAATGCTACTGTTATACGTGCTTTCTGACTTCAATTTCCCTTTTGATAAACTTACTTTAAAAAGTTGGTAATATATGTTTCTGTAACATATGTTTCATTTTTAGCTCGACTATTTGATAAGAATAAGTAGAGCTATTGCAGTCACCCGAGCGTCGGCGTCCGTGTCGGCGTAACCACTTATGTTAAAGTTTTTGTAATAGTTCGAATATTTTCAAAGTCCATTGACATATGGCTTTGAAACTTTGCACACTTGTTCACAATCATGACCCCAACCTGTAGACAGGAGAAGGTAACTCTATCAAGCATTTTGACAGAATTATGCCCCTTTTTCGACTTAGAATTTACGTTAAAGTTTTTGTAATACTTCAAATATTTTCAAAGTCCATAGACATATGGCTTTGAAACTTTGCACACTTGTTCACCCTCATGACCCCAACCTGTAGACAGGAGGAGGTAACTCTATCAAGCATTTTGACAGAATTATGCCCCTTTTTCGACTTAGAATTTACGTTAAAGTTTTTGTAATAGTTCAAATATTTTCAAAGTCCATTGACATATGGCTTTGAAACTTTGCACACTTGTTCACCATCATGACCCCAACCTGTAAACAGGAGGAGGTTACTGTATCAAGCATTTTTTTTTACTATCAAGCACTAAGAATAGTCAAGCGTTGCTGTCCTACTGACAGCTTTTGTTACATTGAAAGTGAGTTGAAAAATGACACAAGAGCGTATAACCCCCAATAATTTGTGGTTAATATATCAGAGTTATACACATGTTAAATTTATTTCTCATTTGGAGTCTTCCTTCAATGGATCAGCTCTTAAACAATGGTAACGTATGTTTCTTTTTAAAACGCTGTTGAAAAGATTTGAATAAAAAATGAAAATTTCCGAAAACAGAATGATATTTGAGAGGCTGCAAGTTTCTTTTTGCTTATAATTAGATATTTGCTGTATTATAAAGCATGCATCGATTCAATTATGTAATTTCTGTTTCGCTTGTAATTGTTTTAGGTTTGTCACTATTTATTCGTATGCATTTGGCGACATTTGATCATCCATTATATCAATGAGGTTTTTAAGAGTCAAATATAATTTTTACTTATAATCAAAGTGCATATACACGCAGCAATGACTAATTGCACATGTTTTGTTTATTCTGGAACTTATTTTTCTGAAACACAATTTCAAAGTTGAAAATTCTAGGTGGCGACAGTAGCGTATGTTACATTTTAGGGCATTAATGGTACTTATAAAAGAAAAATACCAGATAAAAATGTAAAACTGAGAGGGTCCCTATTAGACATAGTGGCAGCCACCTTTCTAACAACATTTTGCCCTCAAGAAAAACCTTTGTATAAGAGCTACCCAGTGGAACATCAAATGCTGTGTTTTATTGAGAATGAGCTTATACATGGTTAAAAGAGTCTCAGTGAGTAACTGACCAAGAGCCACTTGCAATTTACTGCAGTGGATTTAAATCTTGCTAGAAACTTTTGGTTTCTCTCTTGATCTAAGGAACAATCAAAATGGCTTACAGAGGGATGATGGTTCTGCAAGGATTCCTTCTTGTGCCTCAAATTATGCACAAAGGGGCACCTGTGTTCTTCTTGTGTTTTTCCCAGTTTGACCTTTACAGTATTAGTATGATTTTTCTTGATGTAAATATATTTGTTGTTGTTGTTACAGAAAATTGCAGGACTAGAACTGCGTGAGCAGGAGTTAAGAGAAGAAGTTGTTCAGTGTAATCAGTTGAGGAAACAACAGTTAGTGGAGCTAGGCCTACTGAGAGAAGAAGAGAAGCAAACTATGCAGAGGGAACAAGAAACGGAGGTAAACATGTCTGATTGAAATACCATGTTTTTATAATATCACATTGTCAGGGTTGTTAGAAAGACCATATTTTTCTTATATACTTGCATGGTTTTTTGCAGATGTCATCAATTGCTGCATAACAATGTGTCATTGCACAAGGCATCTATAGTTCTAGACTTTCTGAAGTAGGAAAAAAGTCATTGTGCCGTGACCCCCCTCCCATCCTCAGTATTTACCTGACCTTGCCCCTGGTGACTTCTTTTTGTTGCAAAAGCTTAAAAATGCCTTTTAGTTCCAAAATTTCTTCAGTGCAAACACCTTGGTTCTTTAATACTCCAGTGCCTTCATAGTATACCTTACAAAGACTATGAAAATATCATTAAAGATTGGATCTGGACACTGAAACTTTGTATATCTGTTGGAGCTGAATACTTTGAGGGAAAAAAATTTAGTGAAACCTATGAAGTATCAACTTCTAACTAACTTAAATGCATTTATATTTAAACACTCCTCTTATCAAAGAATGACCATTTTTTGTGATATCACATTGTCAGCCTTCTAAGAAAACTGAATGATTGGATTTTTTTATGCTGAGTGAAGTGTTTTCTATGTTTTAAGTTGCTAAATCATATACAATTTACAAATAATTAATGTCATACTTATATGTTATTGCAGATATTAAAATATTTGTATGAGTCTGACCTTATTGTTAAGATGAAATATTTTCCAGCAGTTTTACTTATACAGGATTTTCATTCAATGAAATAGCCTTTACTGTAGAAGTTTTTTTGTTTTGTTTTTTAAACCCAGTATTTTCAAACCTATCTCTGCTGTTAACGTTTCAGTAGGTATATTAAGCTTGAATATGCATGTAAAACGGTGATAGTTAATGAAATGATATTGTATTTAGATGAACAAACTAAAATCTGAAATGGAGCAGCAAAGGTTAGAGTTACAGAAGACTCATAGTACAGAAATGGAGCATGTCCTTGGAAAGGTAACTGTTTAAGTGTTTGTCCTTGGAAAGGTGAATGTTTAAATGTGTGTCCTTTGAAAGGAAAATATTTGTCTTTCCTAAAGATGTTTATTTGAATTTCTTTTATTGGTAAGATAAATGTGAACTCTCTGTCCTTGGAAAGGTAAATATAAAAATGTTTTTGATGTTTTTCCTTCAAAGGGTATATGTTCAAATGAAATCCTTAGAAATCTTGGTTGTTATGAAATCTAAATGCTATTTTGAAGAAAAAATGTTTGTCTAAACCATAAAATTGATCAGACAATATTTAGACCTTGAGACAAATATTTTTGATACATAAACTTTGAAACTTATGCCCTGTTTCTTTTCATTTGATTTGCTTTACCATATCTTTGAAAATTTGTCTTGAAAGGTTATAATTTTCCATATGGAATTCTAGGATAAAATTTTAGTCTCTCTTGGTTTCTAGGTGTCATGTGACATACTGTATAAATTTTTTATAATTTCTGTGATTTATTATAGAATTTGTGAATTGAAATGAGATCTTAGTTTATGACTTTTGAAAATGAAATATGTATTTTTTTTCTCCCCAGACTAATGAAAGATTGAAACAGATAGAGAGGGAATATTCAGAAAGAGCTCAAAAATCTGCAGACGTAAGTTTTATTTATTTAGTAGAAGAAGGCAAACAATATTGCGTTACTAATATTTTAAGTTTTCTGACAAGATTTACAAAACCACAGATCCTACGTACCTTTTTAATGCATGTAAAACAGCACATGTATGTAGTGTGTTTTTAGGAATATAAGTGAAATAGTTACAACACTTTTTGTTGTTAAAAAAACTAAAAATGGAGACTGTTATTTAAAGAAGCTATCCAGCTAGCTTATGCAAGGTTGGTGATTCTATTCAGGTGCATTTGAGTACTCTCTTGCACCTGAAGTAATGCATCTGAGGTCATTGTTCACCAAAAACCATGACTTGTACATTGTGTAACTTTAAAGTCCAGAATATGCTAGTTTAACTAAAAATCCCTTTTGCTCATTAACTTTTATATACTTGCTTTTTATAATCATAATTTTACATATGCTGGTAACCATTTCATACACTCTGGTAACCATTTCATACACTGACATTAATTAAACCTCATTGAACTATTACATGTAATAACTTAGACAAAAGAAGAAGATATAAACTAGGAGCTTTGTAAAAGAATTGTGTAATCTTGTTATCAATATTTATTGTTGTTTTGCGTTACCAATATTTATTGTTGTTTTTCCAGACCATTTCAGAATTACATGCCACAATTAATCAGCTTAGAGATGATATGAAAAAGTAAGTACAATTATATTATGATATTATTGAGGATGTGAAGATATTTGTATTGTAGTTACTTGACAAATCTTGCTGGGTATGATTAACATACTGTTAAATTGTGTTCATGAAGACAAAGAGTAGATGAGAGGAAGGAGGTATTTTAGGGAAAGAAAGAATGAAAGAAGAAAGGAGGGATGGAAAAATGTAAAAGGAATAAGTTGAACTCAAATGATGTCAAGAATAAACAAGAAACAAACAAATCAACAGTAATTAAATAACAATTAGCAAACAAACAAATAAACAGCAAATCAGACTATCAGCTGTGATATTTCCATGATTTTGAGTTTTTGCAAAAATTTGAAGATAAAAATCAAATTTCTATTTTTTTCTACAATGGTTTTAAATGACAATCGGAATACTTTGTTGAATTAAAATCAGCATTTAAAAAGTTATCAAAGATTATTCTCATATAAACCTTTTCTTTTGATAATGTCTTTCAAATAAGTGATGTCCCAATGAGGGAGTAAGTTCTTGTACTGCATTACATTTTGTCTTAACCCTAAATCTTCCGGAGCTTTAGCCTTTGCCATCAATAGTTCCAGGCCAGCCTGCACATCTTTTGAAGTGTAGCAAGGATCTATACTGTTGGGCTCAATTTTTGTATTTTGATATTGAAATCTCTCAAACTAAGAACTGACTGTTTTTAGCTCACCTGTCACAATGTGACAGGGTGAGCTTTTGTGATCGCTTTTCGTCCGGCGTCCGTCGTCCGTCCGTCCGTCCGTCCGTCGTCCGTAAACTTTTACTTTAAACGACATCTCCTCATAAACCGCTGAGCCAATTTCATCCAAACTTCACAGGAATGTTCCTTTGGTGGTCACCTTTAAAAATTGTTCAAAGAATTTAATTCCATGCAGAACTCTGGTTGCCATGGCAACCGAAAGAAAAAACTTTAAATATCTTCTTTTGAAAAACCATAAGAGCTAGAGCTTAGATATTTGGCATGAAACATCTTCTAGTGAGTGTCTACCAAGTTTGTTCAAATAAAAGCCCTGGGGTCAAAATTGGCCCCGCCCCGGGGGGTCATTGATTTTCCCTATATGCATATAGTAAAAACTTAAAAAATCTTCTTTTAAAGAACTCAAAGAGCTATGGCTAAGATATTGAGCATCAAACATGTTCTAATAGGTGTCTACCAAGTTTGTTCAAAGAAAAGCCCTGGGGTCAAAATTGGCCCCGCCCCTGGGGTCATTGATTTTCCCTATATGCATATAGTAAAAACTTAAAAAATCTTCTTTTAAAGAACAAAAAAAGAGTTAGAGCTAAGATATTTAGCATGAAACATGTTCTAATAAGTGTCTACCAAGTTTGTTCAAAAAAAGCCCTGGGGTCAAAATTGACCCCGCCCCGGGTGTCATTGATTTTCCCTATATATGCATATAGTAAAAACTTAGAAAATCTTCTTTAAAAGAACTCAAAGAGCTATGGTTAAGATATTTAGCATCAAACATGTTCTAATAGGTGTCTACCAAGTTTGTTCAAATAAAAGCCCTGGGGTCAAAATTGGCCCCGCCCCGGGGGTCATTGATTTTCCTTATATGTGTATAGCAAAAACTTAAAATCTTCTTTGAAAAAAACCAAATAGCTAGAGTTTAGATATTAAGCATGAAACATATTCTAGTAAGTGTCTACAAAGTTTGTTCAAATAAAAACCCTGGGGTAATAACTGGCCCGGCCCCAGGGGTGTCATTGTTTTTAACTATATGTGTATAGTAAAAACTTTAAAACAAATCTTCTTTTAAATAGCCCAATGAGCTAGAGCTTAGATGTTAAGCATGAAACATCTTCTTATGGGTGTCTACCAAGTTTGTGCAAATAAAAGCCCTTTGGTTAAATTGGCCCTGCAACGTTTGGGGGGGGGTGGGGGTTGGGGAGGCCTATATACAGGTGAGCGACCTTATGGCCCTCTTGTCATATCCAAAGCAGGGCAAATCCATTATACAAATTCTGCTGGTTAATGGTTAATTTTTCCCGTCTGAATTTACGTAACTGGATTCTGGTTAAATAGCTGATTGGCGTATTTACAAGTGAGACATTGTATTTAACATTCACAGGCAGAGGGAATCATCAGACAACAAGTTGTCAGAACTGGTCAATAAATATGATGAGGAGAAGAAAATCCTGAAGAAACATTACAATTCCAATCTTTCTGTGAGTACAGCTTTTCCCTTGTTAATATTCAATATTGATGAACTTTAGACAGAAACCATTGATCACTTAAGTGGTGTTTTTTTTTCTGGAGCATTTTTCAGCTGTACTTCTATATTTAGTTAGAAATCATATTTTTATTGTGAATATGGTTATTTTAGGGATATTTTGCATTTTTTTTTAAAGTTCAAGATTCAGGAAATTTGCATAATTATTTAAAATTATTCTGCTCATTCAAGATGTAAAAAATTTTTGCCATTTTAGATTTCTATCTTAGGCAAACTATTTAGGAGCATGGTTATTTTTTTCAGTCTTTTAAGACAATTGGGACTTATAGAATTATGCAAATTTTTTTTTTGGCATTGCAGACTGTACAAAAAGAGTTAGAATCAAAATACACAAAGGTGCGCCAGTTAGAGCGACAGCTTGACCAAAAAGAAACTGACCAGGAAGAAAAGGTGAAATAAAACTTCTCTACAAAGTCTACTTCTCCATAATTGTGCCTTTTACTGCTGTGGGTTTGAAACCTGACAGAGACTTTGGAATCTGTCATGTGGGAAAGCTATCCAGCTAGCTTACAGAAGGTTGATGGTTCTTCTCAGGTGCCCTTATTTACCTTAAATAATGCATGGAAGGGCACGTAAGGTGGTCCTCAGCCAGTAAAGCCAGAATGTCACCCTATGACCTTTACTGTATTGGAGCGACCCAACCATAAAAAAATAGGGAGAGCATCAGATTTGTAATTAGGAGTTTGATCCTTGAAAAAAAGTGACATTTCTCGATGATAATTGATCTCTGACATTGAGTCTTATGGTCATATGTTTCTCACTGCACATATGTGATTAGTAGTTGGTCATGTGCAGAAAATTTTGTCATTACTGGTTACTTATCAGGTGGACTGCCCACCAAGATATTATAAAAAATGTGTTGAAATCAGCGTCAAAGCCAAATAAACAATTAAGACAGAATAATGTTATTTCGTGCATTGATGAGCATTTTTCACATAAAAAAGGTTTAATTCCAGTTTAAAATTTTTTTTTTAAACTCTTCCTTAATATTTCTCTTGCTTCAGTTTCATAATGGATTTATTGCATTTAATTCATATAGAACCTGTAATAAGTAATCCATTAATATTTTGTTATTGTATTTGTAGATTACACATTTGAAAATGTCATATGAAGAAAAGATGAGAGGACTCATGCCTAACTCTATTAGAATGGTAATATTTTGTATGCCTAACTCTATTAGAATGGTAATATTTTGTATGCCTAACTCTATTAGAATGGTAATATTTTGTATGTCTAACTACTAGAATGGTAATATTTTGTATGTCTAACTTTATTAGAATGGTAATATTTTGTATGTCTAACTCTATTAGAATGGTAATATTTTGTATATCTAGCTCTATTAGAATGGTAATATTTTGTATGTCTAACTTTATTAGAATGGTAATATTTTGTATGTCTAACTCTATTAGAATGGTAATATTTTGTATATCTAGCTCTATTAGAATGGTAATATTTTGTATGTCTTACTCTGTTATAATGGTAATGTTTTGTTTGTCTAACTCTATTAGAATGGTAATGTTTTGTTTGCCTTAATTCTCTTAGAATATGCCTTAATTTTCTTAGAATGGTTATATTTTGTATGTCTAATTCTATTAGAATATTAATATATTGTAAGTCTAAATCTATTAGAAAGGTGATATTTTGTTTGCCTAATTCTATTAATGGTAATATTTATTTGTTTGCCTTTCTCTATTGGAATGGCAATATTTTGTCATTGCTTGTATTTGCAAGAAAAAATGATTCTTATTAGCTCAACTTGAATCATAAATAACTTGTGTATTAAAGTGTTAAAAGCAGTTAATTTTTAAAAAAAAGTTATGTTCTTGTCTTTGATAAAAATGTATCCGAGTCTAAATTTATCTATTGCCAAAATGCCAATAGATAAATTAATAATATGGTATTGGTAAATTCATGGTTAAGACATATGTAGGAAATATTAAAGGAACTGTTTTTTTTCCCCACTTTGATAGCAGATGCAATACACTGACAGATACAGTAGATTGTTTCTCCTTCAAATAAAAAATAAAGCATTAAGTTGCATGCTTTGAAAACTAATGTTGAAATTATAGTCATTTATTTTTGAGATGCATTACTTTATGATAGGTCTTGAAATTTCATTGACATTTTATTGCAAATCAAACCCTAATCTGGCTCCCAGAAGATTTAATAATTCCAAGTAATGAAATTTATATTGTAACTTGTCACGTGTAAGTGAAAATTCAGGTTTGATTTTTCCCATTAGAGGAATATTATATCATCCATTATGTCTTCGGTAATGCTCTTGGCGTCGTTAAATGTTATTTAACTCTTTCTTAAAGAATACAGGGAAAAACAGTTGTTTAAGCAATCTTTTAAAATATTTTATTCTTCGTGTTTTCTTTGGTATTTTTGAGTAAAATTTTGTTGTTACATTTTATTGAAGCTATTTTATCGATTTCCATGAAACTGTCAATTAGAGTAACTAGTATTTATCTATATTTTAAGATGAATCTTGTCTTTTATCAGCATCTTTATATGGATCGGCTTAAGTGCATGGTTGGAAGTTTTCAGGCATATGCCTAGAGCTCAGCTTTTTTGTGATAAATTTCATCATGTTTTACTACCGTATAAGTGGTTTTTTCTGCGGTGACTTTATTTCTGCGTTTTCTGCGGTCAGTTTCAGCACCGCAGAAATAAAAACCGCAGAATATTTTCCCATTTTTTTTAACGGTATGTGTCCTACATTATGACCTGTTTCCCCTTAAGTACGTGATTAACGGATTATAACGGTTAGCGGGTCCTCGAGTTGTATAAAATTGCTTTTGGCTAAGTATGTAATATGTGCTTGTAAGGATGTACCTATTGTTAATTATGCCAAGTTATGAATAAAGATATTTAACATCATAGTGTTTGCCTGTACGCTAAAAGGTTTTTTTACCAGTAAATCATTTAAACCATTTTAACCCTTATACTGCTAAATAATCGTCGTATACAATGATTGTTGTCAAACTTACGATAAACTTCTATCAAATCTATTAAATTAAAGAAACTACCGAGGTATATTTTTCACACGTCATTTCACGCTGATCAAAAGATGCATACTATCTATTGTTTCTCATTATATTTGTTTGCAAGCAAACAATATAATTGTTTGTAATTACTATATAGTTTTGCGTTGACGACGATAAACAATATTTTAATGCGAATGTGTACATGCAAATAAAAAAAGATAGAGTAATGTGACTTAGACTTTGATAAGATGAGCCGCAGACTTTAAATCACGTTTTGTCCAAAGAATGAGCCGCAGAAATAAAGTCCGCAGAAAAAAAAAACATGCCAAAATTTGAAAAAAACGCAGAATTTGGAGCCCGCAGAAAAAACCACTTATACGGTATTAGATTATGTAGGAAAATGATTTTAAATTTTAGTTTTCAGGTTTTTCCAAATTTCAACTTGCACCCATTTAAATGGTTGTATGCTTATATTAGCCAAGCCCCGTGGCAAACAGTTGTTAAAACATGACCATATAACCAGTAACAATCTTTGTAATATGTTTACTGAGAAAACATGTAATTGTTGAAAAATTAATCTAGGTAGTTAGTTTATGGAATGTCTGTGGTTCTACTCAGGTGTCTGTTTGTGCCTGAATTAATGCATGGAAGGGCACATGAGGCCTGTCTCCATATGACCTGTACTGTGTTGGTGCAACTTAAACCTCCACCCCCCAAAAAAGAAAATGTTTTTTAGTAATTTAGTACCAATATGCTTGGTAATTGAATGGGGAGTAATTGGAATATTGTTTATATGTTTCTGGACTGCTGTAAAAGCATATATTGGCTTTTATTGTAATTCTGTTTTTATATATTTGAATATTCTGTTTTGTAGGAACTTGACAGCACTATAGAATCTTTAAAATCGCAAATCTCGTCTCTGCAGCAGAAATGTGCATTGCTACAAGAAGAACTAGATATGCAGAGTAAATTTCCACTGGGTACATTTGGATCTAGAACAAGTTCTCCAATCAAATCCTCATCCTGATGACAATATGTTACTATATTTAGTAACATATTTACTATATTTAGTAACGATTTCTATGTTTAGTAACAAACTGTATGGACTTAGGCAGCGGCGGCCATTTTGAATGTTGACTTTATTAATTCACTTACTGCAGCTGAAATCTTGCCATGACAAATGATGTTGTTTTCGTTAGATTACTGTGTCTCTCTTTAAGAAAATGATATATGTGCGTGTACAAATTATTTCTACAGATTATATGTCAAAGTAAAGGAAAGTCGTCGTTTGTAACAATTATAATTTTGACAAGGCAATGTTTTCTCGCTTAGAGACGATGCTGTTATTGGATTTAGATAAATGTTTTCAATTGATCATTACTAGAAATCATCGATGATTATGGTTTAACATTTCACGATTATAACTAGGATGATTCTCTTGTTTACTTTGTATTCCCAAAAGTATTTAAGGGTTGTCTTTTCAAGTGTTTAGCATTTGGAAGTAATTCTATTGCAACTTGTCTAAATAATTCATGCTACTAAATGAGAAGTGAAGTAGTAAAGTCAGTATCTAGAAAGAACCAAAATAACTGTGATAATCATGTTTATAAGTTGTTATATTACATGTATGTAGATTTTATTTATGTATATATAAATTGTGCTTTTTATACAAATGTATATGTACATACCATTTATTTAGCAAAAAGGAAATATTTATTTATAATTTTGTGACATTTTGGTATAAAAGAGGTCACTTGGGCTTATGTTTTTCCTAAATAAGGTAGCCAGTTAAAGTAGTTTATATGTTTAGTTTTACTCTTTTTAACGGATGAAAGTCATATTGTCATTGTTTAAGAGACGACAATTTAATGACAATTAATTTAAAAAAAGTAAAAATATAATATTTTACATTATAGTGACTAGTTAAAAATAGTGTGGCTCTCTTACTATAAGACCCATAACTCTGGCATAGAGGTTGATCAAATTATGGCCTTTTGTAAACTTATATGAAATATTGATTACCTTTTATCCCATGAGCATATTGCGAAAAATGGCCGTTTTTATTGAAAAGCCTCCTGTAACAAGTTCAAACTGCTATGAAACTATGAAAATGCTTCAATACTGATGAAACTTGGCACAAATGTTGACTACACCATAGCCTCTGTAACAGCATGCTCAATCGTAAATTTCATGGTAAGGCACAAATGTTGACTACACCATAGCCTCTGTAACAGCATGCTCAATCGTAAATTTCCTGTTACCATGGCAACGGGGGGACGTCTCAAAATTGCCAAATATCACTATTTTGCATTGTTTTTTTCCATCAAAACTGATTTCAAAGTGCTGCAACTTCTCAATGAATTGAGATAGAGTAAAAGGCTTTTCAACGTCGGTTACTAGTTACCCTAAGATCGACCTGAGGCCATTTTTAGCCTGTCACATGTCCTAAATTTTCTTGGCGATGAGGGGGACTCCGCCCCCTTCAAATCCCCCTTCTAGCAACCCCCTGATGTAATATTTGGCTGGGGGACGGCGCCGAAAAAGTGGTCACTTTTCTAACAACATTTCTCAAACGAAAACCAGTGTTTGGGGCCTAAATAGGCCATTTTTTCACTGTTTGATGTCTCAAAAAGGGGTGGGGGGGGGGCAAAAAAGCCGTCGAAACACGCTTATATGAGAGAAAAGGTTAAAGTTTTTCATGCAAAAACAATCTTTAAAGTTACTATATGTATACATTCGGGATTTTAAATACATGTCTACAGGATCATATTTGAATGCCACTTTGCAAGACCTGTAACTCTAGTATGTCCCTTGACTGAATTATGACCTTTAGTACACTTAGACATTAGTGAACTTAAACAATTATAAGTCTGTCATAAATTTTGAATGACATTTTCCTCTTTGTAAATTCATAGATTATTTTCTTATTTTACTATCATGCACTGAGAAAAGCCATGTTCTGTGCTACTGAGAGCACTGGTTTTTTTAAACTCAGCCTGTTTTCATCACATATTCATAGATGTAAATACAATATTAAGTAAATTATATCAGTTATATTTTTTTCTTGCTTGATAGGCTAATTTTGTTTTGAGATAGTACCAAAAAATCTAAAATTCTAACATTTGTTTCAATGACCTTATAAAAGTTGATATACATTGTTCCAATTTTAGCTTAATTACCCATCATGTGCGCAATAAATTGAGATTCTGATTAATATGCAATCCTCATAAACACTTCCATTACGCAATTGTCCGTGTGTGAAATCATGTTTTAAATCATGTTTTAAATACACATTTGTCCATATGAAATCATATTTTTCAAATGATTGAGATATCTTGTGACTTATATAATATTTATTGTTTGAATTGATGTGAAATAGACAATTTATATGTTCTTGTCATCAAAAATCAAAAGAAAGTATGACTAGTAGATTACACACTTTAAGGGTAATAAAGGTAATCCGTCAGTATTCATTTACTTAATCAATTTTGTTATTTTTCTCTGTACCATACTTGTTATTTTCAATTAATCTAAAGGAAAGACCATGTCAGTTTGATATTTATATTCATTGCATGTATATTACATTTTTTTGTTAATCAAAGCATTTATTCTGTGTCGTCTGCCGCAGCATTTGTTAAAAAAGCACAGGATTTATATATTTGTTATTTATCAACCAGGGAATGCACATTTTTACGTGAGCTGTCTGTTCGTCTGAAATCAGAAAATTTAAAATCCATGTATTTTGAATTTAGAAATAAATCTATTCAAATTGAACTACTTCCATTTATTTTTAAGTGTATTTTTTTAATGATCTTTTTATTTAGACTGATGCTCCATAAGTTTTTGTTTTTAATTCTAAGACACTAAAGGTATTTAGTTTTACATGTGAGTGAGAAAGATATTTATTTTATTTGTGCTTTATAAAACATGGGACCAGTAATTACAGAAACGTAAAAGTTTCGGATAATTTCATGTTGTTTTTTTGCGTACGGAGTAATATGAATAATGTTTACATAAAATAAAAGAATTGTGTCAACCATTTTTTGTCTGTTTTTATTATCCATTTGAATATTTACGTTTGTATCCAGATTCCTTAAGGACGCTGGTGATTCTACTCGTATGCCCGTTCGTGCCTGAAATAATGCGCGGGTTATCCTCCAACGTTGCCATACGACTTATACTGTGTTGGTACCACGGAAAACCCAACAACACCAAAACAACAAATACAAAAACAAACATACCCATATTTCATCACTATAACGAAATTGCTGATGCAACCGTATTCCATTTATTCCACTGGAATTGAAAATATTGGAGTTGAATAAAGTTGCTGTTTGGCCTTTCATTAGTTCTTTCCCTACATTGATCGGTTTGCATAGCGTCTGGGCCAGCATACTAGAAAGTAGTTAGTACTTTGCATGGATCATGGGGTTTGTGGTCGGTGGGATCAAAGTCACTTCGCAGATGGTAATCGGAAGCTAATGTTTACGGTTTAATTGGAGCACAAGCTATTGTACTCCCGATCACAATATTATTTTTTGCTAGCTAAATTCAAATTGTGTGATTTCTCACGGCACAGACATTGGATACGTTTACCCACTGTAAATTAATTTTAAGAACTCTAATTTTTGTAGCATAATATTCCAATTTGTAAAATCTGGCCCAGAAATGAAAAGCGTTGCATCGATTCTCACTTAAATCAGGATATTACTTGCACAAAAATACGATTTTCAATTATCTTTTCAATATATCTCCTAATTATCTATAATTGCATATCATTCTGCTCTAAGTGCAGCAGCTGATCTATGTAAAAAAGTCAAATCTTATGTTTTGTTTGCTTGCTTTCCTTTAAATGCCATGTGGATAATATTTGCGGACACGAGATTAAGATATGTACAACAACTGACATGTTGATCTATTCAGCTTGAATTAAATGCAACAAGCAGACAGAAATTTCCATGTTTTAGTCTGAATACATATTAACTTATCAGACGTTACGTTCTTTTTTGAGTATAATTATTAGCATGTTTGATTTTGTGGCTTTATTTGTTGCCTAATAACAACATTAATTTTGGTTTTTGTATCTTCTTTTGTTTTTATCTTTTATGGTTGTATTTTCATTGAGTATGTTTGTGTGTGCGTTTGTAAAGGTTAGGGGAAAGCAACAGCTTTGGTTGTTAGATGCCGAACTGTACAATTAAAAACATATTGACAAAAAACATTTTGACTATATCAGTGTGGCTGAGTATAAAGCCATGAAAATAGTGTCTGAAAAAGAAAGAACAACACATATATAGAGAGACATCAATAAAAAGTGAACGATATTTATTTTTCTGCTCCCAGGAACCTATTCTTTTATAGATATAAGACTTTATATTGCACCAGGGTATGTACGCAATTGCAACTTACGTAAGACATTTTGCATGCTTTCGAAATTATTTTACAATAAATTCAAATAAAACAATAAATTTACATTTTAGTGACTTTATACTACTGTGTTGAAATTTACTACTCTTGTAAGGCTAAAAAGTTATGCAATTTCATTGGAAAAAAACAACTCTTGCGTAACATACGTGGAAAGGTTATATCCTTGAAGGAGTAATAATGTCATGTTTCATGCAGATTTGTCTTGATTAAATTCAGCATAAACGTGACATGCTTTACTTCAGAAAAGAAGGATCACTAGAACAAACAACGTTCATATTTTTAACATTTCAAAATATTTTAAGATTGAATTTGTATCTTAGTGCCCAGATGAGTTACAATCGGAATAAAACAAGTTAAAAGAACCGTAAATACAAGTTACTTTTCAAGCTCTATTGTGAAAAGTTTCGAAATTATTCAATGATTTAAGTTCTATGAAGAGTTTTTATAGATTCAAGCATTCTATATCTAAATGCATACAGTCCAATTGTGAAATTTGATTTTTTAAAAATTATATATTATTGGTTTAGAGATTAAATACAAACAATTACAACTTTATTTTTGCTTAGAGATTAAATACATATAATTACCAACTATATAATTTGGTTAAGAGACTAAATGCAAACAAATACAACTATATGATATGGTCTAGAGATTAAAAGCATATTAACACATCTGTTATATGAAGAAGTTTCCTGTCAAAAATGTATTATACTTTTACAGCTGTCTGTTTACTTAATTAAATGTCTTTATTTATCATATTACATGCTAAAACAGGTCTATGGTTAAATTAAGATATTCAAAAAGCATAATGTAGTATTTTGGAATCAAAATTAAACAAATTATGTTAATTAGGCGACTATTATTACAACAAAGTTAAAAAACAAATTTAATACTAGAAATATTCTTATGACAAGTTTAATTTTTATACGCCTTATACAATACAGAGCGGGAATGGCATGACATCCGTGAAGTCTTGCAAGGCTATACACTTATCTACTTTCAATATTATCATATCGATATGATCCCTAAAATTGTTTCAAAGTGGAAGTTGGGACAAGTCCAGTCAGAAAATCAACAATGTAAGATTATTTGTCCTTTAAAAAAATGCGTGATTATGAAAGTAACATACATAGTTCTTATCTTTGTCAGTTGACCACAGGACCTAACTTGTAACAAGAAAATAAACATTTTTCAGATTGGACACCTTGCCGAATCCGTTACAACTTTCAACGATTTCACGAATGCGCGTCTATAAGTTTACAAAAACTTAATCCGCTTTTAAATTTGGAAGTGGACATAAAATTTGTTCGAGTTAAAAGTCAAATTGATTACACATACATTACTGTAAGCATGATCACAAGAAACAGACACACGCTCGAGTGAAATGTTGATGTAACATTAAACTGAAGAACAATAATCAGAATGCCAATATAAGGTGTAACAAGCGATATAAACTTGCAAGACTCGCAGGTCAGGAAATTAAAATGTTCCTTAGAGACTTCTCCTTAATCAGATGTTTTCAATGAATTTAAAATGAGATAAAACAATTATTGAAAAATACTTTTTCATATTAAATTGGAAAACATGGGAAACTTGAATGCGTCAGACTAAAAAATAATCTTGGAAATAAAATATCTGTTCATAACCGCTTTTAAAAGCAGAAACATAATTTTATTTATGCCGAAAAAATAAAAACAAATATCATAATTTTAGTTACTACATTTTGAATATTTTGATGGTTTTAAAAATGTCGCTTAAACTTATGATTTAATTCAAATGCATTTCTTTCTGACATTTTATCTGAAGAAACAAATCCTATTGTCGAAATATGCTTTTATCACAGAAGATGATATTTAACAGAAAACAATGAACTCTCTGTTGCTTCGATAAGCAAATTGAATTCATGTTGCTTGATATTTGTTTCTCTGTAAATGATATACGAGGAAAGCCAAAATCGACTATTATGTGATGTTAATCAGCACATTTTCATCCTGAATTCTGAACAAGAATTTAGTGGTATTTCTCCTCAATTTTTTAACAATACTACTTAATTCTATCTGGCTTTCTTCAAGCAAGATTTTTTTGCTATTGTTCTCAATTTATTTACCTCGATTTATGAGCTATATGACTGAAACAAGATTGGCTTTCATTGTTTTTTGTTTCTTGTTTCTTGTTATGACAATCCAATATCTAAAATATTTCATTTTCTTCTTCTGAAAATAATGTCAAATTTAAAGTAACATTCTAGAAATAAAAACAACAATAGATAAATACATTGAAAGAAAATTCCGCTATTAGACAGAAATGTATACGATACAATCATAAAAATACAGATTTTTTACTTAATGTACAAAAAGTTTGGGGTAAATACTTAATGAATAGGAACACTATTAAACGTATGTGATAGCTTTGACCGGGACATTTTTCGGAGGAAGGATTGCAAATGTAGAGTTTATAAAGAGAAAAAATGTCCTTATTTACAATTTAAAATCGCTAGACTAACTGATAAACTGGACATGTTTAAACTGCACTGTAATTTGCAGTATTTATGGTCATTTTGGCAACTTGTTTACTGACACGATGTAATTTAGCAGACTATCTTCAGATGAATGATTGTTATTGACTTTATTAAAAAAGGATTAAGTTGTTGTTATAGAAATGGCAATGCTATCTTGGTTTTTTCTTGGCGTTCATCAAAGGGATTCCACTGAGTTATTATGAAATGATTGAACTGGATTTCGTTTTAGATTTGTATACCATTTGATGGAGGTTTAGTCCAATATATTGTGTATAAAATTTCAGATAATTCACTCACTCTGCTTTTCTACAAAATGACTATGAGTCAATTTTCTCCAAAATGACTATGACTCAAATAAATATAAATACAAAATATCGGTTTTCAATTTAATTTTGAATATATTTCCATATTTCGTTTTCATTGTTTTGTTTTGTGCACCTTTTCATCTTTGTAAGAAGTTCAAGGTTTATTTGTTTAGGATTTGGACCTCAATGTAGGTCCTTCAATGAAAGTACTGTACCATTTATGAAAAGGTAACGTAAATTCATATTTCCAACTCGTTTACAGACATCACGTTGAGTGGAAGTCGGCAACTGCAATGTACAAGAACAATGATCGGACTATCTTCGAATGAATGATCAGTCGTTATAAGTTGTTATTAACTTTAATGAAGAAATAAAGAACAAAATTGATAATTGTATAACACAATGTTATCTTGGTTGTAATATGAAATGTGATTCTGGCTTATTGACAAAGGTACGAAAGAATAATAAAAGGGGTGGCAAGAATCCACTGACTTGTTTTGAAGGATATGACTCGTAACATGGTCTAAAAAGTACCGGTAAATACACTAATCCGTTAATGACATACTGTTTTCAATGCCACAAAGTAAAGTGACCCCGTTGAATTATTAACCGCCGGTCATTCTTTTAAAATGATATTTATATATGTGTCTTTAAGGTTACAGCTTCCTATAAAGTCAAAGTGATATAAAATTATTTGTTTTAAAGAAAAAAATTGAAATATGTACTAACTGAAAAGGGTATAATGCAGATTAATATCAGATAGCATGGTTGGTCACATGTACATTTTTAATTTTGCCAGTAGGGTAGAGGGTAATATATTTTGTTTATTTTCGTTTGATATAATATTTTATTTAGCTCATTTTGAATTCAAGAAATTTAACTTCCGAATCAATTGTGAAGCTTACTGAACTCGATCGTATGCAATACCATGATTGTTCATTAAAATTCTACAAAAACACATTCTTGAATGACAAAGAAAATTGACACGTGCCGGGAAATCTCTAGAAATCATTAAGATAACGTTATGCCCGATTTATTTCTTGAAATGAAATAACATGTTTCTTTTTATTGCTCACTGATATCCACAAAATGTTTCCAGTTAAATAAATTTACTGATTTGAGATATTATTTAGATGGAAATAGAAAATGTAATTTAATTTGAACGCAGGGTTTATTACCATTGCAAAAGTAAAATGACAGTAGGATGATTCAATAAATACTTACTATTTGGAAGAGGAAATATATATATAGAAAATCTAATGAAACGTATTTCATCAATCATTTACGAGTACATATATTACATTCATGGCGTACGTATATGGTATCCATAGCTTTTTCATGATATGTCGCTTTTGTTTAGAAAATAGTAAAGACAGGAATTTCTTTTTTCAGAAACCGTTTAACGGCTTCAACATTTGTCATGATGAAAAAGGAACTGATTTTGATTTAATGTCCATTATACATTAATCCACATTTCTTTTCAATTTCTTTGAATGTTCCAAAAAGCTAAGTAATGACAACATTTATTTTACGATTTGTTTTACGAAAAAGTGACCTTACACTAAACTTTACTAATTTTTATTTGTTTCCCCATTTAACCAGATTCAAGAATTTTACATTTTTAATTTTCAAAACAAATTTTTTTCTTGGATACTAGGCAAAATAAAATAATTTTCAGTACCACTCTACTGTATATTAAAATTATCTGACAATCTGACAAAAACGGAGTTTCTATAAGGTAGCTGACCGTCAAACAATCCAATGTTCACCAGCAGTTTGTTGTGCCAATTTAGAATGTTTAGTTGCTTACTTAGTAGTCAAAGGAGGAGATTTTGAACATATACACGTTTTATCTAAAGAAAGTCATACAAATGGAGTTTTTTTTCATGTATCACTTGAATCGTCATACATAACATCACTATGCACTGCATTTCAATACACGTTTAATTTGCAAAAGAAAGTCATACAAATGGATTTTTAATGTATCACTTAAATCGTCATACATAACATCATTAATCAATGCATTTCATTGTTGCATGTTTTTTACTTTGGAAAAATTTAACGATTTGGTATTTTAATTGTATATTTAAAATGAGAGTAAATTGGATTAAATTTCATTCAACAAACATTTTCGTTTATTATGTTTTTTTTTAAATAAATGTAATTAAATGATACCAGTATATTACCTTTCTTATCTATGAGCCAATTTTTGCATATCAGTGATAAGTCATGGTAATGCAGATGACGCCTTTTGATGACATAAACTTTAAATTCGAAATCTTAATTTAAATCTAGAAAATGAGGAGGAAGAATTTTAAAGTGTTGTTGTGTTAGTGTTACACACATCTATCGTTCTAATAGATCATGCATTGTATAATCTTGTTTAAATTATAGTTCGATTTTGTTTCCTGTATTAGCAAAGATATGCATGCATCATATTTCTAAATTGTTCACGGGACAATACCTGGGAATGCACGTACTAACACACAGAAAATGAATATTTCCGCTTTTATAGCAATTATATTGAGTGAATGCAGTCAAGTTCTGTAAAAATAAATGTTTGTTGTACAAGATAGTAATGCAATCAATATTTCGAATAGATATTATATGACGGTGAATAACATGAACTTTTGTTTTCGAAATTTGATAGGACATGTTCTGAGTATGCCAGAAAGCAAAGTGAGAAAACAATCAAACGTTAATACCTTCAATAAAAAATTATGCATCCTCTGTTAATGTTATTTTTATTTCTATCTGAAATTTCTGCTGAATTCTATTCGATTCTAACATAATAAAATGATGGCGGCATTAAAATTATTGATTTACTCGTATCATACAATGTACATGTATATACCTCCAATAAGGAACATGGTAAATCTTTGCGTATTTTTTCTTTCGAAAAATTGCTCATTACTCCATTTTATATGCCATTACAATTCTAACCATAGAGTTCTTCAATTTATACTTGTTTCAAAAGTATAATGATTTATAAATAAATTGTTTGACAGAAGCTAGATGAATTTGCTCGAGAGGGAAAGCACAATCTCCTACGCAGTGATCTCCCCTTACAGGATTAGATCTCTGCCATCACAACATTTTCGTCAAGATTTTTGACGATATGAATTTTTTCAATTTTTATATTTATTTTAAAAAGTAAACACGGTTTTGCTAATGTTTCAAGACCGTTAGGTGTTAGATGTGAACTAAAATAAAAAATAATTTTGGAAACATAAATATTATGAAAATATTTTTTAAAAATTTTAATACCGCACCGTTTATTTCCTAAACAATGGCCCCTCTCGAAAGAGAAATCATTCAAGTAATTATTAATTTCGACTCTACGCTTTACAAAAATGATTTTTTTTTTCAATCATATCGAAGAGTTCAAGTTTTAATGTCCCTGTTTATTACAGATAAACCATTTTTTCAACGATTTCATTGGCGTATACGCCATTTTTACACGATCATGTGATAAGACTATCATCACGTGATTTGTGTGAAAGCAGTGGTTACTGGCCGTAGCGTAACCGGTGCGCGGAGTTTGGGTAAAGCATTGACAGAAACCTAATAAAGTGAATAATATGTACGATATGGTTCATGTATCTAGCGTATTAGTAAAATTTATTAAACTATTGAAATCAGCCGTTGTCTACCCTGTTTTAACATGCCATTGTAAATAATCTAAATCAGCTGATATTCAGGGTCTTCATGTAAGTGATATTCCAGGTAGACTGGTTGCTTATTTTCTGAAACATGTAATTTGTTGGTTAACCCTTATTTTATAACTCTGTACTGTAACTGTGATTTTATGTGTGTTATTTTTTTGCAATATATATATCCGTGGAGGAACAATCATGAAGTTCTTCTATCAAATCTAACGTATCTGCCAACGGATCTGATAACCAATCTCTTCAGCTTAATTATAGATAAATAATACCATTTTCTATAGTCACTATAACAACAGTCTGAGAGTATACACAGTTTGTTAGAATAACAATAACTTAATTTCTTGTTTTCGCGGCAAACTAATATTACAGAGTTTTGTAGATACTTACATAACAAGTTATTATAAAATAGATTGATAGACTTAATAAAGTTTCATAACAGAGACAGATAAGGAAAATGATTTAATGAGAAAAATGGTAGGAAATCTTAGGGGAAACCGTCTTGGAAAGATCAGTAATCCATACACTGGATCTAAACAACAATAGATACAACAAAAGTTACCAATACAAAATACATGACAAGAAAACTATGATTCAACTTAAATGCAACAAAAACAAAATTAAACAACATACCGCAACAAACATAATTTATCCCCGATATAATTAGAGTTATATACAGAAAGATTCCAAAAAATATCATTACTCTTTTAACTCGAATTTAATACGGCTTTTTGTGTATAATGACTGATTGATAAAAATATCAAAATTTTCCCAAGATTTTCTGTTAACACTACAGTATAAAAGGCTTTAAAGGTATACATGTAGTTAAAAAGTAAAGCCTTTTTCATAGTTAAACATTTCAAATCAAGAAACTTTTATATTACATTGTTACGCGAGATTCCTATTAAAATAATCTTTATAAAACTTATCATCATATCCATGGACCATATATCCAATGCCATAGAACAAACCTAACTTTGTCAATAGCTTTAATTATATCAATTTATTAACCGTATCCTTATTTTAAAAGGAATTACATGTACTTCAGTGCATAGTTAAGTGCAAGCAGTGTTATATACATACGTAACAAAAATGAGACATTTTTATTATGCTGTTTCATTCAAATGCGGTCTATTCAGTTCCATTAATGATATGAAGAAAAAGAAGAAAACTTATTATGGTTGCAAAATCTCGGTTAATTGTTTGGTTTTACCCAGCCTTTTTCTAAAAATACATTGTAAGTAGTTAAAGTTTCATGCGCAATTAACTCCATATTACTCGTACAAATGTGGGTAAAGGGCAGGCATTTCCCAATTACCAGAATTTAAAATGCTGTATTAGTATATGTAATATTTCCTCAAGCTTTCTAAATAGAGATACGGAAATAGAAAAATATATTTCCATATCGTAAAGTACTATGTTTAATACAATGATAATCATTTTAGAGAGTTCTCCACTTCTAATTAAGATGTTTAACATTGAAATGTTAAGAATTGGTATTTATCCCATGGTAAACTGTATTTTTAAACAAGCTTTAGGTTTCTGTTAATACTTTACCATCTAGGGCAATTTCATCTCGCTTCTGTCAAACAATACGTTTATGAAATATGTTCATTACTCAATTCTATATCCCATTACAATTGTAACCTTTGAGTTTTTCAATTTATACTTGTTTCAAGAGTACAGTGTTTCATAAATAAAATTGTTTGACAGAAGCTAGATGAATTTGCTCGAGGTGGTAAAACATTGACAGAAACCTAATAAAGTGAATAATATGAACTAATATATATTGTTCATGTATCTAGCTATAAAAATTACCAAACTTTTGAAATCAATCAAAGTTTACCATGCTTAACACGTCAATGTAAAAAAATCTAAATCAGCGGTTATCAATCACTCGGTATTCAGGGTCTTCCTGTACGTAATACACCAGGAAGACCCGTTGCTAATGTTCAGATATTTTGTTGGTTAACCTTTATTTATTTTATAACTCTGTACTGTAACTGTGATTATATGTGTGTTTTTTTGTGTGCAATAAAATAGGTTTAAATTGAGTTCTATATATCCCCGGAGGAACAATCATGAAGTTCTTCTATCAAATCTAACGTATCTGCCAACGGATCTGATAACCAATCTCTTCAGCTTAATTATAGATAAATAATACCATTTTCTATAGTCACTATAACAACAGTCTGAGAGTATACACTATTTGTTAGAATAACAATAACTTAATTTCTTGTTTTCGCGGCAAACTAATATGACAGCGTTTTGTGGATACTTACATAACAAGTTATTATAAAATAGATTGATAGACTTAATAAAGTATCATCACAGAGACAGACTAGTAAAATGTTTTAATGAGAAAAATGGTAGGAAATCTGAGGGGAAACCGTCTTGGAAAGATCAGTAATCAATAAACTGGATCTAAACAACAATAGATACAACAAAAGTAACAAATACAAAATACATGACAAGAAAACTATGGTTAAACTTAAATGCAACAAAAACAAAATTAAACAACATACAACAAGCAAACATAATTTATCCCCGAAATAATTATAGTAATATACAGAAAAATTCCCAAAAATATCATTACTCTTTTTTATTATTATTTTCCCAAGATTTTCTGTTAACACTACAGTATAAAAGGCTTTAAAGGTATATTTGAAAAGTAAAACCTTTTTCATAGTTAAACATTTCAAATCAAGAAACTTTTCTATTACATTATTACGCGAGATTCCTATTAAAGTCATCTTTTTGTAAACTTATCATTATATCCATGGACCATATATCCAATGCCATAGACACAAATCTAACTTTATCAGTAGCTTTTATTATATTAATTCATTAATCGTATCCTTATTTTAAAAGGAATTACATGTACTTCAGTGCATAGTTAAGTGCAAGCAGTGTTATATACATACGTAACAAAAATGAGACATTTTTATTATGCTGTTTCATTCAAATGCGGTCTATTCAGTTCCATTAATGATATGAAGAAAAAGAAGAAAACTTATTATGATTACAAAATCTCGTCTAAATCTCCCAGGTTACTAGTAATTGTTTGGTTTCATCCGGCCTTTTTCTAGGAAAACATTGTAAGTCGTTAAAGTTTCATGCGCAACGAACTCTATATTATTGTACAAATGTGGGAAAAAGGCAGGCATTTCCCAATTACCAGAATTTAAAATGCTGTCTTAGTAAATGTAATATTTCCTCAAGCTTTATAAATAGAGATACGAAAATAGAAAAATATATTTCAATATTGTAAAGTACAATGTTCAATACAATGATAATCATTTAAGAGAGTTCTCCATAATCGTTTACTAGCTCCTAATTAAGATGTTTGACATTGAAATGTTAAGAATGGGTATTTATCACATGGTAAACTGTATTTTCAAACAAGCTTTAGGTTTCTGATAATACTTTACCATCTAGGGCAATTTCATCTCGTTTATGTCAAACAATACGTTTATGAAATATTTTACATTCAAAGGAATACAGAGAAGAAAAATATATAAATAAACAACGTGCTTACTACTGTATTGAATAACCCCAAAGTTAAAATGGTAAATTTACACTGGCATATAAAATGGAGTATAAAGCAATTTTGCGACAAAATATTCACGCAATGATTTACCATGTTCTTTATTGAAGGTATATACATTTTATGTGACGAGTAAATCTAAATATTTAATGTCACTGACATCCTGATCTATTTTACTTGAATTGAATTCAACATGCAGACAGAAATAAGTACAAATTTATCAGGGAGTGCACTATCATTTTTGTCATTGATGGTAATTACCTTGAATATGTTTTCTCGCTTTGCCGTCTAGCATACTAAAACATGTCAAATCAAATTTCGGAAACAAAATAGTTACATGCTTTTCAACGTCATATATTATTTATTCGAAATGCTGGATGTTATTGACTACATAACTATCTGTCGTACAGCAAACATCTATTTTTACAGAACATAACTGCATTTACGCACCTGCATGAAATATAATTGCTATAAAATTGCAAATATTTTGTTTATGTCTATGTTAGCACTTGCATTCCCAGGTCTTGAGAATAACTCAGAGTAATTTTGATGCAAACATATTTCTGCCAATTCAGAAATAAAACAAGAATTAAATGTAGATAAATGTTAAATAATACGATGCATAATATAATAGTATCATGCTTGATGATTTCAAGAATATATATACATGTATACTCGTATATAACAACTAAACAATGACAACCTTCCCCCTCATATTCCAGATTTAGATTACAATTTCGAGTTTAAATTTCATGTCATCTGTTTGGGGATGATTTATTGCAGATATGCAAAGAATAGCTCATAAATATGAGATGGATCTAAAGTAATAAAACATATAACATATAACATATAACACATTTCTATGCTCTTGTATAAGGAAAAAAACACAATCATGCAGACAGGAGAAGGTACAGCTTAAACATAGCATGCATTAACATTTTGACATTGATAGAATTAGGTTTGATATTTTTTCTCACTTCGCTGTCTAACTCACTAAGAACATGTCAAATTTACTATTTAGAAAAAAAAAAATTCAATGTTTTTTTTATAAAACTTTCCTACTATATGAAGTCGCTTAAATAGATTTGGTTATAAGTGTGTTTTCAGTGCATTCCCAGATCATGTCTAAGTGTCTTCGTGTATAGATAAATAAATTTGATGCGTGCATGTCTAAAAAAAAATAGAAACGGTAGCTTGTAAAATAAGAATAAAACGTAAATTAATCTTAAAACTACGATGCATGAATTCTAGGAATCATAGATGATTGTTAGAATAGAAAATAAAACAATGCATTCTTCCAGATTAAAATCATTAAGCTTAAATTTGATATAATCAGTTGCTGTCAGCTATTATGTCATGATTTATCGCATAAATACAAAGAAAAGGGCATAAATATGAGTTTAATCTAAAAACCAAAACATATCAATTACAATTTGTAATAATAATATTTGTTGAATGAAATGGACTCTAATTTAATCTAATTCCCCATGTTCATTTAAGATATCAAATCTTAATATTCTCCCATAGGAAAAAGAATCGTGCAACAATCAAATGTATTACAAAGTGATGTTTAAGTATAACGATTTAAGTGATACATTAAATCTATGCTAATCGAAAAACAAATCTCCAACGAATATAAAGTATTGAAACGAATATAAAGTATTGAATTTTTTTTTATAAAACTCCAGCGAATAAAATGTACTAATGCATTAGATATCGGAACAAAACATCTTCCAATGACTGCTAAGTTAATAACTATACGTATATTATAGTTGACTTGTGTCGTTTAATGTTAAAAAAAATCAGTTCATTTTCTACTTTCATGAAAAAATGAAACATTGAAAATACATACCAAAATAAACTTCATTACTAAATTTGTTAAAAAAAAAAGCCAAACAACAATATAACAACGTACAACAATGACGTTACATGTTGTAGTTATGCGCCATCATGAATGAGAAAACTTGACTTCACAATTTCATTTTACTTCATATTTGGTATGTCGCTTGTAATAACATAAATATTTTTGTGTAAACTATTCTCTCTTCCATATTCTTCTTTCATCAGTTATTTCGTTTGAAATATTTTTTTTTCGTTGAATTTATTTTACACATAAAATCGCAATTTGTCGGAAAATATGAATTTGTTTTTTAAATAAGACGAAATATTCCTTCATTTGTCTGAACACAATTTAGAACGCGAGTGCCTTATGAACCTGCCAAATATAAAGCATTAAGTTAAGGGGATGTTTTTTATACCATTACATGTACTACTTCTTCCGTCTCACATTTAACTGTCATTTAATAATGATCCATTTTTCAGAACAGACACATAAATCTAAGTACATATTAACTAGTTTTTAAACGAAAATGTATTAAATATCATTAATATGTCTATATGTCCTTGTACCAAGTAAGGCAAGTAGACACAGTCTGAAACAAATGGATAGTAAGGAAGTGATCACTCATTTTCTTACTGCGTTTATTATTAAGTTTCCCTTGAAGTACGAAATGTTATGCAATACAAATCCTGTTTGTTCTGTATGTCTTCACAAACTGTTTATGCATCCATCTTTCTTTTGTCCTATATTGACAGTATATACACTGCATGTGACGTTTAATGTGACTGTCATGTTGGATCCGTTTATCTTGAATTTAATTCAATATGCAGACAGGAATTAGTACGACTACAATGAAACATGCATTATTATTATGTCAATGATGTTATTAAAAATATCATAATATGTGTATTGTCTTTGCTGTTGCTGTCTAGTTACCTGTATAAAGTCACAACAATAGTGCAAACTTTCGGTTCATATGTATGATAGTTTGTCCATCCCCAGACTGTGTATCTGCGATTAGAAGAACATTGTTATGTAATTATATATGTGAATACGTCAGCTTGTTAAATCACAAACAGTAAAATTAATCTGTATAATACGACGCATTACGGAAGCATAGATGTTTTCAAGTATAGCACAGAAAAGCAATAACATTATACCCCTCCTCATATTTCAGATTTAGATTAAAATTTCGGGCCCAAATGTCATGTAATCAATTACTGCCGGTTGCTTTGCCATGATTTATCACAGAAGTACACAGATAAGCACGTAAATGTGAGATTAACCTTAAAACCAAAACTTATTACTTGAAAAATATTTGTTGAAAAAAATTTTGTCTTTAAAATTAAAGTTTAATTCCTCAAGCAGATTTGATTTTATTCAGGTTTAAAACTTACAATTATACAAGATTTAAAATACATGAAATTTATAAAATAAGGTTTTTTTCTCATTCATTTGTATGTTTGCTGATCATCAAATTTAAGGTTCCCAAAAGCTACTATAAAATAAATTATAGTATAATCTTGCAAGGAGTAGAAACAATCACATGCCAATTCTTAAGAGTAAATTACCTTCTCTAATATGATTTTAAAATAGCATGTCTGCTTAATATATCACGAATTTTAAGTTATCACCTTTGCGTATGCAATAAATTAAAAATCTAAGATTGTAAGAAAGATTAAAAAAACGAAAACAACAAATTATGGAACCACGTAAGTACTTTTAAAGAATTAAATTGTATATTGTATATAGTAGTAAAACCCTGGATTGCCCATGAAAGCTCAAAGGCTTAAAACGAATGAAAAAATGAATATTACAAACCGTAAATAGCTTTGAAATGTGTAGCTAAGAAGTAACTTTTTGTAAAACAACAGGTCAATATCAATGTATATTCACTGTTTATTGTTCCTAAAAATATATTTTCTGGAAGTCCCACAAATTACGCGAGGCTGTGACGTGACGTGACGTGGCGTCAAGTTTATTGTTAATATTCTAAAATAGTTCTATTTTACGAGTTACCGTCTTTACAATTTTAAAAACATTATGAATTAAGATTGTCAATGCGCTCATTTGAAAGTCAAGGCCAAATAAGGAAAAAAGTAGACAAGCTGAAAAAATGTCGATTTTGGTTAATTTAAGAAATAATATCAACCTTCATGTCCAGTTCCTTCGCACCGGGGTTAAATAGACGACAAGCACTGCTCAGACCGATATTATTTCGATTCTCAAGACAAGACAAAATAAGGGTGATCTCCATAAATTCTTCCGATAGAATTTGGTTTTTAAATTGACAAACTATATTGTCCTTCTTGGTCAGTTCCTACACATCTTAACTCCAAACCGTTGTGAAACAGTCGATAAACATACCTCAGACATATTTTATTTCGATTCTAACAAGATAAAATAAGGGGGCAGGGGACCTAAAAATGAACAATTTTGTATTTCAGTGTGGCCAGAAACACAATTCCAAATATTTCAAAATCTGTTTCACAGGCAGATAACCAGTTGCACAGCATTATTCAATGATTTATGACATACATTGAAGAAAATAATAGTTTGCATGCATTGCTCCTTAAAAATGACTGACAGTAATTTATATTTACCCCCACACAGCCAAAATCACACCTAAAATATACTAATATGGGCAATCTTCATGAAGGTGCAGCATACTCCAGAATCCGCCCGATTCCTTTAAAAATATCACTTACACGCAGAGCAAGCTATGTCATTTTCAAAAATGACCAATAAAGTGTCTGTCATACGTTTAGATTTTTCACAAAATTCATCCGAAAAATTTCTTACTTGTTTGGCGCCAACTGTCAAAGCTTGATTTTTTAACTTTTCTACCTCCATTCGGAGAGTCACAAATACATACAAAGCTACCAAAATGCTAAGTTTCGGGTAAAAACCCAAAAATACTTCTCATTTCCTACACTCAAACAAGAAAGAATTACAATGACAGAGAAATATCAGAAATTTCCAGTACCTTAAAAACACCATGTCTGAGTTAAAAATTTGACCCGTGGCCATCATTCGAATATGTCCCCTTCCCCCTAAGGTAGATCTATAACTCTATTTTCCAAGCGGAGATTATTTCCGCTGCCAGTTTTCGTTTTTTTGGGGTTTTTTTTTTGGCTGTTTTATTTTGCACCCTACTTTCGCAGTAAATGATTCTTTTCCAGTTCGTTGTTTTACTTTTTTTGTTATTTCAAATCGATATTTTTTCAGATTTAATGATCAGAATAAACACGTAAGATATATTTGAAATAATTGATAGAAATCATGACCGATTGCAAAAGAACAAGAAAACTACACAATACAAAGGATAATATAACCTTGAGGCAGCCCTAATTACTCGTCACATGATTCAATTTCACTTTTTTTAAAATCCAATTTACATAATTATGCTAAAGTTGTTCAGGGATTAAAATAAAGAAGAAAAATCAGTCTTAACTGAATTCTGCAAGTGTCTCTAAGTTACCAACATCTTCATCAGCTGAGAAAATATGCTTGAAACCATGTAATTGTAAAGTGTACATCGTAAATTGTTGAGCGTCTCGTCTCATGAGATCAAACTTTTAGACATAAAGTCTTGTTTCCTTTAGGTGAATAATGTTTCTCACATAAAATACTAATTAGTTCTTTCATTTATTTTTATAAGAAAACCACCTGCCTGTGAAACAGTATGAACCTGTATTTTTGACACATTTTATGATATGATTTTCATTTTATCATTTTATGGTATGATTCGTTATATATCATTGCAACAAAAAAGAAGTTTTTAGTTATGATATTTTGTGTTTATGATTAAGCTATGACTTTGGGCAAAAATTAAAGAAAGATATAAAGAGTAAGTCTTTCGTTTCCCGTAAAGACTGCACTCAATTTCAAAATACAAACAGTATACACTGGACATATTTACAAACTTCTTAGCATCAACATACCAGGTCTATTATTGGCAGTAAACATACTGCATGCGACTAGTAAATCTAAATATTTAATGTGGCTGTCATCTAAGATATATTTAACTTGAATTGAATTGAACATGTAGACAGAAAATGTACACATTTAACGGAGCATGCATTATCATTTTATTATTGATGGTAATTATAGTTGATGTGTTTTTCACTTTGCTGTCTAGGACATCTCCAACAAAGGTTCGGAAACAAAACATTAATGTTCTTTAACATTATGTATTAAGTACTCGAAAGGATTAATATTATTTTCATCATTTATGTATCATGTTATATAATATACATCTATATCTTTTGCAGAAATTGTCTGCATGAACGCACACGTACCTCAATGAAGTCACTATGATAATGCAAGTATTCAGTTATACTTATAAGTGCATGTTTTCCAGACCTTTGTTAATCATTTCTTTGCATGCGTATCTCTGCATATTAATAAACGTTAACTTGTAAAACAAGAATAAAATGTAAAATAATCTTTATTTTACGACGAGGCATGATCTAATTGAATCCTAAAAATCATAGATGATTGCAACAATGTGACAATAAAACATTGACAATCTTCCTCCTCATATTCCAGATTTAGATTAAAATTTCGAGCTACAATGTCATGTCATCCAGACATCCATTACTGCCAGTAGTTTTACAATGATTTATTGCAGAAATATAAAGATAAGCACGTAAATTCAAATTAATCTTAAAACAAAACGTATAACTTACAAAATAACCATTGAAAGAAATTCAATTTGATTTAATTTAATGCCAAATGTTAATTTGATTCAGGTTTTAAATTGAATTTACGCAAAATGAATAAAAATAAGGTATTTCAAACTATGTAAGTGCTGCGGATCAAACTAATGGATTTAAAAAGATGTCCTTAAACATACTATCCTACATATCGACAAGGAGAAGAACAACACACCAAATGCAACAATTTAGAAACAACTCCTAAGTATAAATTACCATTTTCAGTTAGATTTTAAGGTAGTAGATCACATAAATATATCACAAATTACAACTATTCCATAAATGAAAAGTTTTATTGAGATTTTCAGTTTGAAACTAATAGTGCAATTTCATCGTAAATAATTGAAATACAATTAGTAAAATGAAAACGATACCAGTACAGCACATGTATTGTATAGTATGTAAAATCTTGTATTGCCCATAAAAGCCCAACGTTTTATTTAAAATGGATTTTATGGATAATACCTATTTAATAACACATTCTAATATACTCAATAGAAAACAAATTAAAACCTTAATATACAAAACGTTTGGAAAATTAATATGTGTTTCAATCATAACTAGTAGTCTTAATTTCAATACATTGTTATTAACATGTGTATTTAGAGACAATGTATAAAAACCTTTATAAATTAAATGCTACTTGTATGTCTTGGCTATGCTCAATATGTTCACTAAACGTTCAAAGTCAAAATGTAATGTTCTTGTATAAGTAAACAAACTTGCAGCAATGTAATGCATTACAAAATGGTGGTTATATATGAAGATATAAGTAAACAAGTTAAAATATTAAATTAAGAATTATATACATCGAAAAACAAAACTACATTTATGACATATGTCAGTAAAACTAATTGATTTAATAAACATCGGAACAAAACCCAGTTTATATAAGTTAATATATAGTTATAAACTTCAAATTGGCACAACAAACAACTGGCAAGCATAAACTTCGTGTTTTCTTTCGCACGTGTGACAGGTAAAAGGTTTCGATGTATACTTTTACCAAAACAGCTTAAAAAGTAATTGATAGGAAAAATAAGGTATTTTACTGTTGTCGTTTTATATTCGAACACTGATTCCGTTTTTTTGTTATTGTAAAATAATCACGTATTCCATTTTAATGACAAAATGTTACATTCCACATCAACAATATTTCCTAATCCGTTAACAAAACACAATTCAAAAACAGACACAATCGCAGCAATGATTCTGCCATTAATGGTTTATTAATGTTATTATTTGGCACCATGATTCTGAAAGCTTATTTATTTCACTAGTTCTTTGCACGTCATACTTGATACAACGCTAGAAAAAGCTGTCATGTTGCATGGATATATGTTAATTCATATGTGTTTATTTCTATACGTAAAAGATTATTATTTGGACAACAAATCTTTTTTTGCCTTAGGCACGAAAACATTTTTCTACAACTATTTTTTTTTTAAAATAATAATCGGAAAAGTTGAGTTAGTAGTATAAATTAAGAACTTTTGTTTTCTGAAATATTTTGCTGAACTGGTGACATGACGCTGAACAGATAAAAAAACTGACTTATTGCCAAGTTATGATTAAAACGATTAGTCGTTATTCAGAGATGTTTCGATGAAGACAAATCATGTAAACTTAACAAACTGGGTCTGCAACATTTCTAATTGCTGTGTGGTCGTTCTTAAGTGATTTCGTTTTACTCTATTTTATGTAAAAAAAAGTTTTACAATTGTAAACAAACATTGCTCTAAATCAATATATAACCAACTGCAGGAATAAATGTTTTAAGCCATGACTATCAGTCTGCATCAGCAAATAAAAAGTCGCCTTGCACGGTATGTGACATCATTAAAGATTGCGTGCATTTCCGAATCGTCTTCTAACTTTGATGAAATAGTAAGACGGCAGACTAGCCTATAAAATATTTAAATCATATTAAAATCTACGTACTCTTACACTAATTCAAATATGAAAGAAACAGTTTTACACCAGAGGCTTGCATAATATAATTTTAATCAACTCGTTCAAAAATGTCAGTATTGGAACCTATACCCATTCAATATCCTCTGTCTATATATTTTTAAAACTTTGCAACTGCAAATTTTACGGAATTAAGTCAAAACGTAGTTTATTTAGATGAATCATATAAAATGAACAGGGGATATCTTTAACAAATAAAAGAAATCAAAAACGAATGATCCTTTAAAACATTATAAGGAATATATCGATATTTTGCATGCCATCTATTGGTCACTTATGTTTTTATTTTAAATGGTCAGTGAATGAAAAACCACTTTACTTCATAGCTTAAATCTGAAAGTAAAAACTACGTAAAACTTGCAGACATAGAGTATTGTTAATCGTAGATGAATGATGTTTCTCACGTTAAAAAGCTAATTATTTTATTTTTTGTTAATAAGAAAACCACCTGATTGTCGATACCAGTTT